>NW_024062586.1:600000-1200000 GCF_006381635.1 Hibiscus syriacus
TAGTACACATTGTATTGATATAAAAATCGAACATATGCATCTAACAACATGCACCTATAACTCTCAATGTACAAAATAAATGCACTTACCATGTTTGCATTACTAAAATGCTCAAATATAGTCCGACTATTATGTAACTTTATCCTTGCTTTTCTGATTGCTTGACTCAGGAGCTTGATTACGATCTACACAAGCATCCATAGTCACACATATAAATATGATGTTAGTATGTTTACTAATATTTATCCAAAGTATAATTCTCAAAAGTACTTTTAAATTCGAATTCTATTAAAATTCATCCTATATACAATATTTCAGGCTCAATAGTATCGGTACCTATAGTATGGTATCGATACTTCTATACTATGGTTTCGATACTCCTCTTAGTATCGATACCATTTATGCACTGGAATCCATGGTATCGACACTTCCCTCTTAGTATCGATACCCACAACAGTATCGATACTAATTGCATCAGTATCGATATTGTTCATCATATTTCCCCAAATTTAAACCTATAGTATCGATATTGTTCTTCCAGTACTGACACCCTTACCTAAATTTTATAGTTTCAGCTCAAATTTTACACAAATTTCATTCAATTCTCTTATTTTCACCTCCAAAAATACTATTAAACTCATCATTACTTAACCCAACTAACTTTCCTTCATTATTCTTCCTATAACATCTAAATTCTCTAAAGAACACTCCAAACCAAGAATCATACTACTTTTTCCAACATGTTTTTAATCACATCCAAGGCTTCCAATCTCTAATTTACTTATATGACAAGTTAAATTTACTTGTAAACCTCAATACAAACTCATATTTCAACATAACACTCAAAAACCTATTTTCTTCAATCTCAAACAAATTATCCATCTCTTAGTTTTAATCCTCTTTAAACCTTCCTTAAGCTCCCACATCACTTAAGGTTTCAAAAACAACCCAAAAGCGAAAGGAAAAACTAGCTAGATGAAGCCTTACCTTTGGTTATAGATGAGAGCACGTGACGAGCAAAGAGAAGAAGATTAAGAGAACTTGACTTTTCTAAAAAAAATTCCCTTTTTCTCCCTTAAATAACCCTAATATAATAAATTTTAAATATATTTCCCTTTAAAGGACCAAAATACCCTTTCATTCTTTCATTCTTACTAATTGGTCTTAACATAATTTCCTAAATCATTTCCTATACTTTACCATTCATTCAATTTAATCCTCTAAATTTTAAATTCATTCACTATGGTCACTGACCCGATGTTTGGGATATTACAACTCTCCCCTTAAGAAAATTCATCCTCGAATTTAAAGACTTTATGTTTTTATCAAAGCACTTTAACTAGAGGAATCGTCTTGCTACGTTATTTCTAATTTCTCGGCCAAGATTCGAACTGGTTATTCTTCATAAGTTAATTCTGATCTAATATAATTTCTCTTTAGATCAACATAAGACTTTTTCCGATCAGACTCCATGTTGAGATTGTCTTGAATTATCTTCACTTTATCCTTAAATCAGAGTCAAACAGATTTCGATCTTTTAACTCAAACCAAATTAATAGTGTTCAACATTTCTCCCATATAAAGCTTCGTACGGAGCTATCTTGTTGTTCAATTGATAACTGTTGTTGTAAGCAATTCCTGCTAAAGGCAAAGATTTTTCCCATGATCCCTTGAAATCAATTACACATGGCCTCAACATATGTTTTAATATTTGAATAGTAAGCTCACACTGACCATCCGTCTGCAGATGAAAAGTTGTACTCAAAATCATTCGAGTACCCAAAACTTCATGCAAAAAATTCCAAAATCTTGAAGTGAATCTTGGATCTCTCCGGATATGATTAATATTGGCACTTCACGTAGCCAAACTATCTTTTGTATGCATAACTCATCATAATTATCCATTGAATAATATGTTCGTACCAATATGAAGTGAGTTGTTTTGGTAAATCTATCAACAATCACCCATAATAAGTCTTTCTTGCTAGGTGTCAAAGGTAGCCTTGTAACAAAACTCACAATGACTCATTTCCCCTTTCCATTCATGAATCGAGATTGATTGAAACAATCCAGAAAATACACGATGTTCAGTACTGGTACGTCAGATACTATACCACAATTTTCGTGATGGCTCTTTTCAAACTAGGCCACCAAACTAACTCTTTAAATCGTGGTGCCTCTTGTTTCCACCTGAATGCATAGTTAACATACTTAATTCCCCAAAAATATTATCTTTCTTAAATTCTTCATCGTTGATGATAGTACAAACATCCGTTGGACCTAACCTTAAAAGTCCTCAATCTCTCATTTTTTACATATATAATTCTTATCATGAAATATTCATCTTTCCTATCTCAGGTTCAACTCATTTTGAGTCCACAAGTACTTTAGGCTTTTGTAATTAGCATAACTATAGCATCGTTTACCATACATATAATGGCATCAAATCTTTAAAGCAAACTCAACTGCTGCCAACTCTAAATCACGTGTAGGGTAATTCCTCTTGTAAGTATTTAACTTTATCAAGGCATATGCCACAACTTTATATTCTTCCACAAGCACCCTTCCTAAGTCGTTAGGAGATGCATCACTAAAAACTATATAATCTTCACCCATCTCAAGTTGTATAGACACTGGTGCCTCTATTAAAATCATCTTTAGCATTTCAAAGCTCTCTTCTATCTTAGAATACACCAAAATATCATCTATAAATACCACCATAAATTGATCCAAGTAAGATTTTGAATACTCGATTCATCAAGTCCATAAATGTTACAGGAGCATTCATCAATCCAAATGGCATCACCACAAATTCGTAATGTACGAAAAGTTGTATTTGATATATCCTCCTCTTTAATCTTTAATTTGTGGTATCCTGACCTAAGGTCTATCTTAAAGAACACTATGTGCCTTACCATTGATCAAACATATCATCAATCCTCGGAAGAGGATACTTATTCTTTATTGTTACCTTATTTAACTATAAAAAATTTATGCATAACCCATAGATTCTCTTCAATTTCACTAATAACGCAAATACTCCCCAAGATGAAACACTAGGTCTGATGAAACCTCAATCAATCAACTCTTTTAATTGAGTTTCTAATTCTCTTAACTCACTTAAGTTATTCGATGCAAAATCATAGAAACATGCTCATTGATAACCATCAACCATGAATTCCACCTCTTGAGTTGAGGTCACCTAGGTAATTCATCTGAAAGACATCTACAAATTCCCAAGTTGTGGAAATATCATACAATTCTACTTTAATTATTTGAGTATCTATCATATTAGCCAGAAAACCTATACATCTTTCTGACATCATTTTCTTTACAATCATTATCGATATTACCTTAGGCGATGATTTTGCTCTCTCTCCAATAACTATAATTTCCATATCCACTGCATCTTTCTGAAATAATTGTTTCTTGATACAAACAACCTATACCCAATATGATCTTAACTGATCAAATGATAATTCCATCAGATTCATCGGGAACATAGCCCCTTGAATCTTTTTCGAATATTTACAATCTGTCCAACTCACACTTGCACCCTTACCCATAGGGTTTACCGCTATCATCTCACTCGAGATTAAGTTGAATAGAATACTTTTTCGGATCCATTGAAAATATTCTCGAGCAATTGAAACATTTTTTATCTCAACTATGAAAGTCTAAATATCCACATCATTTAATAAGAAGACTTAACAACTTTTTGTAGCAATAACTTCATTTCAATTAATGCTAAAATTACACTAGTAAAAAATTTACTCTTTTTCCTTATCATTATGAACTTGACACTTTTCAAGTTCTCGAGAATTAATCTCAATTCTAAATAATAATTCATTGTAGCATGGAATGGATAGACAATCCATTTTCAAGAATTACCTTCTAAAAGTAAATTTATCAAGTCCATAAAACTTAACATTTATTCTCAAACAAACTTATGATCATTTGATTCACTAATAACTTGGCTTTCTATAAACTTTTAGAGGACAACGTATTTATCTCTTACTCATTTCCTCTTAGTAAAATTAACAATGTTTTAAACAATTTAATGCTTCACTTAAATATTTCTCAATTATTTAAGCTTACCTGAAGGAACCTCAAAGTCATCACTAGATTCAGAAATCTCCTTTGGATTTTCATCTGATTCAACTTCTCTTGTAAATCTTTCAAAAATTTTAATGGATTCTTAAAATGTAGAAACATCGTTAAATGTTGGGGCATTCCTTCCACAGAATAGAGGAAAATCCCTAGCAGCTTCTACCCTTCTAAGGTGTGATACTGAACTCATGTCGGGTTCTCTTGGGTCGATTTTGATATCGACCTTATTTTTAACATTATCAATTTTCTTACCGTTATCTTTAGTTTCTGACATCTAAACACAATCAAATTCATCTTACATTAATAAAGAGTAACTTTACTCCCTTATAAGCATCATCACAATATATATACAACTATTAGTAAACTTTTGACATCCTAGTGGCATGTATACACTCTTAAAAAATTAATATTCGTTTCATGTCCAGAAACGGCTAAACCTGCAGCTCTGATACCAATAAATGTAACAACTATTTTCCCATACATGTTTCTGTACACGAGTCACAGCTGTGACATGAATTTTAAAACATTCTTGATACCTGAAAATCAGTAAAATTTTTGCTTTTCTTTAGATAAAACCATTTAATAATATAGATTATAAGTCATTCTTCAAATATATATATATTAAACAAGTATACTCCAATTAGCAATACTAGTTCATGTTCTCCATATTTAAAATCAATATAAAACGATACAGTTAATCTATTCTAAACCAATTTCCAAAATAT
Organism: Hibiscus syriacus; assembly: GCF_006381635.1. Taxonomy (NCBI): domain Eukaryota; kingdom Viridiplantae; phylum Streptophyta; class Magnoliopsida; order Malvales; family Malvaceae; genus Hibiscus; species Hibiscus syriacus. Next base: position 604,836 of record NW_024062586.1, read on the forward strand.
TTAAATAGAGCTAATAGGACATTGATAAGTATATGCCACTAAATTAAGTCAAAAATTATACTTAAATATAAGCATATCCCAAATTATCAAAATACAAATTAAAATCGTATAGTTCATATTAATAAATCAAATAATCTTGACAAACCAATATTCAATCAAATAACATGATAACTGTCTTTAGTATGCCTAACATACCTATCAATCAGTATTTTCTAATTTATCCTTTGCTTGTCAAATTTATGTTGAATGAAAATGCATGGTACATGAATTGCACCTAAATGCTGTAATTAAAACATAAGAATATCATAACTATCAAAATACAAATTTTTTTTTTCATAACATTATAATTTCTTTGGGGTGCACACGTAGTACCGATACGATCATTCATAAGCTCGTTATAAATTCCGTGGGTTGCACACATAGTACTGATACGGTCGTTCGTAAACTTATTATGAATTCTGTGGGTTGAACACTTAGTGCCAATACGGTCGTTCATAAACTTATTATGAATTTTGTGGGTTGCACACTTAGTGCTGATATGGTCGTTCATAAACTTATTATGAATAACGTGGGTTGCACACTTAGTGCCGATACGGTCGTTCATAAACTTATTATGAATTTTGTGGGTTGCACACTTAGTGCCGATACGGTCGTTCAAAAACTTATTATGAATTACGTGGACTGCACACTTAGTGCCGATACAGTCGTTCATAAACTTATTATGAATTACGTGGGCTGCACACTTAGTGCCGATACGGTCGTTCATATACTTATTATGAATTCTGTGGGTCGCACACTTAGTGCCGATATGGTCGTTCATAAACTTATTATGAATTTCGTGGGTTGCACACTTAGTGTTGATACAGTCGTTCATAAACGTATTATGAATTCTGTGGGTTGCACACTTAGTACCGATACGATCGTTCATAAACATGTTATGAATTATGTGGGATGCACACTTAGTGTTGATACAGTCGTTCATAAACTTATTACGAATTCCGTGGATTGCACACTTAGTGCCGATACAGTTGTTCATAAATTATTATGAATTTCATGGGTTGCACACTTAATGTCGATAGTACACATAATATTGATATACAAATGCAACATATACATTTAACAACATGCACCTATAACTCTCAATGTACATAATGAATGCATCTCCTGGTTTACCTTACTAAATTGCTCAAATGTATTCTGACTATTCTGCGACTTTATCTTTTCCTTTTTGAATTCTTGACTCAAGAGCTTGATTACGATCTACACAAGCATCCATAATCACACATATAAATATGATGTTAGTTTACTTACTACCATTTATCCAAAGTATAATACTCAAAAGTACTTTTAAATTCAAATTGTATTAAAATTCCTCATATCTACAACATTTCAGGCTATGGTACCCATAATATGGTATTGATACTCCACTCAGTATCGATACCATTTATGCATTCTGGAATCCATGGTATTGATACTTCCCTCTTAGTATCGATACCCACAACAATATCGATACTAATTATATCAGTATTGATATTGTTCATCCTATTTCCCCAAATTTAAACCTATAGTATTGGTAATGTTCTTCCAGTATGGATACCTTTACCCAGATTTTCCAGTTTTCAGCTTGATTTTTACCCAAATTTCATTAAATTCTCTTTTTGTTTACCTCCAACAATACTATTAAACTCATCTTTACTTAACCCAACTAACTTTCCTTCATTAATCTTCCTATAACATCCAAATTCTCTAAAGAACACTCCAAACCAATAATCACACTACATTTTGCAACATGTTTTTAATCACATACAAGGCTTCCAATCTCTCATTTACTTCTTTGACATGTCAAATTTATTTGTAAATCTCAATATAAACTCATATTTCAACTTATCATGTAACACCCATATTCTATATACATTTACGTATATGAATACAAATGTCACATTTATTTAAAATTGTTTACTCATTTTGAAAAGCCTTTAAATTTTTGTTGCAAATTTAATTCCACATAGATAAACATAATAATCAAGCATTCATTAAGACATATTACAAAATATTTTGTTAAATTTTATTACATGCCAAACAAATTTCCAAAATGATTACTATTGTCCCAATGTTACTGGCGAGTCAACCTTAGTGGATGATATCTGCTGCTACGGTTGCACTCCTTACTTTATTTTTATGTGTTGTTACCTACGCGTGGAAGCACATCCATTAAATATTTCTTAGTAAGTCATATTATTGTAAAATAACTCTTCTATATACATAAGTATTTTATTCACAATTATCATGATCATTGGTCTTTATTCTTTCTTTTCATTTGTAACCTCCATGATCCATTATGCATTTTTAACTATAGCATACTTTTCTGGTGATAGTGCACCTATTTGCATTCCAACTATAGCATACTTTTCTATTGATAATGTACCCATATACATTTCAATTATAGCATACTTCTCTCTTGATAATGTACCCATATACATTTCAACTATATCTTACTTTTCTGTTGATAATGCACCCATATGCATTTCAACTATGGCATCCTTTCATTTCGGTAATGCATTCATATGCATTATTATTTTCATTCATTTTAGAACAATTCATACTCTAAAACTCATTCACAATATCATTTCCATGTATTCAATAAAACAAAGTAATTACGGTAAAACATACATTAACATTTAAATATTACATCTTGAATAATTTCTAATCATTTTCATCTATATTACATACAATAAATGTACTTACCTGGCTTGCCTTGCTTTGATATCCAAAACTCTCCAACTGCTACTCCGAAACTTGACCTTTTCCTTTTACTTTACTTGATTCAGGAGATTTATTCTGATCTATACCATTATCCATTAGGTATACATAACATACCAATGTTAGTATATTCTTTAACCTTGTACCATAAAAATATTCAAAATATCATTATCTCATCTTCTATAACAGTTACAACCTAATTGATCGTTCCAAGTTCAGTAGTATTGATACTACTACCCTAGTACCGATACTTCAATACTATAGTCTCGATACTTCCTCCGAGTATCGATACCAAAATTAGGTTCGATGTTGTCTAGTATCGATACCCTTACCATGGTATCAATACTATTATACTATAGTATCGATACCCCCTTATGGTCTCGATACAAAATTAGATTTGATGTTTGCTTGGTATCGATACACTTACAATGGTATCGATACTACCACAACGGTATCAATACTGATTGAATCAGTATCGATACTATCCAGGAAATTCATCTCCTTTTTGCCTATAGTATCGGTACTGTTCTATCAGTACCGATACCCTTTCCCAGATTTTCCAGTTTTTAACAAGATTATTAACCAAATGGGGCCAAATTTCTTTATATTTACACCCAACAAACTCTTCACTACTTATCCATACAAATTTTCCTTCATCTTGTTTCATAAAACATCAAACATCTATAAAGGACATTAAGTTCTAAGAATCACACCACTTGTTCTAATGTGTTTTTAACCTTATCCAATCCTTCTAATCTCTCATTTGTCTCTATGACAAATCAAATTTACCATAAAACATCTATAAACACTCATATGTTAAAATATCCCTTTTCACTTAAGTTATTGGTTGTTTCAAAGCTCATATATGATCATTTAGGTGCATTTAGGAGCATATAATTGTATTTGGTGGTGTAGTATGTCATCGTATATTATTTGTAAATGGTGCAATATTACAGGAAAGGTTGTGTTTTAGCTAGTGATTTGCATGTCAATGAAGTAGAGGATGAACATAGAGGAATGTCACGATGTTATATGATAGTGAGTAAAGGGAGAATTACTGAGGCAAATAGGGACAACTCTTGTCCGTAAAAAATGACAAAACACTCGTGTGTTTTTTATACCAACCGCATATGAGGGGACCAGATTCTCCCTTGAAAGCACCTTCACGTGAAAGAAATGTACCTTAGGGTATTATGAAGATTTTTTCACTAAAACCTAGTATTAATAGAAAAAGTGGCCACAAAATGGGAAAAGGATTCTTTTAGAAGGAAATAGTGAGCTACGCAAGAGACAACTAGAAAGCTTCCAACTTTCTTTCCCCTTTTTTCTTTTCAAGGATCTCCTCCATAGTCAATCTCGAGGAAGTGGCATGCTAGGCGACCGAGAGGAGCTAGCTCGCTAAGGTACCGTTTGTGGTGGTTCAAGGAGTTGCCGACAACGCACGTTGGGAGTTTCCTTACCCTTATGCTTTATTTTCCTTTTGATTTGGGTTGTATGGTTTGGAATATTATCATGGATGTTTCAAACCCCTCCATGAACTAGACCTTATATGGTGTGGATTTTTATGGATGATTGAGTACGTATTTTAATGAATGATTTAAGGTTTTTATGTTTATCTATTTGCCTTGCTCTTTGTGCTTAATTAATTAGGATTGTAGGAGACATGAGAGTGTCCATTACTTAATTATATTGCTTAGTGTTCAAGAGAAACTAGGTTAAGGGTCCTTAGTTTTCGAGAGAAACTAAGGGAAGATCAACGTGAGTAGTGGGTTTTAGTTGCTAACTAATACCTATTCCACCTTAGAGATAAGGATAGGATTTCATTGAATAAAATAAGTAGTGCAGATTTTATAGGTTTTATATTTCTGTTCACTTCCAGAGGAATTTCTGTAGCATTTGTGTTTGTCAAGAAAATAAACCATAGAATCTTGAATCATTCTGAGAGGCAAGGCTTAGGATTCCTTAGAAATCCCACCATTCATTCCCATAGTAGCTTGTCGTGTGAGGATTATTATATCTTCTTATTTATTTTTCTGAATTTTCAACTTGTTTTGCTTTGACATATTCAGATGGTTATAATCCAAAAGCATTTTCACTTCCACGACATTTCTATATGCCACATCACCATCACACTTCCACAATACCATTAAACCTATTTGTTCCTTAACTTGCAATTTCTTCCAATCCTCGTTGGAACAATACTCACTCATTCCTTATTACTTTGCGATTATGTATACTTGCACATGATTTACGTCCAATTTATAGAACTCACAACACGCAACAAGCTTTTGGAGTCATTGCTGGGGATTAGCAATTGGAAGTTTTATAGTTTTGTTATAGCATTTTTATTTTACGTCTTCATTTCTAGTATATTTTACTTGTTATTTTCTTTGTTTTTCTTTTTCAGGCTTTGCCATTGCATGTCTAGAAGGTATGTTGAGGAACCTCTTTATCCTCTAGTACCTAAGATTGAATGACTTTTTAGACAAATGAGACGTGTTCAACGTGCTAATAGAGCTATGAACAATAGTCAAAACCAAGGCATTCCACAGTTGCAAGATCCAACTGATCCAATTGCCACTGCAAATTAGAATACTAGAATTGTACCCCGACTTAGAGTTATTTGATATAACTTAACTCCTATTTTGGATGATCTCAATCCAGGCATTGTCGTACCCGATATTCAGGCAACCCAGATTGAGCTCAATCCAGTCATATTCAACATGCTGAATTTCATAGGATGGTTTGGGGCATGCATCAGGAAGTTGCTAGGTAACATATTCGTGCTTTATTGGAGGTGTACGATTCTTTTGGGCAACAAGGAGTGCATGAGGATTTGTTGAAGCTGAAAATATTTACATATTCTTTACGTGACCCAGAAAGAGCTTGGTTGAGTGGAATCCCATCTAATTCATTGGGGTCATGAGCTGATATGTGCAAAAGTTTTTTGCTAGGGTATAATCCGTTGAACATGAAAACTCATCTTAGAAATGACATTCCTTCTTTCCGGCAAGCTGATAACGAGCCTAAGTATGAGTGCTGGGACTGATATAAGGGATTGCTTCGAAAGTGTACTAATCATGGATATCAAGATTTGACTCAAGTTGTGATTTTCTACAATGGAGTCAATGCACCCACCAGGATGATGCGAGATGCCTCGACAAATGGCACATTGCTAGATAACTTACCTGAAGAGGCATTCGACATTTTTGATTGGATTACCAATAATGATTACTCGTTTCATTATTCAAGGTTTAGAACATGAAGGAAAGAACAAGGTACTTTTGAGCTCGATGATAAGGATTATGTATTCACCTAACTCTCAGCTATCACAAACATGATAAAGAAGATGCAACATTCCAACAAGGTGAAAGAAGTGAAATTGGCAAAATCAGCATGCCTATTATGTCGTAGCAATCACCATGAGAGTGAATACCCAAGAAATCAGGAATCTATCAGCTATGTGGGGAATTTTAAACAAACAACAACAACAATCCCTACTCAAACACTTATAATCCAGGATGGCGTCAGTATCCAAATTTTTCATGGGAAATTAAATGAGAAACTAATGTTAGTCATCAATCTCGACAACAAACTGTTAACGAGCCCTAAGGTTTTCAATTGAATATGCCTTGGTATAATTCCAACAAGAGGGAGTGTCTTCATCTAATACTAGTTCACTATTGGCTGCCATGCAAGAATTTATAGCAAGAATAAGGACTATACTGCAAGAGCACACTACAACTATAAAAAATAAGGAATATTGCTGCAAAGTCATAACGCATCTCTGTGAGCTTTTTATGTCAGGTTGGCTAGATTACCACTGTATTATAAGAACATCAGCCAGGTCGTCTACCAAGTGGCACTGAGGTCACTAAACTCCATGGCATGTGTAATGTAGTGCACTTACACTAAGGAGTGGAACCTAAATAATTCAACAAGACAAGTTTGGGGGAAGAACGAATGATGATCACACCAAATGAATGTTCAAGCAAAACTGAAATTGCTAGAAGAGACACTAAAGGAGAAGAACAAGGATGAGGGTTCAACTAGTGAACCTTTTGATGGGGCAAACAGAAATTCCACGCCAAAAGTAGTTCCCACACCATCAGTAAAAGAAGTGTCACACCCACTACTATTTCCCCAAAGATTAAAGAAGCACAATGATGAGGCACAGTTTAAGAAATTCGTTGACATTCTTGACCAGCTTTATATCAATTTCCCACTCTTGGAGGCCATTGATCAAATGGCCACATATGCCAAATTTCTAAAGGAAATTGTCACCAAGAAGAGAAAAGTTGAGAAGTTTGACACAATTGCCATGGCAGAAGAGTAATGCTCTACCTTGAGCAAGCTGCTGCCAAAGTAGAAAGATCTGAGCTACTTTATAATTCCCTGTTTTATAGGAGACAACTATATTGGAAAGGCACTTTGTAACCTAGGATCAAGTGTGAATCTAATGCCCAAGTTAATATTTTTTAATCTTGGTATGGGAAATGTAAGACTCACATATGTTATTTTGCAACTAGTTGATCGTTCCCATGTTCGTCCAGAGGCGAAGATCGAGGATGGCATAGTGAGGGTGGAAAAATTCGTATATCCAGTCGACTTTATTGTATTTGATTATGAGGTTGATGCCAATGCACCCATAATTTTAGGAAGAACTTTCCTAGCCACGGGTCACATTCTTATTCATTATGAGAATGGTGAGCTCACTATGAGGGTAGCCAATCAAACTGTAACATTGAATGTCTTTCATTTTCTTAAGTATGTGGATGAATCTGAAGAATGCCATAGCATTCTAGAAATAGATTCAATGTTAGAAGGGGTAGTAGAATAACTTTTCCACAACAATTTCATACAGCTGAACGTGTATGACAATTTCTTGGAAGAGGACAACAAAAAGGAGGCTGATGACTTTCCATTCAAAGTACTACAGCTAGCCTACTATCAACTAGACTTGGTATATTCTTTGATGTTCCTGATTTCGATGAATTTATTCCTCCCAAGCCTTTATTACAAAATGAACCTATCTTAGAACTAAAACCTTAGACACGACATCTTAAATATGCTTACTTGGATGATGATAAAACTTTGTCGATGATTATCTCCTCCAATCTGAATCCTGACCAGGAACGAAGTTTGTTAAGTGTTTTATCACAATATAAGAAAGTGTTAGGATGAACTATGGTAGAGTTGAAAGGGATAAGTCTGATCATTTGCATGCACAAGTTTCTAATGGAAGAATGTCATGACAATTTCATAGATCGACAAAGAAGGTTAAACCTTGTCATGAAGAAGGTGGTGATGAAGGAGATTATCAAGTGGCTTGATACTTGAGTTATTTACCCATTATCCAATAGTTCATGGGTTAGCCTAGTGCAATGCGTCCCCAAGAAATGAGGCACAACCGTAGTGAGGAATGAAGATAATGAGCTCCTACCCACACACACCATCACTGTAAGGAGGATTTGCATGGATTATCGTAAGCTTAACAAGGCTACCAAAAAAGACCATTTTCCTCTACCATTCATTGATCAAATGATGGATCGATTAGCAGGAAAATAATATTATTACTTTCTAGATGGATATACCAAGTTGTCATAGTACCAGAGATTAGGAAAATACAACTTTCACACGCCCTTATGGCACATATGGTTTTAGGAGGTTTCCCTTTGGCCTATGCAACGTTTTGATAAATTTTAAAAGATGTATGCAAACCATTTTCTCTGACATGGTTGAAGATTTCCTAGAAATATTCATGTATGATTTCTCCATCTTGGGAGACAGTTTTGAAATATGCCTTGGTAATCTGGAAAAGTTCTCAAGCGACATGAAGAGGCTGACCTTGGATTGAATTGGGAAAAATGTCACCTCATGGTCAATGAAGGCATTGTGTTTGGCCACAAAATCTCACACAAGGGTATTGAGGTGGATAGAGCCAAGATTGAGGTGATCGAGAAGTTACCCCCACCAACTACAGTCAAGGGTATTAGAAGCTTCATTAGGCACATAGGTTTCTATATGAGATTCATTAAGGACTTATCCAAAATTTCCAAGCCCTCGTGCACCTTACTGCTACAAAACCAACCTTTTGTGTTTGACAAATTTTTCCATGGCGTATTCACAGAGCTGAAGCAGAGCCTTATTTTAGCATTTATTATTGTTCCCCCGATTGGACGTTTCCATTCAAGTTGATGTGTGATGTAAATGTCTACCCAGTGGGAGCAGTGTTGGGAAAACGCCGAGGTAAAATCTTCCATGTTATCTATTATGCTAGTCGCATATTGAATGATGCACAACTTAACTATACTGCCACTGAAAAAGAATTGCTTGTCGTAGTATTTACATTTGATAAGTTAAGAGTATACTTGATAGGCACCACAATCATTGTTCACACTGATCACTCAGCTATAAAATACTTACTGAATAAGAAGGATGCCAAGCCTAGAGTTATTACATGGATACTACTTTTGCAAGAATTAAACTTAGAGGATGTAGATATGAAAGGTACAGATAATCCCGTGGTTTATCATCTTTTTAGGATAAAAACAACTCAAAATGTCATGATAATGCAGAAATTAAATATGGATTATCTCATAAGAAAATCTTATATGACACGGTAATTCCATTTTACGCTGACATTGTTAATTTTCTTGCTAGTTATATTTTACCTTATGACATAAACAACCAGGGAAGGAAGATATTCAGCTACAATGTAAGATTTTATTTTTGGGATGAGTCATACTTGTTTAATCGACGTGCCTACCAAATGATCCGAATATGTGTCCCTGAAGAGGAGCAAAAAGAAATTTTTTATCATTATTACATGGGTCCATGTGGAGGCCACTTTAGAGGTGCAAGGATTGCGACAAAGGTTCTTCAATCATGCTTTTATTGGCCTACTCTTTTCAAAGATGCCCATGCATTTTACAACGCTAGAGATAGATGCCAACGTACAGGAAACATCTCAAGAAAACATAAATGCCATTGTAAAATATTTTGGATATAGAACTTTTTGATGTGTGGACTATCAACTTCATGGGACCCTTCCCATATACATTTGGAGACTTATATATCTTGCTGGAAGGACTACGTGTCTAAGTGGGTTGAAGCAATTACGACGCTAAGGAATGAATCAAAGCCTATACTTAAGTTCCTTCATAAGTACGACTTCACGAGATTTAGCGCACCGATAACTATCATTAGTGATGAAAGCACCCACTTTAACAACAAGTTAATTGGCAAGGCATTGCAAAGGAATGGGTTATGGCACAAACATTCCATGGCATATCACTCTAAAATCAACGGGTAAGAAGAAGTCTCCAATTGCGAGATCAAGCAAATTCTAGAAAAGGTGGTGAAACCCAAAAGGAAGGATTGGTAACCGAAGCTTGATGAAGCGTTGTGGGCCTATCGTACTGAATTCAATACTCTATTAGGAATGGCTCTATTTAAATGTGTGTATAAAAAAACATGACATCTCCTAGTTGAGTTAGAGCATAAAGCTTATTGGGCCATTAAGAAACTCAATTTTGATGCCCAATTAACTGGTGAATGAAGATTACTAGAGCTCAACGAAATGGACCAATTCAGGACGCACGCGTATGAAAATGCCAAGCTATACACGAAATAGACTAAGAAGTGGTATGATCAGACTATTTTGCCACAACATTTTCATGTTGGTCAACAAGTGCACCTTTTTAATTATAGGTTGAAACTCTTCCCGTGAAAGCTCAAGTCAAGAAAGTCTGGCCCATTTGAGGTACACCAAGTCTATCCCCATAAAGATGTGGAGATCAAGAATATGAATGATAGGACAATTTCAAAGTAAATGGCCAACACTTGAAGGCATAAACTAGAGCCCCCATTCGAGACAAGCCAACACTTTACTTGCAGAATGCCTGAGTTTGAAAATGCCTCGACATTTTTCCTTTACTTCTAACACATACTCTTTTATTTTTATTTTAGTACTTTATTTATTTTAATTTTTTCCTAGGTGAATATTTTATTCAACCCATGCAAATGACGGATGAAAAGGATGAAAAGGATAAAAAACCCTATTTTATTAGTTTTGGGTGGAAAAAAGAGAAAATGATAGAGATAAGTTGTTTTCAATTTTTAAAAACCTTTTTCACTTTTTATTTAATTTCCCTCACCCCTTTTTCCATTCTCATCCTTGCTTTTAACCCCCTCCACACGTTTCTTCATTAATACCCCTCCCCCACTATTTTTTTATTTATTACACTCTCTCTTTCCTTTTTCATCTTTTCAACTTCATCTTCTTCTCTTGTCTTCACAGCCGAAAAACACCATAACCAATAAAACTCCAAGTTTTTTGCTTTCTTCTTTGCCCATTCAAGTAGTCATGGTACGTTCTCGTCCCCCAGGTTCTGCCCCATATTTTCCTCAACTATTCCAAGATGATGAAGAAAAGTAACGGTTCCAATCTATCAAGAACCGTAAGGTTTTCTTTGAGTTCTCTTACGGTGATCTTAAAAGGATGTCTTGAAAGTCATTCATCTACACAAATGGGAAAAATTGCTCGACATCCTAGCAACATTAATGCCTCCATTGAGTGAGAGTTCTATGCAAACATGTAATACCCCAAATTTTGGTTAGTGACCAAAATATAAGTTTTAAAAGTTTAGTGGCTAAAGTATAAAATTGGGAAAAGTTCAGAGACATAAGTGGTAATTTTCTCAAAAATAATTTGTATTCCATAAATAGATAGTTTACTCTTGAGAGTTGGGTTTTATTGAAATCATATTCTTGATCTGAAATTTATGTTAAAAACTAGAATGGGTTAAAGTCCAGTAAGAAATCTATAAATCGGATTGAATAGAATTTTGCGAAAATTTGAAGGATTATAAATTAGGCTTAAAAATATTATTTCCACATGTTAAAATGATAGAAAAATATGGATAATTGGATTTTAAGATTTATTTTCATGTTTAATTTGGATCGTTGGATTAAAGTGGCAAGATTATGATTTTTGGAAAGTTACTTGGTAAAATTGGAAAAGGGTAAAATAATTTGTTTATCTTTGACTTTTGAAAGATGATAAGGTTGATTTGGATTGGATGTATGGTAATTATCAAGTTTCATTAATGCCAAAATGGACATTTCTCATTAAATGAACATTTTTTTCATTCAAGCTTAAATAAATGTTAAATTAACATGAAAATACATGAAAATTTCATGAAACTTAGGTCATTTTCAGAACCATTTTGTGCTCCCCACGAACAAGGTAAGAGAATTTTTTTTTTCATTTTTGAGTAATTTCCTTTAGATTTTGGATTATGCCGTGAAATAGAAAATTGTACTTTTTGAAAACGCTATCATTTGGTACCTTTATTGCTTGCTAATTTGGTTTGAATAAAATATCCCAAATTTTAGGGTTTATGTTCACATTAGGGTTTTTTAAATTGATAAAGGATTTTGACATTTTTGAGGTTGTAAAATCATATACAAGCATGATTGTTGATTAAAATCACTTGTACATGGCGATATAAGCCTATGTTGAATTCTGCCAAACCCTATCTTTAGGGGAAAGATGTATTTTAATGAAATTAAGTTATTGGTTTGATTCTAGAGGTCTTGAAATGTTGAATAGAGGTTGGATTCATACTTGAATCAAGTGGAAATCATGAGAAATATAACCTAAAGCCTTCGACCATGAGGAAATATGTTGGGAAAATTATGGAAAAATTATGGGACCTATTTGACAATTTTGAAAATTTATGGGATGATTGTGTAATTACTCAATAATTGATATACATTACTGGAAATTAGTGTTTGAGGGATGAAATTGAATTTAGAATGTGAAATTAAACCATTTTGGAAAGTTTGCAAAGTTTAAGTACAAAATGGTGAATATTGAGAAAGTTAGTGGCTTAAGTTGTAATTATGGCATTGATGAGGTATTGAGCTTGAACTTTAATGCTGGAAAATTATTAGGGTTTTTTGGGCTTGAATTGAAGAATTTATGACAAGGGCCCATTATGAATAAAAAGGAAAATTTAAGATGAAAATTAAAAGAATTCAAAAATAATAGTACTTTTGAGTATTATTATTTTGGAAAAAAGTTTGTAAGGATACTAACATTGTATTTTATATTTGTATATGTGATTATGGATTCTTGTGTAGATAGTGATCAAATTTCGGATAGAAGCGAACCCAAAGGCAAGGCGAACCCAAAGGCAAGGAAAAAGTTCAAGAACAGTTGGACTTCGTCAGTAAGGCATAATAGTGAGGCATACTAGATGAGTGCATTTATTATGTAGTTTTATGATATGAGGATGAATTCCGATGAGTCAACCTTGAATTTTTTTATAAAATCATGTTTTACCATATTTTGAAACATTTTCATAAAGTTTATGAAAATGATTTTACAAATTATTTTAGGGTATGGAATGACATAAAATGAATGGATATGTTCCATAAAAATTATTATTTATTGATTGTTTGGAATAAATGTATAACATGCGATTTGGATTTTAAAGCTAATTGTATGTACATGGAGAGTCATATGTGCAATAATAATACCATAAATAAGGTTGTATTGTAGAAGTACTTTGTGTACTTTAGCACTATGTATGTAATTTGCATACGTGGTATAAGATGGACATCTATCTATTTTAGAAAATGCATTATTGCATTTTCATAAGAATACTTTGTGTACTTGGAGTAGTACTTTGTGTACTATGACTCTTTGTGAATGAATATTATGGAATACACTTATTTATAAGTATTCTAGGCATACGAAATACTGTTTCACAGGTTATTTGATGGAAATTTGTCTATCAAGTAAAATTTATGCGTTAATATATTTTATACGATTAAGCTCGTATTTTGATCTTTTATAAGATACTTATGTTTTAATATGTCTAATTTATTATATTATGCCTCACTAAGTGTAGTGTGTGATGATTTTCAAGCGTAGGTAATAGTGTACGGTCGGAGTAAGGAGTGCAGCTGACATCGTAAATCAAGGTTGTCTCATCAGTTACTGTATGACATCTCTGGATGTTTACTTTTGATATTACTAGTTGCCATTTATTAGTTATATGATGATGTTCTGGTATGTGTTTTACATATGGGTTGTAGTATTATATTATATTCAAACATAAACTACTATTTGATGGATTTTAAATGTTATTTTTATTATATATATATATATTTGAAGAACATTTTATAAACTATATTATTAATCCATTTATTTAAAGAAACAAAATTTTACTGGTTTTCAAGTACGAAAATGTTTTAAAAGTCATCTGACAATTGTGACTCATTTACAAAGATGTATACAAGAAATGGGTGTTAAATTCATTGGTATCAAAGCTACAAGTTTAGCCGATTCTCGGCCGAAAATGAGTATATTTTATGAAAAAAGGTGTACATGCCACTAGGATGTCAAAGTTACTGATGTGGTATCAATATGATATGATTGTTTTCACTCCTCATTAACTTAAGTTGTTATTATGTGTGTATTATTATATGTGGAAAACTAAGGATAAATGTAAGAAAGTTGATCATGTTGAAAGGAAGGTCGAGATTGAAATCGACCCAAAAAGATCCGACATGACTTTAGTATCACGCCTTAGAAGAGTTGGAGCTGTAAAGGATTTTCCTTCATTCTATGGAAGAAATGATATAACATTTAATGAAATTATTGCAATAGAGAAATACATTAAAAATTTTAAATGGATTATAAGAGAAGTTGAATCGGATGAGGGTCCAAAGGAGATTATTGACTTTATTGATGACTCTGTGGTTTCTACAGGTAAGGTTAAATATTTGAGGAATATTTAAGTTAAGCATTAAGTTGCTTAAAGAAATGTTGATTTGAGTTATAGGAAATAAGTAATCAGTAAGTAAGTTGTCCGCTAAAACTTTAAAGAAAGCTGAGTTATTAGTGAATCATATGATAATTATGTTATCATTCTAAAGGTGTTAAAATGAGTTTGACTGAGAGTAGATGTTCAAATTTATGGACTTGATAGAGTTACCTTGTGAAGTTAAAGTTTGTGGAATTGATTGTCTACCCCCATCCATGCTATAATGAATTATCGCTTAGATTGCGGTTGATTTTCATGAAATTGAAAAGTTTTTAGTTCGTAGTGTAGGAAAAACAGTAAATTTGTTTACTAGTTCGATTTTAGTATTAACTTCTATGAAGTTATTGTTACAAAGTTGTCAATTCTTTTTATTAAATGATATGGACATTTAGACTTTCATAGTTGAGATAGAAAATGTTTTAACTGCTCAAGAATATATTCAATGGATCCAAAAAAGTTATACGAATTACCTCAAGAATGAAATAATGAATTTTAAAATAGAGGTATTCTATTCGCTTGTTCTAAAGTGATATGATAGTGGCAAACCCAATGGATCATGGTGCAAGTGTGAGTCAGACATGTAGTCAATATCTGGTGAATTTGATGGGATTTTCATTTGACGAGTTTAAGATCATATTGGGTATGGGTTTGTTTTCTCTGCATTATGGTTAGTTTGAATGTTGCAAGAATCAATTATTTCAGAAAGACGCAGAGGATTTGAAAATTTTAGTGATTGGTGAAAAAGTAAAATCACCGTCCAAGGTGATATCGACATTAATTGCGAAGAAAATGATGTTAGAATGATGTGTTGCTTTTCTAACTAATGTGATAGATACTAAAGTATCTGAAGTAAGATTGTATGATATTCCCACAACTCAGAAATTTTCAGATGAATTACCTGGGTTACCTCCAAATCGAGTCATAAAATTCAAGATTGATGGTTATTAGAGTATTGAGCATGTTTCTATTATTTCGTATCAAATGGATCTGATCGAGTTAAGAGAACTAAAGGCTCAGTTACAAGAGTTGCTTGATCAAGGTTTCATCAGACTGAGTGTTTCACCTTGGGGAGTATCTATGTTGTTGGAGAAAAGAAAGATGAATCTATACTATTATGCATATATTATCGACAGTTGAATAAAGTGACAATAAGAATAAGTATCTACTTCTGAGGATTGATGGTATGTATGATAAATTGAAAGGCGCAACAATGTTCTCTAAGATTGATCTTCGGGCTGGATACCATTCAGTTTGACTAATTCTCTAGTAGCATTTATGAATTTGATTAATCAAGTGTTCCATCTTTATTTGAATCAAATTTTGGTGACTCTCTGAGAGAAAAAGTTTTATACCAAGTTGTCGAAATATGAATTCTGGTTGACATAAATTACAGCCTTGTTGGTTTGGAAGATAACATAAGGGTATATCATAAGAAAATTCATACTATAGTGGATTAAAAACCCCAAAAGAATGTCTCAGAAGTTTAGAGTTTCTTGGGACTTGTTGATTATTATCAAAGGTTCCTGAAAAACTTTTCAATTATAGCATTACCGCTAACCAGGCTTTTAAGGAAATATATGCCTTTGTTTCGACGTAGAAGTGCCTTTGTTTCGACGTAGAAGTGCCAAGAGAGTTATGAAATGCTAAATAATGTTTTAACAGAGGCATCAATGCTTGTATAACCTGAGTTACGTAAAGACTATGTAGTTTTAGTGATGCATCTCATAACAGCTTGGGATGTGTGCATATGCAAGAAGGTAAAGTTGTGGCCTATGCCTCGAGGTAGTTAAAGACTCGCGAGAGGAATTACCCGATGCATGATTTAGAGTTTGCAGTGGTTCTGTTTGCTTTAAGTATTTGGCGCCATTATTTGTATGGTGAGTGGTGCAATATTTATACAGATTATAAAAGTTTAAAAATACTTGTTGACTCGAAAAGAGTTAAACTTGAGACAGAGAAGATGGATAGAGCTTTTAAAGGATTAGGATGTGATATTTGACTATCATCCAGGAAAGGCTAAAATGGTGTTTGATGCACTTAACTAAAAGACTTTTGCATCCTGGAGAGCTTTGGATACGCATTTGTCTTTAAAAGAAGTCGAGTTAAAGTTAAAGCTGATGCTCTTAGAACGTATAAGAGAATTACAAAGGAAATAAGAAAATTGTTTGGTAAGAATTGCGTAAGTAGACAATGGAGGGATTAAGGACTTTGAGGTTAGGTCCGACGGATATTTGTACTATCGTGGGAGACTTTGTATTCCCGACGACGAAGAACTAAAGAAAGATATTGTTTTGGAGACATTATAGACCGTTCACTTTGGATCCAGGTGGAAACAAGATGTACCAAGATTTAAAGAGTCAGTTTGGTGGCTTGGTTTAAAAAGAGCTATCACAGAGTTTGTTGCAAAATACCTAACATGTGAACAAGTGAAAGTTGAGCACCAAGTGCCTTCTAGACTACTACAACCGATATCCATTCCAAAATGGAAGTGGGAACGAATCACTATGGACTTTGTTACAGGGCTACCTTTGACACCCAACAAGAAATACTCAATATGGGTGATTGTTGATAGATTAACCAATATAACTCACTTCATTCTAGTACGAAGAGATTATTCGATGGATAAATATGATGAGTTGTACTTAAAAGAGATATTTTGACTATATGGAGTGGTTTTATCGATACTATCTGACAAAGATCCAAGGTTTACTTTGAGATTCTGGAATTCCTTACACGAGGCCTTGGGTACTCGATTGAAGTTCAGTATGGTTTTTTATCCGCAACCGGATGGTCAATCAAAGAAGACCATTTTGATATTGGAAGATATGCTAAGGACATGTGTGATTGAGTTCAAGGGAATAGGTGAAACGTATTTGCCTTTAGTAGAATTTTCTTATAATAACAATTATCAGTCGAGCATCTAAATTACCCCTTATGAAGCCCTTTATGGGAGAAAGTGTCAAACACCATTAAATTAGTTCGAGCTAAAAGATCGAAATCTAGTTTGATCTAATTTGATGAAAGAAATGAAAAATAAAGTGGAGATCATTCAAGATAATATTAAGATAGCTTCATATCGACAAAAGTCATATGCAAACCTAAAGAGAAAAGAGATTGAATATCAAGTGGGTGGTAAGGTATTTCTCAATGTATCACCTTGTAAGAGAGTATAGGGGTTTGGACGTAAAGGAAAGTTGATCCTGAGATTTATTAGACATTGTGAGACTTTAAAAAGAGTGAGACCATTGGCTTATCAGTTAGCATTGCCTCCTGAAATGGGCAGGATCCAATATGTTTTTCATGTGTCGATTCTTAGGAAGTATTGATCAAATCCGTCTCATATTATCATACAAGCGGAAATAGAGATTCGATCATATTTGTCCTATGAAGGGAACCGATTGAAATTTTGGCTTGAGAAGTCAAAGAACCGCATAACAAGATAATTCCTTTGGTCAAAGTTCTTTGGTGGAATCAAAAAGTCGAGTAAGCAACCATGAGAAGATAAGAGGACTTGAAAAGACAGTATATGCACCTCTTCACAACAAGTCTATACTAAAATTCGAAGAAATTTTTTTCTTATAGGGCAGAGTTTTAATACCTCAAATTTTGGTTAGTGACCAAAATATAAGTTTTGAAAGTTTAGTGGCCAAGTATAAAAATGGGAAAAGTTTAAAGACCTAAGCGGTAATTTTCCCAAAAATAATTTTTATTCAAAAATAGATAGTTTACTCTTGAGAAAGGGGTTTTTATTAAAATCAGATTCTTGATCTGAAATTTATGTTGAAAACAATAAAGGGTTAAAGACCAGTAAGAAATCGGTAAATCGAATCGAATAGAAATTTCAGGAAAAATTGAAGGATGATAAATTAAGTTTAAAATTATTATTTCCACATGTTAAAATGATGGAAAAAATATGGATTATTGGATTTGAAGATTTATTTCCATGTTTAATTTGGACCGTTGGATTAAAGTGGCAAGATTGCGATTTTTGAGAGTTGGTTGGTAAAATTGGAAAAGGGTAAAATAATTTTTTCATCTTTGACTTTATAAAGATGATAAGGTTGATTTGTCTTGGATGTATTGTAATTATCAAGTTTCAGTAATGGCAAATTGGACATTCCTCCTTATATGAATATTTTATTCATTTAAGCTTAAATAAAGGTTAAATTAACATGATATTACATGAAAATTTCATGAAACTTAGGTCATTTTTCAGCTCCATTTCGTGCTCCCCGTGAACAAGGTAAGAGAAATTTTATTTTTTTTCATTTTTGAGCAATTTCCTTTGGATTTTGGATCATGCTGTGAAATAAAAAATTATTCTATTCGAAAAAACGCTATCATTTGGTACCTTTATTGCTTATTAATTTGGTTTGAGTTCAAAGATCTCAAAATTTAGGGTTTGTGTTCACATTAGGGTTTATGATATTGATGAAGGATTTTGATGTTTTTAATTTTTAGTCTTTAAAACTCTAGCACTTTTATTTTCTGCATTTTTATTCCTATCCCTTTTATTTAGTGCATTTTAAATTTCAGCCCTGAAGTTATTGCAATTTACATTTCAATGCCTATGTTCATTTTTCCTTTAAATTTAACACTTTATTTTAGCATTCATTATTCCAGCTTTTAAGTTTTGCAAATTATTCAATTTAGTTCTTTCGTTCATTAATTCAGGCTTATAATTTTGCAATTACGTCAATTTAGTCCTCATACTGTTTAATTTTATTTAATTTTTGTACTGAATTTTAATATTTTTAATTTTGTCGTAGATTAAGTTTCTCAAATTTAGATTACCCCTAGGTATAGATTTGTCTCAATTTAGTCCTTAATTTAGTTTAATTAGGTGAATATTTAAAAATAGTATACACTTATGCTCCAAGTTCTATTTTAGTTATTCAATTAATTTTTTAAATTTATTAGGAATAAAATTAGAGCCTTACATTTAGATTTAATGTGATTAAGTCCTTTAAATAAATAATTTATTCCTGAATTAAATTTAGGTTTAGTTCTTTTAATCTTTAATTGGTTCAATTAGGAGAATATTTGAAATATTCTTTGCATGTGTTCGAGATTCTAGTTAATTATTCGATCAATAAAATTTTAAATTTATTAGGGTTTAATATTATAGCTTACATTTCATATTAAGTTTTATCAAGTCTCATAAAATTCATAATTTGGCCCTTTAGTTAACTTACTTAGTATAATTAGGTTCAATAATTTATTACTTGATTATATATACGATTTCAAAAAAAAATAAGGCAATGTTCATTTATTTAGGGATTAATAGCATATCCTCCGCTTATGCTCAGGATGACCACTATTAATTCTCAAAATAAATCAATATCTTTTTTAAATTTGAGCATCGTAGTTTCAACATTATTAAAGTAATGTTTATTTATTAGTATTAATGGTAAAATCTGTGCTAATGCTCGGGGGATTATGTTTAATTCCTAAATAAATTACTATCCTTTTTCAAATTTGCTTACATAGAAGATCATAAGTTAAACAAAAACTTGAACTCATAATTTCATATTTTAAAACAATGGGTAATCGTCTAAGGTACCGATTTTGGGTGTCGTTTGTGTGTTAATCATTTCTCACATGTAATTGATTTTTGAACCCGATTTTTGATTTCATAGACTTAAACTTAGGTATTTTAATAAAATAAAAAAAATATTAAAATTACTTAACTTTAGTGTTTCGATCTCACCTGAAATATAATTAGTGGCGACTCTCATATTTTTATAGAATTTCAAAATACTCGTTAACTTGGCCCCAAAGTTATGAAATAGTTTATTATTTTATTATTATTTCTTAGTCAATGCTAATAATATTTTCTTTGCAGCAATATCATTTACTAACATAAAGATTATTTTGTTTTCAATAAATAGACGGAAATGCAATATGAGAGATTATATGGAGTGTTATGATACTTTTACTCATTTATATTCATGTTAATGCATTATAATATTTTTAATAAGAATTGAATAAATATAAAATAATATATGTTCAAAGACTTTTAATTTAATGAAAGCCCACATCTTTGATATAAGCGGTGCTCTAAACTAAGGCCTCAAAAGATAAAAACAATCTCTTTACCCATTGAGATCATCTGGTTCATACATATAGAACATATTCAAATTGGTAAATTGTGTATAATTTAAGAGAGACTAAAGAGAATATTTAAATTAAAATATTTATTGTCTGAATATATAAACGACTAGGACCCCACATTTTATGGTTAAGAGAGATAAAATGTCACAAGTTTATGAATTCTTTTAAAATTTATTTCCTATACAAATATAATTTAATTTTTGAGACATTGAGTCTATATATTTTTTCAGGCAAAAGAGTTTACGAGTCATTCGTAATTTAAAAAAAAACTAATTTGGTCCTCGTATTTTTTTCCATTCAATGCGGTCTTCAAAATTTAAAGATCTAATGTAGTCCATTAACCAAATGTTTCCGTCATTGACCATTACAGTGCTAACATGGTTTTCACGGTGCTAATGTGGTAATCTACGGTAGCTGGTGACGTGGCTGGTGATGTAGCAAATAGGCTTAATTTTTTTTTTGAGTTCGATGGTCAAATTGATTTTTTTAAATCAAGAGTTTATTTGATTTTTTCAGAAAAAAATTTTAAATTTTAAATTTTTAATCTAAACTATAAAACTATAGGAAAAATATTTAAAAAATTAAAATTAAATTACTAAAAATTTAAATATATATATTAACCAGAGTGATTGAAAATGTTATTGTTAAATGATTCATTCAATTTAGAGATGAATTCTAATGTGAATTTTATTTTATCTAACTTTATAATTATATTGTTATGTTCATACATATCAATTTTAATGTTAGTATTATTTTATTTTTATTTTATAGACATTATTTTTTATTCCCTAAAAAAATAAAATAATATATTAGAGATAATATAAAAATCTCAAACATGTGGATTCCATATTTAGTGAATTTTAATTTCTTCTATCAAGTTTTTTTTTCTTTTTGAAGAAAGTGGACCTCGTTAAAGATCCCTCTAAGTCCTAAAAGGGAAAAAGAGTACTTTAAACATTGTATTACGTAGGAGGGTAATCATTTGATACATCATATGCAATTATCTTAGGACAAACCAAGTCGAAATACATTGAGTTCCCTGAACGAAGTGCCCAAGATGCTAATGAATGGGCCACTTTATTACACTAATGGGGTATAAACTGGACAATATAATCTTCCTACGTATCATATTATATTCACTAAAATACTCTTTTTAATTGTATAATTATTTTTTAATATTTTTTTAATTATATATTTTATGATACTTATACATAAATATTAATTTTATAACTTTAAATTTTATGTTTTATAAGACATTATAATATTTATTTAGTTCAATTTTATAAAAAAAATTAGTGAAATTGAATTAAAAATGCATTTAGAGTTTAAGATAATTAGAGTAAAATTTATAAAATAAAATTAGTATAGGATGGACAAATTCATGTTTATATAAATAAAAAATCAGGTTAAATTTTAGGTAAAATATAATTATGTATTTTAAAGTTTTAGTAATTTAATTTTTATTTTCGATACTTTTATATTTATTATTTTTTGAATAATTTTGTATTTCAAATTAGAAATATTTTTAATTTTTCTAAAAAGAAATAAAATAAGTCCATAAACTTTTAGGAAAAAACTAATTTAGCCCTCAAACTAAATTAAAAAAAAATCAGCTTGTGTGCCATATCATCAGACATGTCACCAACCTCCATGGATTACCACATCAGCATTGTGAAGTAACACATCAGTACTGTAATGGTCAACAATGAAAACCGTTTGTCAAAGGGCCACATTGAACCTGTTTTTTAAGTTTGAGGGCTACATTGGGTGTAAAAAAAATACAAGCGGTAAATTGTTTTTTTTTTAAGTATGAGGGCCTCACATACCATTTTGCATATTTTTAATCTAAAAGGTTTGATACCTTTATCAAATTTTATTATTAGTATTTTAGATTTGACATTATAAAATGATAAAATATATTTTATTCTTTATTTTATACTTTTTGACAATTTAATTTTTAATTTATAAAATTATATAAATTTAAAAATAAATAAACTTAAATACCCCCTGTGAATACTTTTAATTTTAAGCAAAATTACTCGTCATCATTTATTTCACCATTCTATTATATTTTCAAAAAACAATGTCTGAAATAAATATTTAACCTATTTAAAAATACTTTTTCACAGCAACCTAAACAAAATAATTCAAAAACACTTTCTAAAATCACTTTTAGAAAGCAGTTTTTCATCACACTATTTAAAAACATTAACAATTAATTTTTTTTTCAAAACTTATGGAAAAAATAAATATAGTTATAAAATAAAATTTTAAAAATAAAAAATAAAAAAAAAATGTTTTGAATTTTACTTTTTGAATGGTAATAAGCTCTCTTCAAAGTTTAAGTTATTCATTTCATCTTATTAAATTGGATTTGAACAAGTATAATAAATGAAAGGGTAAAATACATAAGATTTTGTTGAAATTTAGTTATTATATTGATTTATACTATTAAATTTTTAATTCTGTTAATTATAATATTAAAATTTATTTTTTATTTTAATTATATCACTGGATCGTTAATTGAATAGCGATACGATAATTGGATGACAGTTGAGATGTGGACACCATAAAATGCAGTCTTTTTTATGTGATTGTTTTAATGTTCAAAACGAACTAAAAGGAAGTCGTTTTTCCATATAAAAGTTAAAGTTAGATTGCTTTTAGAAAATATCAAACCTAGAAACCTTGGAATCTATTTATAGGGGTGTTCAAACGGTTAAAACGGCCATCGATCGAACCGAATTATCACTAAACGAATAAATTGATTTTTTTTAAATATTAACCGAAGCAAATAAAGTTCAGCTATTTCGTTCGGTTAACCAAATTAACCGATTTTTTTTATAATTTTCTAATTAAATTAATTTGAATATAATAGAAGTATTTTTTTAGTTTGGATTAAAATTTAATTACGTATTAATAATTTAATGAGTCTAATGTAGTTAAAAAATAATTGGGTCTTAATTCTTAATAGGTTTGAGCTTAAGATATGTATTTAATATATATTAGATTTAATATTTAATAATTTTGGTTAATTCGATTAATTCAATTAATTAACCGATTTCGAACTGAATTAACGGTTAACCGAATATTGGAAAAAAGTAACCGTTTCCCGACCAAACTAATTTAGTGGCCGACCGATTAACCGAACTAATTCGATTCGATTTATTAATCCGGTTAAAACTGAAAAGTGAACGCCCCTAGAATCCAAAGCTCATGCCTGACTGCTAGGTCAACTTGAGTTCTTGAAATAATTTTAACACAAGTAATATATCTTAAACTGCAGTCGATATTAATTCTAAAATCCTAAATAACTCATGGACTAAGCCCCAGTTTTCTTATTATATTTTTCTTTCTTTCTGCATTTAATATCTCTTGTCTAAACCCTAACATCCTAAATATAGCGTTAGCCTCTCCTTTATTTGAACTTTTGAAATTAAATGCTCTTCCATCTCTAACGATTATTGTAATTGTTAATTATTTTATAACATGATTTGCTATCATGAAAACCAAAAAATAAAATATACAAAGTAGAAGTACTCGATCCCCGATACATCGAAATTGAAGAACATAGATTGACTGATCTGTTAAACAATAACCAAATGCGTAAACTCAATACAACTTATTTATGAGTTGTAACTCAAAAACATTTTTAAAGCTCAAAATCACAGGAGACTCGAATTTAGTTATCGCTGCTAGGATTTTAAGATTTGGAGATAAGAGATGAAATGCAAGAGAGAGAAATATAATGAGAAAATTGTGGGTTAATTCCTGAATTTAGAATTCATTTCAACTGCAAGATATATTTATTTTTGTTACAATTATTTTTAGGGTAAATTATGTGTTTAGTGCCTAAACTATTAATTTTGGTCCGTTTAGTACCTAAACTTTTAATTTTTTCAAAATCATATCTAATGTTTAGTTTTGATTTCGTTTTAGTATCTCGCCATTAAAAACTTAATAGATGATTTACTTGTAGCATGTTTTTATGGGCAAATTACATCATTCATCACCCCAACTATCTTCTCACTCCTATTTTGGTCACTAAAGTTTAATTTTTTTAATTTAATTACTTAACTTTCAAATTACTCCTAATTTAATTAGTCTATTTTTCATATTTATTTTTTATTATATATTAATAAAATAATAATAATATATGTCATGTCACAAAAATTAGTAATAAAATAAATTATAGTGATTGAAATATGAGCAATTCAAACTTGAGTAGTTAAATTAAAATTTTTAAACTTTTGTACCAAAATAAGAGTGAGAAGATAAATGAGTGATGAGTGATGAATGATGTAGTTTACCCATAAAAATGCAATGTCGTTAAGTTTTTAACGGCGAGGTACTAAAATGAAACAAAAAATAAACATTAGATATGATTTTGAAAAAATAAAAAAATTAGGTACTAAAGCGAACCAAAACTAATAATTTAGGTACTAAATGTATAATTTACCATTATTAAAACCCATGTTGGCTAATAGTTAGGCGTAAGCTTTGGATTCTAAGTGGCCTATATTATATTAAAATACATAATTGTTGTAACACCCCAAAATTTTGGTTACTGACCAAAATGTAAATTTTCAAAGTTTAGTGGTAAGTATAAATTTGGAAACGTTTAGGGACAAAAAAGTGTAATTTTCATAAATTAGGGGACCAAAAGGTTATTTTTCAAAAGTTAGGTGTTTTGGTCCCATAAATGAATAGTTCACCTCCAAGAATATCGTTTTCAATGGAATCAGATTTTTTACGAGAGTTTTGTATTAAAAGCTATAAAGTGTTAAAGTCCGGTAAAAATTTGGTAAATAGGATCAAATAGAAAATTCGAAGGATATTATATTAGGTTTAGAAATACCATTTCCAAATTTTAAAATGATGGAAAATAATATGGAAATTGGATTTGATAATTTATTTTCACATTCAATTTGTACCATTGGATGAAAATGGCAATATTAAAATTTTTGGAAAAGTTCATGGGCAAAGTTGTAAAGAGTATAATAATGTGTTCATATTTGACTTTGGAAAGATGATAAGTAGCATGTGGCTTGGTATGAATGTAATTATCAAGTTTGATTAAGGGTAAATTTATCGTTTCCCATTTAAATGAATTTTAAATTCATTTAAGCTTAATAAATAACAAATTAACATGAAATTAACTAGAAATTTCATGTCATCTCTCCATCTTTTCTTCTTCAAGCCATAAGCCTCCTTAAGGTATGGAGACAAATATTATTTTTTATTTTCGAGCAATTTCCTTTGGTTTTTGGATTAAGACGTGAAATAGAAAATTGTTCTATTCGAAGAGCTCTATCATTTGGTACCATTATTTCATGCTAATTATGCTTGAATGCTAAGTTACCAAATTTTAGGGTTTATGAACATGTTAGAGTTTTATGAATTAATGATGGATTTTGAGGTTATTGATGTTTTAGAATCATTTCCAAGCTTGTTTGATGTTTAAAAACCCTGAAAGTACATTAATTTCATCCAGGCCTAACCCTAGGGTTTTAGGGAGTTTGTGGTTTGGTTAAATTATGTTAGGGTTTTGATTGTAGAGGCTTTGAAATATTATTTAGAGGTTGATTTCATGCTTGAATCAAAGTAGAAATCATGATTGTAAATACCCTAGATTTTTGGTCTAAAGAATAAAATAGGGAAAATATGAAAAACTTTCCCATGGCTTAGAATTGATGTTTGGAAGGTTATACAAGATTTAGAATGTTGATTGAACCAATTTTCAATTTTGTTAAAGTTGGGGGACCTATTAAACAATTATGGAAAATTATGGGATCAATGTGTAATTGTTCAATAGTTGATGTACTATGCTGGGAATAAATGTTATATTGTTAAATTTGATGTTAGAATATGAAATTAGGCCATTTTGGAAAATTGGTAAAAGTTGAAGATTAAAATCACAAATATGGAAAAGATTGGAATTTATTTTCTATTGAGTGCCTATGTTAGTAAGACTCTAACATGTGGTTTGAATTGTATATGTTTTGTAAATGGTGTTCATTTAGATTATGATTGAAATCAAGATCAAGAAATATTAAAGCTAAGGAGAAGCTTAAGGATGAAATGTGAATTTCTAAGGAAGATTACAAGCTAAGGACACCAGGTGAGTGCATATATATGTGCATTTGGTGAGCTAATAGAATTTGTGAATAAGCTGAAATTGCAATTTGGTGAACTCTGCCTAGATTTGTGATCTGAATAGTATGTTTAGAAAATAACCATAAATTATAAAGAAATGATTAGATAATGATTTTTATACCGTTGGATTCTTTTATCAGTCTAGTTTTGTTTAAAATAAACAACTACTAATTTAGATTAGTATACAAAAAGATATGAATTTTTAATTGAGGATAGGTTAGAAAATAGGGCAACAGATTCTGCTCAAAACAACTTATGTAAATTAACTTTGAAAATTCACTATAAATTGTACAAATTAAACTAGAAGAAATGACTTATATGGTTAGATTTGTATTTGAGTATAGTTTACATTGGTGTAAATAGAATCATTTTTAATTGTTTAGATTAATACATAATAATATTTCTTTGAAGGTAATGCAAACTGCCAGAATATGAAATTGTGATAAATGTTGGGATCGAACCAAGTTGAAAACAAAGGATCAAGTTAAAGCTTAGTGAGGCTTATATTTTGACTTGTACATAAAGTTTCAAAGTGAGAACAATGCATACATGACATGATACATGGATGTTTTATACATCATTAAGAATACTTACGATGAGTCTACCTTGTAACACCTCTTTCCCATTTTCGTCCCCAAACACGAGTAAGAGATATCATGTACTTTTTAAAACATTTTTCCATACTCGAAAACAAGTAAAATTTTGTTTCTTTAAATAAAATGGTTCAATAATATAATATATATTTGTACTATAAATGTGTCAAACTCATATTAAAATAATACAGACTCTTTTAACACGTATACATGCCAACTAGAAATTTAAACAATAGTAGGATGTCATTGTTGGGACCGTCGGTGCACCCCATGGCAGAGCAGAAACAAAACTCGACAGTCTCACTAGTGATCCAAGAATAAAAAACTGAAATCAGGAGGAAAAGATGCGGATACTTACAATGGGTTCCTTGAAAAATAGCAAAGGCAGTAGCAACTAAGAGTGATCACGAACGGTTCGAATGTAAGCCTTCACGAAAATACGTCTCAACCTCTACTCAGTTCACCCGATTAAGAGCAAAATTTTATTTTTCCCAAAAATAGTTTTGGGAAAACGGCTGAAGATAACTACTACTAGACCTTACACAATTTTAAATATCCGAGTTACCCTAACATATTAGGGATTTTTGGTTATTTCGAATTAATTAAATTCTTATTTAATTAATTCAAATTAAATATCCATTAAAGACTTGTAATCCGAATTACACTCTTTAATGTTTATTTAAACTCTTATTTAATTATTCCAAATTAAATATCCATTAAAAGAGTTGTAATCAGAATTACATTCTTTTAATGTTTACTTACTATATTTGGGATAATTAAAATCATATGTATATAAAAATATACATATATTAACTCTAGATATATTTTAGTAACATACAACAAATTGACATCTTTGTTCATTTCAATCATAGGGTGTGACCCTGTAGGTTATTGTAACATTAGCAGTAATTATTAGAACAATTCTAATATGACATACAATGAGTGACATCTAGCAATATATCATTGTCACCCAAGTTACAAGAAATTATGATTTGACATGTCATCTTCATGATTAACTCTTTTATGTATTACATCCTTTTGTCCTTTGTATCTAGAATAGGCACAAGTCTTGGAATAGTCACACTTGTATAACCCATCTATTGTTTCTTGATATCTAGAGTATACTATAATTAACGAATAATTTGTGATATCTCATATCAACTTATTCGAGTATGGCCATGCATTTCTAGTGTCACTCAATCAAGTGGCATGTGATATATTTCCTATTATGTAGGAATGACAAATCCTATCTTAATCATGCACACCCCACTACATATATTGAGATATATTCAATAACAGTCTTTATATTGCAACCAGTTACATGACTTGTCTAACCGTATCAAAACATACAACAATATATGTTGGGATAGCATTGATCTCAAGTATGAGGATCATACATATAGTCATCATAATGAGCAATGTTATGACTATCACATAATAATCCAAGACATATGCTCATGGTGGGTCAATCCACTACATTGTTTTCTAACAATATAATCATGTATCAATTCTAACATCTCTATGTCAATGACAGCTCATTGTCATCAATCAATAACATGTTAGTCTTAAGCGTATTATTATTGTCCATGCCCATAATAATACTTGACTAGGGATCTTTTAATAATAATAATATTTGTATATAAACTTTATTATCTTTTAGTTTATGTTAAACACATATACATAACTAAAAATAATAGTGGCAATGCCTTTAATCAATAAAATGGGTAAATAAAATGTATCATTACAATCATCATATGATTGGTCTTTGGGCATACTCTAAATTACTGATACCAGTAAGTAGCCTTCGATGATTGATGCCAAGTTCAGCTCCTTAATCCACTCGCTTCTTTTACATACATGTGAAAATCATCACACTCTAAGTATACACTTCGTGAGACATAAGAAATTAAGTAAAGCATTTTAAAAACATAAACAAACCATAAAAGATCAAAATACAAATTTAATCATATAAAATATATAAACACAAAAAACTGACTTGATAAGCCAAGTTTTCGTCACATAACCTGCAAAATATTATTTCCATATGCATAACATACTTATCAATCAGTGTATTCAAAAATCCATTTACAGCCCAATGTATGACAAATGAGAATGCAAGGTACCCAACAATAAGCACCTAAGTGCCACAATGACGTATAGGTACTGTAGTATATAGTGACACTACACTACCAATTCCAGAGTAGTAATTCATTATGAAAACCATCCTTGCACACAAAGTGTGCCATAATAACGTATAGGTATTGTAGTATATATCGACACTATATTAACAATTCTATAGTGATAATTCATTATGAATACCATCCTTGCACACAAAATGCACCCAATAAGCACATAAGTGCCACAATGACACATAGGTACTGTAGTATACAACGACACTATACTAACAATTCCGGAGTGATAATTCATTATGAATACCATCCTTGCACACAAAGTGTGCCATAATGACGTATATGTATTGTAGTATAGAACGACACTATACTAACAATTTCGGAGTGATAATTCATTATAAATACCATCCTTGCACACAAATTGCATCCAATAAGTACATAAGTGCCACAATGACGCATAGGTGTTGTAGTATACAACGACACTAGACTAACAATTCTAGAGTGTAATTCATTATGAATATTTTCCTTGCACACAAAGTGCAATCAATAAGCATATAAATGCCACATTGATGTATAGGTACTGTAGTATGCAACAACACTATACTAACAATTCAAGAGTGGTAATTCATTATGAATACTATACTTGCACACAAAGTGCACCCAATAAGCTCATAAGTGCCACAATGATGTATAGGTACTGTAGTATACGACGACACTATACTAACAATTTCGTAGTGGTAATTCATTATGAATACCATCCTTGCACACAATGTGTACCCAGTAAGCACATAAGTGTCACAGTACACCAAATGCACTACTACCATATTTGCACGCATAGTGCCATACTACAACAATGTACTACTACCATCTTTGCACACATAGTGCCCTCTATCACTTGCACTCGAAAGTGCCATTTATACCAAAGACTCTCAATGCACATATAATGGGTTTTTAATTGGAATATTATACCTTCCATTTATCAGGAGTATCCATAGATTCTAACATGTCAAATATCACATAAAAGTGCATTGGACAGTTCACACCCTAAATATTCCATTTTTCACATAACATAAGTAGATCATGGAAACATCACTTGCCATTTTTTTTACATATGAACATTATACTTCATCGTATGATAAATATCATAATTATCATGCAAGATATTAGATTTGGCATATTTCAACATTTAAGATAGCATATAACATAAGAGTAGCATAAAAGCATATTTTATGACAAACTTCACGTACTGGCAGTTTGTAATACCCTCAAAGAAATATTATTCTATATTATATACACTTTTAAAATTTATCCAGTTTAAACCAATGGAAACTAGACTCAATTAAAAATCTAACCATATAAGACGCTCCTTCTAGTTCAATTTGTACAGTTTATAGTGGATTTTCAAATTTGACTTACAAAATTTGCTGCCCTGTTTTCTGACCTATCCTCAATTAAATATTCATATCCTTTTTTATACTCCTTTAAATCAATAGCTATTTTTTACCAAAAAATTAGATGATATAAGAATCCAACTATATAAAAAACATCCTCTAATTTTTTTTTAAGAATTTATGGTGATTTTCTAAACTTATTGTCCATAACATAAATTTCTAGGCAGATTTCACCCATTTGCATTTTCAGTTTGTTCAATAATTCTATTAGCTCACCAAATGCACATATATGCATGGATCACAAATCACATAACAGTTAGGAATCACTCCTTACTATAGTAACTCTGTCACTGGTTCATCGCAAGCCAATGTTTCTTCAATAACATAAGTACAAATTAAATGTACACTCAAATGTTGTCCTTAGCTTGCAAACTTTCCTTAGAAATTCACCTTTGTCCTTAACTCTAATTTTTCTTGATATTGAATTCAATCATAATCAAAATGAACATCATTATAAGACATATACATTTTAAACCTCATGTTAGAATCTCACTAACATAGGTCCACTATAGAAATTAATTTCCTAAAAACATTTCGATTCTCATTTGATACAATCTCCATGTCACATCATACATACTCACTTTATCACTTCAAATTGACCATTCAAATTCCTTTTTATAGAATTTATCCAAACTTCACATAACACTTTCACAAGTTCCAAACTTTTCCATATTTGTGATATAAATCCTCAATTTTTACTAACTTTCCAAAGTGACCCAATTTCACACGCTAACATCAATTTCAACATTCTAACATTAATTTCCAACATAGTAAAACAACTATTAAATAATTACACATTCCCATAAAATTTCATAATTATTGAATAGGTCCTATAACTTTCACAAAATTGAAAAGTGGCCCAACAACTTTCTAAGGCTTATAAAACCTTCCAAATATCATTTCCATGCCATGGGAATTTTTTCACAATTTTTCCCAATTAATTCCCTTAGGGACAAATCATATAGGGTTTGAAATCTCAAGGTTTTCACTTGATTCAAGCATGAAGTTAACCTCTACTCATCATTTCAAAACTTATACAATTAAACCCCTAACTTAATTTCATCAAATCATATCTCTTCCCCCAACTAGGGTTTAGGCCAAACCTAATAATAACTTGCATAGGTGATTTTAATCATCAATCAAGCTTGGAAACGATTCTACAACATCAATAACCTCAAAATCCATCATCAATTCATAAAACCCTAGTTTGAACATAAACCCTAGAGTTTGGGATCTTTGAATTCAAGCAAGATTAGCATGCAATATTGGTACCAAATGATAGAGCTCATCGAATAGAACAATTTCTATTTCACGTCTTAATCAAAAAATCAAAGGAAATTGCTAAAAAAATGAGAAATAAAATTTCTCTTACCTTGATCTAGGGTACACAGTCATGGGAGGATGAAGGAACCAAGCTTTCATGAAATTTTCCTTAATTTCATGTTAATTTGTCATTTATTTGGGTTGAATGAATTTTAAATTCATTTAATTGAGAAATGACAATTTTACCATGAAACCCTTATATTCACATCCATACCAATCCACATAACTATTATCATCTTTCCAAAGTTAAATATAAACAAAATAATTCACCCTTTTATAACTTTGCCCATGCATTTTCTTAAAATTTGAAATCCTGCCATTTTTCATCCAACGATCCAAAATGAACATGGAAATAAATTATCAAATCCAATATCGATATTATTTTCCATAATTTTAACATGTGAAAATAATATTTCTAAGCTTAATTTGATAACCTTAAAATTTTCTCGGTATTTATATTCTATATGATTTACTGAATTTTTACCACACTTTAACACTTTATAGCTCTTAACGCTAATTCTTTATCAAAAATTTGATTCCCAAGAAAACATCATTCTTGGGGGTGAACTATTCATTTATGGGGTTAAACAAATAAAATTTGGAAATTATACTTTTGGCCCTAAACTTTTGAAAATTACCTTTTTAGCCCCTGAACTTTCTTAACTTTATACTTTTGGCACTAAACTTTTAAAATTTATATTTTGATTCCTAACCAAAATTTGGGGTATTACATACGTTGTTTGTATTGGCATGATATTCATGTCATTTATCATATGATTGACATATTCTAAATGTGTCAAAGGTTGAATATAAAATGTATTAATCATTGGTTTTATATATGATGTTTATCATGAATATATATGATGCTTAATATGAATGTTATTTCGGGTATGAATTACCCAATGTTAAATTATCTTAATATACATTGCCATGGATGGAATAAAAATAGATTATTTGCCCAAGTAAGTCATTGAGGGACATCATATAGTTGGCATGCCATAGAGTCTAGTAGCAGGTGCATATCGGTTTAACACTAAAGGATACGTAGTGCATATGGTGGGTACAACTTTATGTGTAAGAACTTCGGTGCATATGGTGGGCATGAACTTATGTGTAAGCACTTCGGTCATATGGTTGACACGACCTTATATGTAAGCACTTCGGTGCATATTTGACTCGAGTACCCAGGTTCCTCAGGGTTTAAATTGGGCTATGGTTTATTGGTTAATAATTAATATACAGGTGAATAAGGTTAAGAGCTTATGGTATAAATGGCAAGTTTATTGGTAATAAATATATATGTGATTCATATCATGTTAATATTAGTAGCATGATTGAAATTACAGGTAAAGTGAACCTAATGCATAGAATATGGTTACTTGTATACATTTATGTTTATGTGTAGCAACCTTGAAAATTTCTATTTATTGCCTCACTAAGTGTATACTTAGCGTGTGATGATTTTCACGTGTAGGTAAAACATATCGAGAGGAGTAAGGAGTTGAGCTTGGCATCAATCATCAAGGAATATTTACAAGTAACAATAATGACATCCTATTGTGTTCTTAATTTTCTAGCTGGCATGTATACGAGTAAGAAATATCTACAAATTATTAATATAGTTAGTATTAAATATGGTTAATATTATGAATAAATATTATTAAGACATCAAACTATGTTTTAAATATTAATTAATTGAATTTTAAATCAGAAAGTTTGTAGATAGTTTTATTTATTATATTAAACAGAGCAAAACTTCCTATTACTGCTTGAAACCGGATATGAAATAGAAGTTAGAATATTATATTTTGATTTTCGGTGATTAATTATTTTATAATAAATGTTAAAATTTGGAACTTGTGAAATAAACAAAATTTTACCCATTTTGGGTTAAGAAATGTTTTGAATATTTGAGTGATATCTTTAACTCGTAATAGTACAGTTTACGGGTTAAGGGTGTTACATTTATTGGTATCAGAGTTGTAGGTTTAGCTGATTCTAGTAGTAAACCGAGCTTGTTTTGTGTTAAAAAGTGTATACATGCCACTAGGATGTAATTGTTATTGATCTGGTGTTTTTTAAGGTTTGATTGATTTCACTCATTACTCATAAAGGTGAATGCATGTAGTGTACATATTATATGTGGGTAACGATGGTTTCAAGTATGTGACCTAGCAGGAGGTTTAAGAATAGGTCAATAGTGATAGTAATGCAGTTAACCACAATTTTCATATTTAGTTTAATAATGATGATGCATCGGAACAATAGGAAGTGCCAATGTAAGTTCAAGAATAGGCTAATAGTGATAGTAATACAGTTAACTACAATTTTCCTGTTTAGTTTAACGAATGTTCCTATGTCATTTATGGATTTGATAAACTGATTATTTGATATATACTTGGATTAATTGGTGATTGTGTTCATTGATGATATTTTTATCTATTAAGACCAAGGAAGAACATAATGCATATCTTTGTATAGCTCTTCCAATTCTTCGGGAGAAAAGTTGTATTCCTTGACCATGTGGTCTCAGCTGATAGGATAATAATAGACCTCAAGAAAGTACGAGCCATAGTCAAATAATAAAGTCCAAATAATGTTTCATAATTTCGAAGTTTCTTGGGACTTCCTGGTTACTATCAAAGGTTCATGAAGAGCTTTTTGATGATTGTTTTCCCTTGGACCAAGCTATTGAGAAAAGATGTGCTATTTAATTGGACTGATAAGTGTCGAGAAAATGTCAAGATATTAAAAATTATAATGACATATGCTTTAGGGTTAGTGTTATCAGAATATGGAAAAGATTATGTGATTTTTAGTAATGTGTATCATAACGGTATGGGATGTGTGCTCGTGCAAGAAAAAAGTTAGGGCTTATACTTCAAAGAAAATAAAGAATCATGAAATAAATTATCCGACTCATAATCTTGAGTTGGAAACTATTGTGTTTACTTCATTGACATAATGCCACTATCTATATGGAAAGTGACGCTATATCTTCACTGATCTCAAAGGTCAAAAGTATGTGTTAATTCTCAAAAGTTACATAAAGTTCAGGAGACCAAAAGTGTATTTTTCAAAAGTTAGGGGACCAAAAGGCTAATTTTAAAAAGTTAGGTGTTTTGGTCCCATAAATGAATAGTTCACCCCCAAGAATGATGCTTTAATGGGAATCAGATTTTTGATTCGGGTTTTGTATTAAAAGCAATAAAATCTTGAAGTTCGGTAACAATTCAGTAAATTGGATCCAATATAAATTTTGAGAAAATTTGAAGGATATTAAATTAAGCTTAGAAATATTATTTCCACATTTTAAAATGATGGAAAATAATATGGATCGTTGGATTTGAGAATTTATTTCCATTTTCAATTTGGACCGTTGGATGAAAATGGCAAGATTGAAAATTTTGGAAAAGTGCATGGCAAAGTTGTAAATGCTATAATAATTTGTTCATATTTGACTTTGGAAAGATCATAAGTAATATGTGGCTTGGTATGGACGTAATTATCAAGTTTAATTAAGGCTAAATTTGTCATTTCCCAATTAAATGAATTTTAAATTCATTTAAGCTTAATAAATGACAAATTAACATGAATTAACTAGAAATTTCATGTTATCTCTCCATGTTTTCTTCTTCAAGCCGTGAGCAATGTATGGAGAAAAAATTATTTTTCATTTTTGAGCAATTTCCTTTGGTTTTTGGATTAAGACGTAAAATAGAAAATTGTTCTATTCGAAGAGCTCTATCATTTGGTACCATTATTGCATGCTAATCATGCTTGAATGCTAAGTTCCCAAATTTTAGGGTTTATGAACATGTTAGGGTTTTATGAATTAATGATGGATTTTGAAGTTATTGATGTTGTAGAATCATTTCCAAGATTGTTTGATGTTTAAAAACCCTTAGAAGTACACTAATTTCTTTCGGGACTAACTAGGGTTTTGTAGAGTTTGTGGTTTGGTTAAATTTTGTTTGGATTTTGATTGTAGAGGCTTTGAAATGTTGTTTAGAGGTTGATTTCATGCTTGAATCAAAGTAGAAATCATGATTCTACATACCCTAGATTTTCATCCTAAAGAATAAAATAGGGAAAATGTGAAAAAATTTCCATGGCTTAGAAATGACGTTTATAAGGTTCTAAAAGCTTTATAATGTTGTTTCTACCAATTTTTAATTTTGTGAAAGTTAGGGGACCTATTCAACAATTATGTAAAATTATGGATCAATGTGTAATTGTTTAATAGTTTATGTACTAAGCTAGATATAAATGTCAAATTGTTGAATTTGATGTTAGAATGTGAAATTGGACCATTTTGAAAAGTTGGTGAAAGTTGAAGATTTAAATAAAAAATATGAAAAAGTTGGGAATTTATTTTCTATTGAGTGCCTATGTTAGTAAGATTCTAACATGTTGTTTGAATTGTATATGCGTTGTAAATGGCGTTCATTTAGATTATGATTGAAATCAAGATCAAGCAATATTAAAGCTAAGGAGAAGCTTAAGGATGAAATGTGAATTTCTAAGGAAGATTGCAAGCTAAGGACACTAGGTGAGTGCATATTTAATTTGTACTTATTTTATCGAATAAACATTATCTTGCGATGAGCCAGTGATGGAGTTGCTATGGTAAGAAGTGACTCCTAATGTTGTGTGACTTTGTAATTTATTCATATATGTGCATTTGGTGAAACTGCCTAGATTTGTGATCTGAACAGTAAGTTTACAAAAACAACATAAATACTACAGAAAGGATTAGAGGGTGAGTTTTATACCGTTGGATTTGTATATCAGTCTAGTTTTGTTTAAAAAAATGGCTATTGAATTCAAAGAGTATACAAAACGATATGAAATTTTAATCGTGGATAGGTTAGAAAATAGGGAAGCATATTCGCTCAAAACAGCTTATGTAAGTCAACTTTGAAAATTCGTTATAAATTGTAAAAATTGAACTAGAAGAAGTGCCTTATATGGTTAGATTTTTTATAGGAGTCTAGTTTCCATGGGTATAAAAAATAAATTTTAAGTGTGTATATTAATACAAAATAATGTTTCTTTGAAAGTAGTGCAAATTGCCAGAATATGAAATTGTGATAAATTTTAGGATCGAACCAAGTTGGAAAAAAAGGATAAAGTTAAAGCTTAATGAGACTTATATTTTGACTTGTATCTAAAGTGTCAAAGTGAGTGCAATGCATGCATGACATAAAACATGGATGTTTTATACATTATTAATAAGATTTGTGAGGAGTCTACCTTGTTCGTATTGGCATGATACTGGTGTCATTTATCATATGATTCACATATTCAAAATATATCAAAGGTTAAATATAAAATGCATTGGTCACTGATTATTATTATATATGATTTTTATCATGAATATATATGATGTTTACTATGAATGTTATTGCAGCATGAAATGCCCAATGTTAAATTATATTAATATACAATTCCATGGATGGAATGAAAATAGACTATATGCCCAAGTAAGTCATCGAGGTACATGGTATAGTTGGCATGCCATAAAGTCTAGTAGCAACTGCATATCGATTTAGCACTAAAGGATACCTAGTGCATATGCTGAGCATGACCTTATGTGTAAGCACTTCGATGCATATGGTGGCCACAACCTTATGTGTAAGCACTTCGCTGCATATTTGACTTGAGTATCCAGGGTCCTCGGGGTTTAAATTGGGCTATGGCTTATTGGTTAATAATTGATATACAGGTGAATAAGCTTATGAGCTTATGGAATAAATGACAAGTAGACTGGTAAGAAATTTATATTTGATTAGTATCATGTTAATGTAGTTGCATGATTGAAATTATACGCAAAGTGATCATAATGCATTGAATATGGTTTCTCATATACATTTATGTTTATGTGTTGCATTGCCTTGAATATTTCTATTGATTGCCTCACTAAGTGTATACTTAGCGTATGATGATTTTCACGTGTAGGTAAAACATATTGAGAGGAGTAAGGAGTTGAGCTTGGCATCAATTATCAAGGAATATTTATAGGAAACAGTAATGACATCCTATTGTATTCTAAATTTTTGAGCTGGCATGTATTCGAGTAAGAAATGTCTGTAAATTATTAATATAGTTAATATTAACTATGATTAATAGTATGAATAAATTTATTATGGTATTAAACTATGTTTTAAATATTAATTAATTGGATTTAAATCAAACAATTTTTAGATAATTTTATTTATTATATGAAACAGAGCAGAACTTCCTGTTATCTGTGAAACTGGATTTGAAATACAAGTCAGAATATTATATTTTTATTTTTGGTGATTAATTATTTTATAGTAAATGTTAAATTTCAGAACTTGTGAAAGAAACAAAAATTTACCCATTTTGGGTTAAGAAATATTTTAAATATTTGATGTGACATCTTTAATTTGTAATAGTATACGTTTACAGGTTTAGGGTGTTACAATTGTGGGACATAAGTATAATGTTATCATAAAGTATGACATAAAATTAAGTGACCAATTATATTACATGTGTCATAGGTATTAAAGTTTCATGGCATTAAAGTGTAGATACTATAAATTGTATTTATAATTTGGTGATTGACAAAATTATAAATACTTAAAAGATTGATCTAATATTTAGTATATGTAAAGATGTAGTGATCCTAAGAATAAGTTAACTTGTATTACTCTTATCCCATCTAATAGTTTTTATGAGAAGAGGCAACTTATCTTTTTGGAAGATAACAACAAAAGAAAGACTCAAACATTTTAACATATTAATTAATTCAGGTATGTTTTCGCATCTAATACTTTATTCTATTCGACATGATAAATTATAGGGTAATGTTGTATATGTATTATGATTTAGTTCTATCAGTCTAGGTTTAATCCTCATGAAGAGCAATCTAATTTAATTTGGGTTAATTACACTAGATACCACTAAACTCTAGGCAATATCTCATTTATATCATTAAACTTTCAATTTTATCAAATACAACATTAAAATTTGATTTTCGTTTCAATTGTTATTGGACCTTGTTAACGACAAAATGAAATAGCTAACAAATTCTAACATGGACACCATATCAAAATGATCGTTTTGATGTGGCTATTTTGATGTTCAAAATAGATCACAATAGATTTCTTTTGTTAAACAAAAATTACAGTTAGATTGCTTGACCATTAGAACAATTTAAGTTTTGAATATCTTTATAAAACAAATAATATGTATTTTAAACTGTATTTGAGATTAATTCTAATATACTAAATAATCTAGGGACTAAACCCCAATTTTCTCATTATATTTTCCCTCTCTTTGCGTTCATCTCTCCAATTGTTCTCCGCTCCACCACCATCCCCCAATAAACCATTTGGGTGCTTCTTATATTTCACTATACCCATCAATCCAACTAAAAGACTCAAAATTGCAATATATGCATATGCGAAACTAGTCCCTTCCAGCAACATGCCAATCAACCTCGTATAGTTTATCTTGGTCTCATCGACACTTCATTTAAAATATCCACCATTAGAGACATTTTAGCAGGCTGCAAAAAATCGGATATTCTAATCGGAGATTTCTTTCCCTCATAAATGGGATGCAATTAACCATCATGAAATGTGGCAGTCATGAGGATATTATATTAAAAAGAAACCAATGAAGCCATGAAATTTGATTCAAGAATCGATTTGTACTATGAAAATGCACTACAACAAAATAGGTATGTAATGGCGTTTTTTAACTTTATAGTGTGTTTTTAAGCGTCGCTAAAACTCTTCCAGTGCTAGAAATAGCACGCTAAATCAAACGCCGCAATTGTTAGTGGTGTTTGTAAAATAAAACGTCATGAAAGATTGTACTAAAAACACTGTTAATCGTCGTGATATATAGTAACGATTGTTCTCTAGTGTAGCTAATTGCCTTGTCTTTAGTAGCGTTTGATCCCCCAAATGTCACTATATATTGTGAACTATAGTAGCGTTTTTTAGTCAAAACGTTGCTACTGACTATGTATATAGTGGAGTTTTAATTTACAAATGTTGCAATTTTGTATGAAATTAATGGCTTTTTTCCTCCAAATGTCACCATAGAGCATGAATTTTAGTGGCATTTTTTACAAATTCCACTAAGCAAAAATGATTTGGTAAATATTATTTTTCTGCTCTTTATTACTCAAATTTAATTATCAAATAAAAACAAACTTGAAAATTTAATTACGAAATGAATTAAGTAGAAATACTTAACAAAACAAATAAATCAAAATTTACAATATTAAAATAAAATGTAATGTATTTCAACATATTCACCATAACAAACAAGACATGAATCTAAGAAAATCACCTCTGATGACGGATTCTATGGTTGATTCTCTTAAGGTTCTCATCAAATGTCTTACTAAATTGGTTCCATGTTGGTGGGACCTTCAATCTTTGCATAAGGATCCATTTTTTTCCTTTGAATGCGAACAACCTTAGGCCACTTCACAAATCGATATAGGTCCGTCTTTGGAGGGTGTAGACACTATACTTCATCTGGATTGTTAGTTTAGTAATACTATTATAGCTATTTACAGTTATTAGTTAGCCTATAGTATTTCACTTCATTTATTTTGTATAAGGTCTGTTAACAAATGTCATGAATGTGCATGCATATTTTTATTACTGATTAATTGTTGTTTTTTTATTATTGCTATATAGGTTTAGTTAATTACGTTTAATTAAGTTTAAATATAAATTTAGGTTAGTATGTTATTTTAAAGGGCTATTAAGTATTAAATAATATATATAATATATTAATTTTTTATTATATGCTAACAGATTACACAAGGTAGACTCGGATACAAACGGGCCAAGGCCCAAACAACAAGCCCAACAGTAAACCAATCAATAGGCCCAATTAAGAAGCTTGTGAGAGGATATTAGGGTTTATGATAACCCTTCCAACGCCACCCAGCGCCAACCATTACACCTAGACCCATGCAATAGTCCAGATCGCTTGAAGTTAGGGTTTTTATCTAAACCCTTTAGCCACCCGCTAGTCGAGCTATTGGATCAGTTCAGATCTAACGGTCCATATTACATTGAGGTTTTGGAGCCCTAGCCGCTCCCCACTGCCACCACCGTTGCCTAGGCTGAACCTCTTCCATCACTGTCACCTCTGCCAATCATACCAATCACTCCAACGTCGCCGTTGTTTCATCCATCCATCATCAATCAGTCAAACGAAAAAAGAGCAAAATCAAATTATAAAAATCTATTCAAACAAAAAGAAATCCCGAGGAAATTTGGGGACTGCCAAAGATTGAGACAAGGTAATAATGCCTTATGTTGGAGGCTTCACAACTCATCATCAAATCAACATGCATCAGTGAAGAAAAAAAAGAGTAAGAGAGATACCATTCAGGTGGGATTCAAATGGGAGAGAGTAAAAAATGAAAGAAAAATAGAAAAAATGAGAGAAAATAAGCAACCATTAAAAAATGAGAAAAGAAAAACCAAAGGAAGAAAACTTACTTGTTGGTTTCATATATCCTTGCTTCAATGGAGTTGAGAAGACTTTCAGAGTACCAAAGGTAGTTTGTCTTTTCCTTTTGGGTTTAGTTTTGAGAAAATGTTAAGGGTCAGGTTAGATTTGGTGTTAGGGGTTTGAAGAGAGGAGGTGTAAGGAGCTAACGAGGAGCAATCGACTCCTCGTCGGAGCTATGTTAGGGTGGCTCTCTTGGTTGAAAAAAGAGAGGTGGGAGAGGAAAAGAATGAAACACATGGAAAGAAAATGGGAGGGGGTTTCAGCCGAAAAAGATAAAAAGGGTATTTAATCCCCCTAAAACGACGTCATATAATGGAGATTAGGATTTGTGTTTAGGGCATGGTCTAATTTCGTGGAGGGTCATCATAGTTTTGTAAAATTTTATTTTAGTCACTAAATAGAAACTTTTTATGCTTATGTTTTGAGCTTTAAACTTCACTGTTTTACATTTTTGTCGACATCTGTTTAATTGTTATGATCTGGGTAAATTGTTGACTATGGCCAATTTGATTGATGAATTATTATATGTTAGTCCTCCATTTATTTAATGTGATAATATGCATGATTTCTACCTTTGAATGTTGAAGTTTGTTGTGGAGTGGTTTTAGTCACTGATTTTTGCTAAATCTTGGAAACAAAATGGGATTAATACCTTATTGATTATATATATTTTTTTTATTTATTTCGATTAAACCTTATGATAGTCTCTTATGTTTTAAAGGTGTATCTATCTATCATAAATTGTTTTGTTAGCTTAATTTTATAATATTAGTTCTAAATAGATATATATATATATAAAGAACACATTTTAAAATCACGTGTCAAGTTTTTATTTGTTTACTTTAGTAATATATTTATACATTTCACTTGTTTTTTTTCTTAAAAAATAAGTACATATATTTTATTAAAAATAATATTTTTAATATTTGAATATCTATATAATATTTTTTAACAAGGCAATTTATTCAATGTTTTGCAAAGTTATAAACTATCTAATTGTTTAACTAATCTATGGTAGACCTCCAAAAACTTGGAGTGCCCTTCTAAGGACTATTTGAACATAAAAAGGGATTATGCTAGTATTTACTTATGCTTTATAATATTTTCAAATATATAGACGTATTTTATTTTATTATAAATAAAGCTTTTATGTACATGTATATTTCTTTATAAAAAGTTATTATAATTTTGATAAAAACCAATTATATTTTACTGTTTCTATTGTTATTTTTCATTTATCTATCTATTTTATTATTTATTATTTGGTTGTTATATTTTTCGATATTTTCATCCATTTTATATATGTTACTGATTATTGTTGCATTCATCTGTTATGCATTTGTTTTCTCGTTCTATAAAATATTCAAAGGGAATGTCGTCTCACGTCGTGGGTTAACGAAATTACGTCCAAAGTAATTGGATTTTGGATTTCAAATTCTATTAGTCCACGTAGTAAGGGAACATCCTTCCTCAATAAATTCGAGTGAATTAAATCGTTTTCACTGACTCGAATATTTTAAAAATAGATTCACTAATTTTTAATTCATAAAAATAAAAGGATCGTAATTTAAATCTTGAGCTCAAATTTG
Source organism: Hibiscus syriacus (assembly GCF_006381635.1). Lineage (NCBI taxonomy): Eukaryota > Viridiplantae > Streptophyta > Magnoliopsida > Malvales > Malvaceae > Hibiscus > Hibiscus syriacus. The sequence continues at coordinate 648,307 of NW_024062586.1, forward strand.
AAAAAATTCCACTACTTATACAACATATGACCGAGAGGTACCAATTTTGGGCATTGTGAGCGTGCTCACCCTTCCCCACGCGTAATCGACTCTCGAATCCTTAAAAATGAATTTTTGGAAATATGCAGACCAATTTTTTCTTTTTAAATGATTTTTCATTAAAAAAAATTAAAGATAAATTTTAGGTATTCGACCTACCTAATCCAAAAGTCGACGGCGACTAAATTTTAAATTAAATAAAAATTTGAATTTTCCCAAAATAAAGTCATAATTATTTTTAAATTTTATTTTCATTTTAATAAGGTTATGACAGCTTGACGACTGTACTAGGGACTTTGAGAGTCGGGCCCAATCCAATTATATGTTGTCCAAGTAATTGGAATTTTACAAATTTGAATTACGATCTTTTTTATTTCAATACTCATAATCATGCATCATATTTTAAAGATTTCTTGTAAATAATTGCACTAATGATTGGATTTCATTATTTTTAGATGAGTTAAATATTTTTCAAAATATTTCAGTACCGGTTTTTTTGTTTGTCATGGGTAAAATGTTTCTGAGTTATTTCTTACACACATCACATGCACTTGCATGACATAAGCTCTATTCCCGAGCTCTATCCCACTAAGTGGGAATGAATCGCTAGTGCCCTTCGTGAGTAGCCTTCCGTATAGGCTAGTGAATTACTCCTGAAGTACATGCCCTTATGATCTTCGTGAGCAACCATTCGTGTTATACATAAGGAATGTACTCCCTTAAATTGGACTTGTTCCGCTTAAGTCTATAATGGATGAGGATTGAGGGTTTGGCAGCTCAAGGGGCACTAACAACAAGGACAATTTGTGTACCTCTATTACTTTAAAACTAAAACCCTGTATATAGTGAACCTTTGCCCAACAGAAACCATGTTGAAACTCCGCCTGACAGTGATCAACCTAATAAGTATACAAAGGAATTATAGCTCTTAACATTTACCTTTTAGTCTATCGAATAGATTTACTTTCAAATAGAAGCATGCAAACTAGACAACATACAGTTAGGTTGTAATTTCCTAATTCAAGCATGTTGGGTAGGGAACATGTATGGGTATGATTGTTGTTTTAATAAAAGTATGTTCGGGCAAATATCATGATGGGGTAGGAAATATTTATTTTACCTTTATTTTATCATGAAATAAAAGCATACGAACTGACTTATGTTTCTTTTTGTTCTCTTTCTTTGTTTTCAATTGTTGGTGCATATCATCATAATATCATGAAAGAAGGCATTGATATGTGGGTGAATATCTCTTTGTAAAAATTTTCATACATGGAGAAAAAGTACTTGAACCAGAACTACTCATATACTGAAGTACAGGTATGATCTGAATGCTAAAAAGAACGAGGAGACAGTTTATCGGAGGACCATATATCAGGGTTGACTAGATATATGCACATTGATGTTCAATAAAATGAAATCGAGGACCTAAAGGGAATCTGGAATAGTTTGGAAAATAATGAGAAGCAAACATTCTGAGGAATATATGGTGACATCGCAGATTGCTTTTTGTTACTGTAGAGGAACCTTTGATCCAAGCTCTAGCTCACTTTTGGAACTCAGCCTACACCTGCTTTACTTTCAACATGATTGATTTTACCCCAACCATTGAGGATTATATTGCTTTGTTTAACTTTAAAAAGATTTATGTGGGCTGAATTTGTAGTAGGCCTCCAAAACCTCATTCGTTCAAAAATAACATAGTAACTGTTACAGGAATAGGTGAGAAATGGGCCTTACAATAGATCAAAAAAAAAAAAGGGGAAGGTGAAGGAGCTGCAAGGCAAGCCATCAAGAAGGTCATCAAAACACCTGATAATGACAAGAAAATAATCTTATTGGCCTTAGACATTTAAGGCCTTGTGATTTTCCCAAAGATTTTAGGGTAGGTGGAATTAGTGTTTTGGATTTATTTGATCAATTGAAAAGACGAATCACCCTGAGCCAGCGGTGTTAGTTGAAACATTTCGACCCCTAAGCGCCTGTCGTAAGCATGAAGGAGGACGTTTCTTGGGATAAATTCAATTACTGATTGTCTAGATCATAAGTCATTTTTGTATGGAAGAAAATACCCCTATTAGGACAATGTTATACAATTATTATCCATTAGAAGATTTTCTCAAGCATTAGTGGGCAAAAATACCCTTGAGGATAGTGGACTACTGCTTTTAAAAACCTTAAAGAGAAAGAAATCAAGTGGAATGCACATTAGTTTTATCCAAGATATGTTCTCTATTGCATAAAGGACCACGATTGGGTAAGGCTTGTTGGAATTTTGGGAGCTATTGGGTATGTCCCATTTCTAGTTCTAAGGCAATATGGTGTACATCAATTTATGCCTGTCACAAATGGGTTAGCCACGTCTGGATTCCCTTTTCAAGGAGGATATTATAAGTAAAAAAGATAAGAAATTTCCAAGTAGTAAAGCAAGACTTTTCGAAGCTTGTTAATGTAATCCTCGGTCATGGTGACCTTTAATTAAAAAGATTGGACGCTTCATAGAAAGAATAAGAATCTTCCACAGCCTGATGAAAACAATGTTCTTATGGAATAAGTGATACGAGAGGTACCTTCAGAGGTCGTGATTCTAAGGAGAGAGCTCGAGGCTGAAAGAGATGAATGGGTAACGGAAAGTGGAAAGATGAAAGATGTGATATTCCACCTGGGGATGGAAAAAGATGTTTACAAAGGAGAGGCTTAGAAATCTAGGAAAGGCAGAGAAAAGATCAAAGAAGACATTAAGATTTAAATAAGGTTTATAGGAAATTGTACTCGAATGACAGAAGGGCTAGATTTGGAAAGACATCAAAGAAGTGGACAAAATATATTGGGCACAAAAACATCATTTTAAAGTCTTGGAGGAGGATAACAAAGGTCAGCTCAAAAAGTTTGAAGCTGGGATGAAAAAGAGAGAAGAATTAGAGGTTGATGGGAAGGAAATGATCAATTAAACTAAAACATACAACCTAGTAATCGACAGGTTGAAGAATGAAAAACTTAAAAGAGGAGAACAAGAAATGAATAGAATCCAGGAATCGGAACAGATTGAAGCCAGAGACTTAAGAATTCAAGATCTCAAGGAAGAAAGAGTAAAAAAATTATGAAATTTAGACTGAGATGTAGAGTTGGAATTTTTTTTCCGATAGGAATTAGTCTGAAATCAGATCATGGATGCAGAGGTACTTAACAAAGAATCGATGAGTGGAGGAGCTCACTAGAGAAATATGAGAGATGTAATTGAGGCATTAAGAAGAAATGAACCATACTTGAACTAGTAATCTTGAGCTCGGGGATCAAATCTCACAATTAGAGGAATACCTAGACCAAGAACAAGTTCCACCTACTTTGATGAACCTGAGGTTGTCTCGTGAAGAGAATATGGCCCTACAAGGACAAGTTAGAAGGTTTGAGAATCACTCGCTGGGAGAAGGAGATTAATAATGTCAATTCTAGATGAAAAACATCTTCGAGTACTATCGAGCCATATTAGCAGAGTGAGAACGTATGATGGGCGAGGCAATAACTCAAATGGATGAAGTAGCTCACTACACAAAGGAACTGTCTAACAGGACAGAAGTTATTTTAGATCTTACTAGTCCAGTCTCTAATTACGAAAAGAAGGTCACTGGGATCATGAACGAAACCTACTTGTAGTCAAAACTGCTTTGTAATGTTCGATACTTTTTATCTAATGAAAGTTGTCCAATGATAATCCCTATTAAGGATCATTGCCTTTTATATTGCATTTTTTACACTCGCATAAGCATTCATGCATTTTATTTAGTAGTAATTCATAACATGGATTCATGGCTATAAGAATAAGAAAATTAGTTTGTGAGAGATTATATGACAGAAGATACTAGCAAAAAAAAAATAAGACGTCATCATAACACTCAAGGTAAAAAAAATGGAAGCAAAATTTGACCAGTTGAAGCAAGATAAGAAAGATAATCTACAAAACATGTAGCTTGATTGGGAAGTGAAGATGGAACATACATAGAAATCTTCCATGGATAGTATCATGCAGAGCCAGTCTGGCATGGTTGATCAGATTGTTGCAAGGTTGACTAAAGTGGGTGTTAAAACTGGGAAAGAGTCAGTTATTATGCTAGTTAAAACTATTGAATGTACTCTACTTCCTTCTTCCCCGAGACTGATTATCACAGTCGACAAGTACACTAAGAATCGTGATTGATCATTTGTCACTAAAGTTCAAGTGCTTGTATTAAATCTTCAAAACGATCCGAATGAGCACATGGTACCATACCTTGATGAGATGGAAAGGACTAAGAATTAAATACCATAACATTTAAAGGATTGGTGTAAGGACTTCTTCAAAGAGATGGGAGGTCATAGTTCCCAAGAGGCAAACACGACAGAATTGAACTTTGTACCTAACTTGATACTACCTCCCAAATTTAAGATGTTTCACAATTGCCAATGTTTACAAGGAGAATGATAGGTTTTGTCAAAGACAATAAACTTTTGATTCATTATTTTCAGGCAAGTATGACTAGGTCTGTTGCACGATAGTATAATCAGTTAACCCGAGCTCAAATAGAATCCTAGAATGATTTATCTAACACCTTTAAGAAACAATACCAACACATAACTGACACGATGCCCGATAGAGTTACCCTCAAGAATATGGGAATGGGGCATAAGGAAAGCTTCAGACAATACGCTTAGAGTTGGAGGGATATTGCGTCTCAGGTTCACCCTCCATTGATTGAAAGACAATTTATAACAATGTTCATAGATGCATTGATGTCTCCTTACATTGATCATATGTGAGGGGGTCGCTAAAAAAGGTTTCTCTAACATAGTCATGTGCATGGAAATGATCGAGGGGAACTAAAAAAGGGTCAAATTGTTGGTGGACAAAACTCAACAAAGAAACCCTCTGCAATAAAAGAAGGAAGAAGAAGTGAACAATGTAAATATTTTTGTAATTAAACTAATGAATGGAGGTTCCAGTTCACAAGGTGCAGTAAAACGTGAAAACAACAAAGAAATGTGTCATTTACACCCATTCCGATGACATATAGCGAGCTCTTACAAGGCTTGGTCAAAGCACATGTGGTAGCTCCAAAATATGTAAACTAGTATGAGCATCCATACCTAAAATGGTACAATGAGAATGAAACTTCTGAGTACCATGCTAATATCCCAGGACACATAACAAAAAATTACCATGCTTTCAAAAGGATATTTGAGGACTTGATAAAGAGAAAGGTGGCGCCATTCAATGAAACGGAGGAACCATGTGTAGTTGCAAATCCACTCCCAAATCATAAAAATCTAGGGTACAATGCAATTGATGAAGGTCCAAAGATCAAAGTTAAAGTGGAAGAGGTCAAGACACTGTTGAGCTGGGTATATAAACAAATACTGGCTAGAAGAGTAGTCGGTTCAAAGAAAGAATCTGCTAACGAGGAATGCAAGATTTACTGTTAGTATCACTGTGAGTAAGGGTTTAAACAAGTGGTTCAAGAATTGATGGATAAGAAAGAAGTTTAATTCTTTGAAGAGAGTTCAACAAACAGTGAGTGTGGTATTTATACATCCGAAGAAAGTTCTGAGAAGGTTCATGTATTGATGAGAAATCCAGTTTTCGTTATATCTAAACCAAGTTATGAGATGGATAAGGGAAAAACGATGCTGAAGGTGATGAGATAAACACCAAAATTGTTTCCCTATGCAAGCAATAAGAATGTCCCATGGAACTACACTTACCAAATTAAAACTCCTGAAAATAAGAAAGAGGACATTGCGGAAGTGGGGGCTTCACCAGGAGTGGCAGATGTTATGCTCTTGATAAAGCTGAAAAGGCGAGAGTTGTGTTGATTAACGAATCTGAGGATAAAATAAATGAACTGGTCGGATTTAAAAAGCTCAAGAGTTCCTCAAGTTTTTAAATCACAATGAATATAACATTGAGGAACAACTCCAAAAACCCCTACACAAATTTTGATGTTAACTCTCCTCTTGCATTCAGAGGCACATTGGGATACCTTGATAAAAGTGCTAAATGAGATAGTAGTGCCAAGAATATATCACTGGAATGCATTGATAGGTTGGTGAATCAAATCAACATTGACAACTTCATCTATTTCTATGACGAAGAGACTCCTGATGAAGGAAAAGGTAGGTGCAAGGCATTGCATATAATTGTTTACTGCAAAGGGGTTATTCTTTCTAGAGTGCTGATAGACAATGGATAAACTTTGAATGTTATGCCCTGGGCAACATTGAATAGACTCCCTACTGAAACTTTGCGCATTAAGGTCTTTGGAAATATTGTTCCTTAATTCATTGGTGTTGAGAGGAACATTATGGGTAAAATCACAGTTCCCCTCTGAGTTGGCCTAATTACATTTGAAGTAGAATTTGTGGTCATGGAATCTACCCAAACTATAACTGTTTGTTGGGAAAACCATGGATATATATATATGGCTGGGGTAGTTTCTTCTTCATTACATTAGAAGATCTGATTCATTTCTGAAGGAACTTTGGTGACTGTTAAAGATGAAGAAGAAATCATAGATTCTATCACCACTGATGCACCATATGTAGAGGTGGATGAGAATGCACTTGAATTATCATTCTAGTCTTTGGAGTTCTTCAATGCAACTTTTTTCTTTGAAGGAAATAAAATGCCTTCTCTTAGACTTTCAAGGGGTACAAAAATACAGTTGAAGGAGACCATAGCTCGAGGAGCTCAAGTTAGAAATAGGTTGGGTAAATTGGTTCTAGGAATCACTGAAGGCTTGACACCTATACCCAAAAGGAAATACTATGGAATTAGGTACAAACCCACTTACCAATATAGGGTTAAGGATGCCCATAAGCTTAAAGAAATAAGAAAGGCGAGGGCAAGTGGTCAAGATATCGTTTGGGGACTAATAGTCACACCACCCCTTACCAAGACCTTCTCGTTGGAGATTTTATGGTTGATATGTTAGAGCTGTCGAGACATTTCTCTGCCCGACAACGGAGAGTGCAAATACTACACCCCAGACGGTGTAACTAGTCTAAAAAAAGTAAGTGTTTATCTTCCATGAATTGGATTAAACACCAAATTGTAGAGTCGGCACCAATATTTTATTTGGTGAAATTGGTCACCAAAAATGTCATATTATTTTAATAAAAATTCCTAAGAATAATATTAAAATAATACAACTCGGGTCTTCTTACAAAAAAAATGAGTTCAGGAGTCGGTTACGTATGAGAAAGAATTATCATTCCAACAACGCCTAATATTGTTGCCGGTATTTATTAATTAATTGTCTTTGCAGTAAATTATAAACTTGTATTTAAATTTAAATATCTTAATATAAATACTTACATAACCATATTTAATAAAAATATTAATAATCCTATTATAATATTTAATATTATAACTATATAGATCAGATTATATATTATCCTAATATATAAAGGTATATTAATATTATAATTTGTTTTATAATAGTAAGTAGTAATTAAAATATAACATAGTAATATTAATTAATCCTATTTCTAAATAATATTAAAGTTGTGTAGTAATTATATAATTTACCCTAAATTAATTCGAAACTAAAATATACATTTTAATACTTATGGGACTAAATGCATAATTTTACCTATAACATATATATTAATATAATAAGGACTAAAATAAAAATAATTAAAACGTGAAACCAAAATTGAAATACCCGAAAAACCTGATTTCGGGACCAAAATGAAAGATTTACAAAGCTGGGAGGAGCAGGTACTGAATTCAACCATTCCCTAATTACACTGAAGTCCCTCCCCAAAATGACATAGTTTTGGGGAGGGTATAAATATACCCCAACCGGCCTTTTAAGGGCAAACTCTCTCATTTCTCTCCTTTATTTTCTCTCTAAATGAGAGATGCTCTAACATCTCTCTAAAAACCCTCGCAGGAGGGTAACCAGTCACTGTTCGGTAGCCTCTCACCATCATATTCTGTCACCGTCGACCACCACCCACGGTGGCCGAAAATTAATCGAATACACCAAAATAAAGCCCGAACCCTCCTAAAGTCAAATTTGGTAGCCTTTTATTCTAAAAACCCTAAATCAACGTAGATATAGGACTTTTATCGTCAAAGTTTGACTTCTCCAACGGTGCGTGGAGGATCGTAGATGCTCCGATGAAGGTAATATTCCCTCGACCCTCTCTTTATATTTTCTTATATTTTCTTGTGGCTTGGTTGCTAGGTTTTTTTTGTTGTTTTCTTCATTGCAGTTGCATCTCTATTTATAGGGAGTTTCAATGCTCCCTTTGGATTGGTTAAAAGATTGTATCCCGGTGAGTCACCGGAGCTACAATGATGACTCACCCTAGGGGTAATGAGCTGTGCGATGCTAGTTGATCTTCTAGAGCCTTCGGGAGAGCTCTGAAGAGTTGGCAGCGTCGTGGCATGTTTGGTTGGATCTGTTGGAGGCAGTGGCCGGAATAGACCTTAGGGTTACAATGATACCCTAGTCTTCCTGCTGAATGGACTAGTGACAGTTGGATCTCCATCTGATCGTGCGGCTGGGATCTGTGCGGTACAGGAACAATTGGTAGAAACCCTAGATGCTGATGGGATTCTCACGTGGGCTTGCTGGAATTTGGGCCTGAACTAGTTGTTGGGCCTGAATCAATTGTTACCCAAATCTAGACTTAGCCCGAGTTGGGTTGCAACCGGGCCAACTGAACTTCTATCTTGAGCATGTGTGCCTTGCTTTTTAATCAGGCCTTCGGGCTTTATAAATAATAATATTTATAATATATTATTATATATATAATAACATATACGATAGCTGCCCCTCTTTGCTTATTATCATGTAAACAAGAATAAAGCAAAGATAATAAAGATAATAAGTTTTCGTCGAGTGGCTTTATATTTGATAAAAAAATCCATTCCATTACTCTTCTGTATAGATCGAACTTTTGATCTGATCTTGCTTCACTGTTCTTTTTGTGAAGGCTGAATTTGCATTGCTTCATTACTGTTTTGTTGCATGACTTGAACATAATTTGTTTCACTGCTCTTCTGTGAAAACAACTGAATGATTGACTTAATAAGAATCTAATTTCACTACTCTTCCGTGAGGATTAGACTCATAGTTGTACTTGTTTCCACTACTCTTCCGTGGAGTTTGAGTTTGCATGACTTCATTACTATTTCATGAAGGCTTCTTACTTTGCTAAAAAATGTGTTCAACTACTCTTCCGTGGAGAGAGAATTTTGATCTTGTTTTTGCTCTTGCTTTTGCTTCACTACTCTTCTGTGGAGGCTAAAAATGATTGACTTGACAAACATCTAATTTCACTACTCTTTCGTGAATATCAGATTGATTTGATTCCACTACTCTTCCTTGGATATCAGATTGATTTGATTCCACTACTCTTCCTTGGAGTTTGATTTAACTTGAAAAAGAACCATCTTGCTTGAAAAATTGATAGATGACTAAAAGAATTTACAAATTACCCGAAGGCTTTACAAATGACCTAGAGGCTTTACAAATGACCCGAAGGCTTTGCAAATGAACCGGAGGCTTTAATTGTCTAGAACATTAAATGAGAAACTTTGAAAAAGGCTTTCTCATTTTCATGCAAAAGCATCCTATCCTGAGGCTTTACAAATGCGTGGAAAATAATTTACTGGGTAAGAAACTTCTTACTTTTCAAAAAATTTATTTTTGGAAAAAATTGAATGAGAAACGTTGAAAATCACTTTCTCATTTTCAAGATAACTTGTTGGTTGGGCATGCCCCAACGTTAATTCTTTGTTTGTATGGATTGCATCCATCTATTCTTGAGATGTTTGCCTCTCCATATATGACTCTTGTGATTTGGATTCTACCTTATACTTGTAAGGTATTTTGTTCATGTATCTTCTTACAAAATGTATTTATGCAAATGCATTCAAATGTAATGCATGATTTTTATGCAAATGATGTTCTTATGAATGTATGAATGTATCAATATTCATCTGAATCCAAAGTTTGATCTTTTCCATTTGATCATCTTTTTTTTAGGGTTTACTTCAATCATTAGTGTAGCAACGTATGCTTTCAAGTTTGCATTTATGAAGAACAAACTTTCATCTTTGTATATTCTTTTGCCTTCAGAAGAACTGTTTCATTTATGGGACTTTTTCATACTCAAAATTATGACCTTATTATCCCACTTTGTCCTAGATAAAACCAACTGTGTTTATCTGAACTTGTGTAGGAATCCAATAAAGCTTTCGTCTTTGAAAAGAGAATCTATCATCTTTGAAAAGAGAATCTGTCATCCTTGTAAAATGTAGATATAGCTATGCTAACCCCAACAGAGATTAATCAGGATATCAGCCACGTATGTTCTAATTTGACTCTTAAAACACATCATAATAAGGATTTATCCTAATTCCTTTCATGTCTCCATATCTAATCAGATCTCGAACAAGGCTCTTTAGATCATATCATATCAAGATGCTTAACAACAACCCATCATTCAATCTTAATTGGCTTCACTAGTTTCCTGTTGTTTAAGTTACAACGTTCTTTCGTGGAACAAAAATCTTCATCCTTTCTTATCTCTAACTCTTGGAGTGTGAATACAAACTTTATCATGTGTCAATAAATAAGATAACCCATGATCGTAACATTGGTTCAGTACCATAATTACTCGTTCGTAAAACATTTGACAACACATTCATCCTTTCCTGTGGTTTCTATCTAGATTTCTCAACCAGGGAATTCTTTGCATGATGTTCGAAGCTTTTGTATGTTGTCACAATGATACTTCAAGTAAGATGATATCAGGGAACATTTGACAACACATTCATCCTTTCCTGTGGCTTATGTGGGGATAATGTAATCACATAGTGGACAGAACAGTAATGTATGGTCAACTCGACTATTATTGTTTGACCATTTTCATTCTTCATACCTTTCTGCTTTAGTGGAAATATTTTCTTTAGAATGATAAGGGTCCAGCATGCCCTAGTATTTGCTTCTTATTGGTGTGAGCCTTCAAAAATACTCCAACATTGATGTGATCGTTCAGAATACCCAGTTTGATCATTTTTTCTAAAATATGCTTTTAGCATGCCCCAATCTTTTTATGTAAATGTGAGCTTTCAAGATTTCCCAACATTCTAAGTTGTAAGGTTCACTCTTAATGTCCATTCATGTTTCTCATGAGGTCCAACTTTGATACTTTCCCATAGTGGATACTCGTGGTTCTATGCATGCCAAATTTGTCCATCTTAAAGATTTTATCCTTTTTTGTAGATGAGGCGATTATCTTTTCTTGACAGGTTGTAGAAAAAAAATTTATAAGTTTGGTTCTTCAAATTTTTGATCTTTTGGGCCACTTATTTTCAAGAATATGAAAAGTTTCATTATTCTGGCCTTGCTCATTCTTTTTCTCAACAAGGGTAAAATCAACTTGACTCAAGATTCTTTCTCATTTGAGAACATCTTGTTTGAAAATGTTCTTCCTCCTTTCTTATCAAAGAATGAATGAATTTTGTAAAATATTGTCCCTTATAGGTTCACAATAGAATCAAATTATAAGCATAAACTCAAAGAATATCAAAATAATCAATAACTTTTTCTACTTCAGAGTTATAGTTCTTTGATAAGTATCAAGAGTGAAGGGTTAGTTTCAGGTTGGCGTCCCTATTTTCTATGGTTACATCTTAGTGAAGATGTCACTTCTCTCTCACTCTTTTATGAACATTATCACATGCCTTACTTTCTTTACTTTGTATCTTTAATCGGATGCGTACAAAATGACACAATCTAGCATAACCAGTTACTAGTCCTTCTACAATACCCCCATTTCAATTCTCAGAAATCTTTGATTCTATTCAAAGCAATGTGAAAACATCGATCCAATAATGAGATTTCTGTGTGCATATGTGTGAAATAGACTATAACAGGTATTATTTCACTTTTTTACAACGACTTATTTTTCAATTTTGACTAGCTGAATTCAGCTTTATTGATATCAACCATCATTGGGCTAATTGAAACTTATCCATAAAGCCAGGGCTATTAACCAATTGCTCTAGAGGGACAACTTTTTCTTCTTAAGATTCTTACTTTTTTAAAAGAACCTGTTATAGTCTATGTGTTTGGTGGAAAAATCTCATTACCAAATTTCAATTTACCAGTAGCAGACTTAGATTAGAAAAAGTTTCATCGTCGACTCTCATCAATGGAAAATAATCTAGTTAGTTTTGCAAGGTTACAAAACATGCCCCACGTTGTATGCTTCTAAATATTAATACCAAACCTTTTGTCTAATTCCTTGCATTGGAGAAGGCTCCCTCATTTTTGTGGGAGGGTAGTGTTTGGGATGTATTTCTTCTGAGGTAAGGCCATAGTCCTTTTTTTTCTGGTATTCAATCTTGATACTTTTGTCAAAAATGTATAACTTTGTTTGTGAAAAGCTTTTAATCTAATGATATTCAAAGAACTGCAAGATTGCAAAATTGATTCAGTGCTCATAACCTTAAAAGCATCATATTTTATTTCAAAAGATGGAGAAAGGAACAAAAACTTGTTCAAACAAGATGCTACAAAATGAAAGATACAATAGTGGTAGATAACAACTTCCACTGCCTCATTTTTCCTTAGATGTTGGATGTATAATCAGACCAGGATCTTTGTCTATATTTGTACCCCATTTCTTGATCATTTCTTGGGTAGCTTCTTTGGACGAGCGAATCTCAGCTTTCTCTTGAGCTATCTCTTGATTAAATCCCATCATAATCTTTCCGGACTGGCAATTGGGCTCAGTTTGAATTTCAGAACAAGTCTCTTTGGTGGTAATAGTTGTATCCTGGTTCTGGATGTTTCTTACAATAACATTCACTAAATTGCCTTCTACTTCTCTTGATTTCAAAAGATCTGATACACGTGTCTCCAAGGTTATATCTACCTTGTTTCTTTTTAAACCTATAGGCCAGTCTTAGATTACCTTTCCCTTTGCTTTTTCATTTCTTATTCTTGCATCATCTTTTAGCTTGAAAAAAGTATCGAGAGTTAAATCTGCCACACATACTTCATCTTCCTTGGCTTTTCTTGATCCTCCATTTGTTTTGACATTATCAACTTCATTCTTGGGGTTGACTCCCAAATGTTTCATCAAAATGGATTGACCATCGGTAGCCACTTTTATAATTCCATGAGTTAGAAGATCTTGAACTCATCATTTGAAGTTGCTACAATTTTCGATGTAGTGTCCTCAGATTCCCGCATGATACTCACAAAATACCCTTTTATTATACCATATTGGGTAAAGAGGTACCAAAGTTTTAGCCAGACATGGGGTGATAAGTTGGGCTTCATGTAGTTTGGCATATAACTTGCTACATGAGATTGAAGGAAAACAGGGTAGAGATTCCCTTGATGCGATCGTTTCTTTACTATTGCCTTCTTGAAAATGTTTTCTTTGAATGTTTAACTTTTGATCAACGTCTTGAGAGAGATGACATGAAAATTTCTATTTCCCAATCAGCTTTGAGTTTCTAAGGAGCTTAGGTTTCCCGAGGTCTTCATTTTTTCATGATCAATAGGGTCTTCTAACATTTTATCCCATATAGTAAAGTAACCATCATACCCATCATCTCAGACATTTGTTTCCTAGACTCGACTTGGAACATTCTTGTTTCTTCAAGCATTTATCATTGATTTTCTACAAGTTGCTCTTGGATTCTCTCAATCCTTCCAACTCGAGCTAATATTCCATTCATTGCTTTCAATCCTTTTTTAAGACTTGCCCTTGATTTTTAGAACTCCTGATTTCAAAATCATTCATTGATTACTCTCATGTGATGTTATGCAAAGCATGAATACAAATGTAAATGTAAATGTAAATGTAAATGTAATGTAAATGTAAATGTAAGTGTAAGTGTAAGTGTAAGTGTAAGTGTAAGTGTAAGTGTAAGTGTAAGTGTAAGTGTAAGTGTAAGTGTAAGTGTAAGTGTAAGTGTAAGTGTAAGTGTAAGTGTAAGTGTAAGTGTAAGTGTAAGTGTAAGTGTAAGTGTAAGTGTAAGTGTAAGTGTAAGTGTAAGTGTAAGTGTAAGTGTAAGTGTAAGTGTAAGTGTAAGTGTAAGTGTAAGTGTAAGTGTAAGTGTAAGTGTAAGTGTAAGTGTAAGTGTAAGTGTAAGTGTAAGTGTAAGTGTAAGTGTAAGTGTAAGTGTAAGTGTAAGTGTAAGTGTAAGTGTAAGTGTAAGTGTAAGTGTAAGTGTAAGTGTAAGTGTAAGTGTAAGTGTAAGTGTAAGTGTAAGTGTAAGTGTAAGTGTAAGTGTAAGTGTAAGTGTAAGTGTAAGTGTAAGTGTAAGTGTAGTGTAAGTGTAAGTGTAAGTGTAAGTGTAAGTGTAAGTGTAAGTGTAAGTGTAAGTGTAAGTGTAAGTGTAAGTGTAAGTGTAAGTGTAAGTGTAAGTGTAAGTGTAAGTGTCAGTGTCAGTGTAAGTGTAAGTGTAAGTGTAAGTGCAAGTGTAAGTGTAAGTGCAAGTGCAAGTGTAAGTGTAAGTGTAAGTGTAAGTGTAAGTGTAAGTGTAAGTGTAAGTGTAAGTGTAAGTGTAAGTGTAAGTGTAAGTGTAAGTGTAAGTGTAAGTGTAAGTGTAAGTGTAAGTGTAAGTGTAAGTGTAAGTGTAAGTGTAAGTGTAAGTGTAAGTGTAAGTGTAAGTGTAAGTGTAAGTGTAAGTGTAAGTGTAAGTGTAAGTGTAAGTGCAAGTGTAAGTGTAAGTGTAAGTGTAAGTGTAAGTGCAAGTGCAAGTGCAAGTGTAAGTGTAAGTGTAAGTGTAAGTGTAAGTGTAAGTGTAAGTGTAAGTGTAAGTGCAAGTGCAAGTGTAAGTGTAAGTGTAAGTGTAAGTGCAAGTGTAAGTGTAAGTGTAAGTGTAAGTGTAAGTGTAAGTGTAAGTGCAAGTGTAAGTGTAAGTGTAAGTGTAAGTGTTGTAAGTGTAAGTGTAAGTGTTGTAAGTGTAAGTGTAAGTGTAAGTGTAAGTGTAAGTGTAAGTGTAAGTGTAAGTGTAAGTGTAAGTGTAAGTGTAAGTGCAAGTGTAAGTGTAAGTGCAAGTGTAAGTGTAAGTGTAAGTGTAAGTGTAAGTGTAAGTGTAAGTGTAAGTGTAAGTGTAAGTGTAAGTGTAAGTGTAAGTGTAAGTGTAAGTGTAAGTGTAAGTGTAAGTGTAAGTGTAAGTGTAAGTGTAAGTGTAAGTGTAAGTGTAAGTGTAAGTGTAAGTGTAAGTGTAAGTGTAAGTGTAAGTGTAAGTGTAAGTGTAAGTGTAAGTGTAAGTGTAAGTGTAAGTGTAAGTGTAAGTGTAAGTGTAAGTGTAAGTGTAAGTGTAAGTGTAAGTGTAAGTGTAAGTGTAAGTGTAAGTGTAAGTGTAAGTGTAAGTGTAAGTGTAAGTGTAAGTGTAAGTGTAAGTGTAAGTGTAAGTGTAAGTGTAAGTGTAAGTGTAAGTGTAAGTAAGTGTAAGTGTAAGTGTAAGTGTAAGTGTAAGTGTAAGTGTAAGTGTAAGTGTAAGTGTAAGTGCAAGTGTAAGTGTAGTGCAAGTGTAAGTGTAAGTGTCAAGTGTAAGTGTAAGTGTAAGTGTAAGTGTAAGTGCAAGTGTAAGTGTAAGTGCAAGTGCAAGTGTAAGTGTAAGTGTAAGTGTAAGTGTAAGTGTAAGTGTAAGTGTAAGTGTAAGTGTAAGTGTAAGTGTAAGTGTAAGTGTAAGTGTAAGTGTAAGTGTAAGTGTAAGTGTAAGTGTAAGTGTAAGTGTAAGTGTAAGTGTAAGTGTAAGTGTAAGTGTAAGTGTAAGTGTAAGTGTAAGTGTAAGTGTAAGTGTAAGTGTAAGTGTAAGTGTAAGTGTAAGTGTAAGTGTAAGTGTAAGTGTAAGTGTAAGTGTAAGTGTAAGTGTAAGTGTAAGTGTAAGTGTAAGTGTAAGTGTAAGTGTAAGTGTAAGTGTAAGTGTAAGTGTAAGTGTAAGTGTAAGTGTAAGTGTAAGTGTAAGTGTAAGTGTAAGTGTAAGTGTAAGTGTAAGTGTAAGTGTAAGTGTAAGTGTAAGTGTAAGTGTAAGTGTAAGTGTAAGTGTAAGTGTAAGTGCAAGTGCAAGTGCAAGTGCAAGTGCAAGTGCAAGTGCAAGTGTAAGTGCAAGTGCAAGTGCAAGTGCAAGTGTAAGTGCAAGTGCAAGTGCAAGTGCAAGTGCAAGTGCAAGTGCAAGTGTAAGTGTAAGTGTAAGTGTAAGTGTAAGTGTAAGTGTAAGTGTAAGTGTAAGTGTAAGTGTAAGTGTAAGTGTAAGTGTAAGTGTAAGTGTAAGTGTAAGTGTAAGTGTAAGTGTAAGTGTAAGTGTAAGTGTAAGTGTAAGTGTAAGTGTAAGTGTAAGTGTAAGTGTAAGTGTAAGTGTAAGTGTAAGTGTAAGTGTAAGTGTAAGTGTAAGTGTAAGTGTAAGTGTTGTAAGTGTAAGTGTTGTAAGTGTAAGTGTAAGTGTTGTAAGTGTAAGTGTAAGTGTAAGTGTAAGTGTAAGTGTAAGTGTAAGTGTAAGTAAGTGTAAGTGTAAGTGTAAGTGTAAGTGTAAGTGTAAGTGTAAGTGTAAGTGTAAGTGTAAGTGTAAGTGTAAGTGTAAGTGTAAGTGTAAGTGTAAGTGTAAGTGTAAGTGTAAGTGCAAGTGTAAGTGTAAGTGTAAGTGTAAGTGCAAGTGTAAGTGTAAGTGTAAGTGTAAGTGTAAGTGTAAGTGTAAGTGTAAGTGTAAGTGTAAGTGTAAGTGTAAGTGTAAGTGTAAGTGTAAGTGTAAGTGTAAGTGTAAGTGTAAGTGTAAGTGTAAGTGTAAGTGTAAGTGTAAGTGTAAGTGTAAGTGTAAGTGTAAGTGTAAGTGTAAGTGTAAGTGTAAGTGTAAGTGTAAGTGTAAGTGTAAGTGTAAGTGTAAGTGTAAGTGTAAGTGTAAGTGTAAGTGTAAGTGTAAGTGTAAGTGTAAGTGTAAGTGTAAGTGTAAGTGTAAGTGTAAGTGTAAGTGTAAGTGCAAGTGCAAGTGTAAGTGTAAGTGTAAGTGCAAGTGCAAGTGTAAGTGCAAGTGTAAGTGTAAGTGCAAGTGTAAGTGTAAGTGTAAGTGTTGTAAGTGTAAGTGTAAGTGTAAGTGTAAGTGTAAGTGTAAGTGTAAGTGTAAGTGTAAGTGTAAGTGTAAGTGTAAGTGTAAGTGTAAGTGTAAGTGTAAGTGCAAGTGCAAGTGTAAGTGTAAGTGTAAGTGCAAGTGCAAGTGTAAGTGCAAGTGCAAGTGTAAGTGCAAGTGTAAGTGTAAGTGTAAGTGTAAGTGTTGTAAGTGTAAGTGTAAGTGTTGTAAGTGTAAGTGTAAGTGTAAGTGTAAGTGTAAGTGTAAGTGTAAGTGTTGTAAGTGTAAGTGTAAGTGTTGTAAGTGTAAGTGTAAGTGTAAGTGTAAGTGTAAGTGTAAGTGTAAGTGTAAGTGTAAGTGTAAGTGTAAGTGTAAGTGTAAGTGTAAGTGTAAGTGTAAGTGTAAGTGTAAGTGCAAGTGTAAGTGCAAGTGTAAGTGTAAGTGTAAGTGTAAGTGCAAGTGTAAGTGTAAGTGTAAGTGTAAGTGTTGTAAGTGTAAGTGTAAGTGTTGTAAGTGTAAGTGTAAGTGTTGTAAGTGTAAGTGTTGTAAGTGTAAGTGTAAGTGTAAGTGTAAGTGTAAGTGTAAGTGTAAGTGTAAGTGTAAGTGTAAGTGTAAGTGTAAGTGTAAGTGTAAGTGTAAGTGTAAGTGTAAGTGTAAGTGTAAGTGTAAGTGTAAGTGTAAGTGTAAGTGTAAGTGTAAGTGTAAGTGTAAGTGTAAGTGCAAGTGTAAGTGTAAGTGTAAGTGTAAGTGTAAGTGTAAGTGTAAGTGTAAGTGTAAGTGTAAGTGTAAGTGCAAGTGTAAGTGTAAGTGTAAGTGTAAGTGTTGTAAGTGTAAGTGTAAGTGTAAGTGTAAGTGTAAGTGTAAGTGTAAGTGTAAGTGTAAGTGTAAGTGTAAGTGTAAGTGTAAGTGTAAGTGTAAGTGTAAGTGTAAAGTGTAAGTGTAAGTGTAAGTGTAAGTGTAAGTGTAAGTGTAAGTGTAAGTGTAAGTGTAAGTGTAAGTGTAAGTGTAAGTGTAAGTGTAAGTGTAAGTGTAAGTGTAAGTGTAAGTGCAAGTGCAAGTGTAAGTGCAAGTGCAAGTGTAAGTGCAAGTGTAAGTGTAAGTGTAAGTGTAAGTGCAAGTGTAAGTGTAAGTGTAAGTGTAAGTGTTGTAAGTGTAAGTGTAAGTGTGTAAGTGTAAGTGTTGTAAGTGTAAGTGTTGTAAGTGTAAGTGTAAGTGTAAGGTAAGTGTAAGTGTAAGTGTAAGTGTAAGTGTAAGTGTAAGTGTAAGTGTAAGTGTAAGTGTAAGTGTAAGTGTAAGTGTAAGTGTAAGTGTAAGTGTAAGTGTAAGTGTAAGTGTAAGTGTAAGTGTAAGTGTAAGTGTAAGTGTAAGTGTAAGTGTAAGTGTAAGTGTAAGTGTAAGTGCAAGTGTAAGTGTAAGTGTCAGTGTCAGTGTAAGTGTAAGTGCAAGTGTAAGTGTAAGTGTAAGTGTAAGTGTAAGTGTAAGTGTAAGTGTAAGTGTAAGTGTAAGTGTAAGTGCAAGTGTAAGTGTAAGTGTAAGTGTAAGTGTGTAAGTGTAAGTGTAAGTGTAAGTGTAAGTGTAAGTGTAAGTGTAAGTGTAAGTGTAAGTGTAAGTGTAAGTGTAAGTGTAAGTGTAAGTGTAAGTGTAAGTGTAAGTGTAAGTGTAAGTGTAAGTGTAAGTGTAAGTGTAAGTGTAAGTGTAAGTGTAAGTGTAAGTGTAAGTGTAAGTGTAAGTGTAAGTGTAAGTGTAAGTGTAAGTGTAAGTGTAAGTGTAAGTGTAAGTGTAAGTGTAAGTGTAAGTGTAAGTGTAAGTGTAAGTGTAAGTGTAAATGTAAATGCATGTATAAAAGAGTGTAATTCAAGCGTAATTATCTTAAACCAGCTTCATTGAACACAAAAAGGGCTTTTTAATACATCCAAAAGATCATTACATATAAGGGATAGCTTTCCCTCCTAATTTCTCTATCTCCTTAAAAAGCCATGTTAAGTTCCATTTATGCTCCAGAATCAAATTGTCATCCTGTTTCATCTCCTTTGTAAAACCAGCTAAGTTCACCAGCTTGTGGGCTACCTTGCTTGCTTGAGCAGCAGCTATCTTCAAGTCATTATCTTTTTCTTGAATCATACCTGCAATTTCCTAAAGTTTTAGACATTATTGCTTATTTTCCTTTATTAGAGAACCTTTATGTTCAAGAAGTTCTTGTACCATATCTCCATATTCATCCACCATTTTCAGCAATGTGTGGTTCTGAGCTCTAGTAGATTTTAATTCAGCATTTATCTCACATTGATGGACTATATATGAATTTTCCATGTTAGCTATATACTTCTTCAATATCTGGTTTTCAGCTTGACATTTTTTTCCAAATTGGTGATAGCTGCATTGTATATTTCTTCAGAATTTTGAAAGTCATAGGAGAATTTCTTTGTTTGATCCTCATGTATATTTTTTCCAGTGCTCAACATCACTCTTCAGTTTAATGATTTCTGTCATCCATTCTTCAGGGGTATTTCCTAGTCTAACATCTTTGAAGGTTTGACTGACTTTTCGAAAATCATCAAGCATGGCTTCAACCTCTGTGCTCAATTTCTTGTTTTTATTTTTCCAAAAACGAGCTTGAGCTTGATAAAAATTTTCTCCCTTGTGACTGCTCCTATTGATGTTCTTACCATAAAAAGCTTTTGATACCAATCTAATAGGATTTTTATGTGCATATCCCTCCATTATTTTAAAAGCTTCCTTGAGATATCCTTCTTTAGTTGCTTCACAGTTTACTTGATCATGAAACCCTTTGTCCATAATAAAAGCCTTTGATTTTGATAATCACTCTTGAATCAACACCCTTGGGTATGTTATGATTATGCAATAAGCAGAATAATTAATATGTGCATTTTCAGAATATATACAAAAACTGGTTAGTAAGAAAAAAAATCATACCTAACCTCATGCTTTCTAGTTACATGCTTTGTTTGGAAAAATAACCTAACCACATGATGTCTAGTTCACATGCATTTATTCATAAAATAAATAATAATAAATGAAATAAAAAGAATCATGCTTTTCCTTTGTGTACTAATCTTACAAAACTCAATCAGGTTAGGCTTCACCTAGACTCTAGTTATAGGTTGGTTATATGCTGAATTTTAGCTCTAGAGTAAAAGGGTCAAGGAATTATCCTTTGTTGGTGCCCCCTTGGACTGCCAAGCCCTCAATCCTGGTCGATTACAGACTTTCAGATTAAGTTCAATTTGAAGGAACACACTTCCTTAAGTCCATACGGAGTTGAAAACCACACGAGAAACATAAGGTGTGAGCTCAAAGAATGGTCCCCTATCCCATACGGAGGTGAAAACCACACGAGGGAATAGTTTCTCATTCACTTAAACATGATAAGAGCGGGGTTTTAGCTCATGTCATGAATGTAGTGCACAGTGGGTGAGGAAAAGCATAAAATAAAAATAATATACAACCTATTATTTTATTTTAATGACCCATAATTAAATTTGTACACATAAAAAACAAAAGTTAGTAAAATAATAAAAATAATTAAAACAAAAACAAAAAAAATTATTATTTACTACAAAGATGAATAATCAATAAATTGGTGGTTGCACTCTCATTTTTAAAAATATTCCCCAACAGAGTTACCAAGCTGTCGAGACGTTTCTCTGCCCTGCGACGGAGAGTGCAAATAGTACACCCCTGACGGTGTAACTAGTCTAAAAAAAAGTAAGTGTTTATCTTCCATGAATTAGATTAAACACAAAATTGTAAAGTCACCACCAATCTTTTATTTTGTGTGATTAGTCACCAAAAATGTCATATTATTTTAATAAAAAATTCCTAAGAATAATATAAAATAATAAAACTCGGGTCTGCTTACCAGAAAAATGAGTTCGGGAGTCGGTTACGTATGGGAAAGAATTAGCATTCCCACAACGCCCAAAATTGGTACCGGTATTTATTAATTAAATGTCTTTTAGTAAATTATAAAATTGTATTTAAATTTAAATATTTTCATATAAATACTTACATAATAATATTTAATAAAAATATTAATAATTCTATTATAATATTTAATAGTATAACTATATAGATCAAATTATATATTATCCTAATATATAGAAGTATATGAATATTATAATTAGTTTTATAATAGTAAGTAGTAATTAAAATATAACATAGTAAGATTAATTAATAATATTTCTGAATAATATTAAAGTTGTGTACTAATTATATAATTTACCCTAAATTAATTCGGGACTAAAATATATACTTTTAATACTTAAGGGGCTAAATGTATAATTTTACCTATAAAATATATATTAATATAATAAGGACTAAAATAAAATAATTAAAATGTGAAACCAAAATTGAAATACACGAAAAAACCTGATTTCGAGACCAAAATGAAAGATTTACAAAGCTGGAAGGACCACGGACGGAATTTAACCATTCCCTAATTACACTGAAACCCCTCCCCAAAACGACTTAGTTTTAAGGAGGGTATAAATATACCCCAATCGGCCTTTTAAGGGAAAACTCTCTCATTTCTCTACTTTCTTCTCTCTCTCTAAATGAGAGATGCTCTGACATCTCTCTAAAAACCCTCGCAAGAGGGTAACTAGTCACAGGTCAGCAGCCTCTCACCGTTATATTCTGCCATCGTCGGCCACCACCCACGGTGGCTGTAAATTACCCGAATACACCAAAATAAAACCCGAACTTTCTAAAGCTGAATCTGTCAGCCTTTTATTTTAAAAACCCCTAAATCAACATAGATCTAGGACTTTACCTTTAAAGTTCAACTTCTCCAACGGAGCATAGAGGCGCGTAGATGCTCCGATGAATGTAATGTTCCCTAGACCCCTCTCTATATTTTCTTATATTTTCTTGTGGCTTGGTTTATGGGTTTCTTTATTGTTTTCTTTATTGTAGGTGCATCCCTATTTATAGGGAGTTTTGATTCTCCCTTTGGACCGGTTGAAAGACTGTACCTCGGTGAGTCACCAGAGCTACAGTGGTGACTCACCCTAGGGGTGATGATATGTTCGGTGCTAGTTGATCTTCTAGAGCCTTTGGGAGAGCTTTGGAGTGTCGACAGCGTCGTGGCAGTGTCTTGTTGGATTTGCTGGAGGCGGTGGCTGGAATAGACCCTAGGGTTACAATTATACCTTAGGGTTCCTGTTGGATGGACTAGTGACCTTTGTATCTGGTCCCTGATTGTACGGCTGAGATATGTGCGACACTGGAACATTTGGTGGAAACCCTAGCTACTGATGGGCTTCTCACATGGGCTTGCTGGAATTTGGGCCTGAACTGGTTGTTAGGCCTGAATCAATTTTTATCCTAATCTTGACTTAGCCCAAGTTGGGTTGTAACCGGGCCAACTGAACTTGCATCTTGGGCCTGTGTGCCTTGCTTTGTAATCGGGCCTTCGGGATTTATAAATAATAATATTTATAATATAATTATTATTATATATATATAATAATGTATATATACAAGTCATCACTAGGACGAAAATGACTGTCGACAAGAGCGCCCATGGATTAATGAAGAGGCTATTGAAGTTAAGGTTATGATGGAAAATCTGACGGTCAATACTATCACTGAAGATTCAACTGAAGGATGTCCACTAGCTACAATTTGTCCCGATCCTCCTGGATACTCCCTGAACAACTATACTGTTTAAGAACTCCCTATAGTCTATAAGCTCGCTTCAAAGTAATGCATAATAAAAATCATGTCAATTTTTCTCCTAGTATAATAGGAATCTGTTTGTAGAGATAAATTGTTATTCGTCATTACTTTAATGAAATTATGCATTTTGTTCTTTCTTCTCATCGTAAACATTTTTGTTTAATTCTTTATTACCAGACTATGATCAATATTTCTTTAAATATAAAATAAAATCCATATCCATAGTCCGATTATATTCTTTTTCATTCAAAGGTCTCCAGATATCAAATACTCGAATAATGATGTCTCGAACCAAAAGTTGATTTTTAAAATAATACGTGTCTAGAGAAATCTGAGGGTTATAAGGATGATGAGGAATATGAATTAAACCCTAAACTTTTCAGATTGATTAAAAAATAAAGTAAAAAAATTATTCCCCATCAAGAATGGCTAAGACAATGAACTTGGGGACAAAAAAAGATAGAAAAAAGGTCAACATTGTCACATCACTCTTGTCAGAAACGAGGCAGGACCTTATAAATTTGCTACATGAGTTCAATGATGTGTTTGCCTGGTCATATCAATATATTCCTAGTCTAGATACATACATTGTTGTACATAAGATACCAAACAACATAAACTTAGATGAATGAGGCTAGATATGTTATTGAAATTAAAGGAAGAATTGAAGAAGTACTTCGACGTTAGATTCTTTTAGGTGTCCAAATACCTCGAGTGGTAGCCAATATTGTGCTAGTCCCCAAGAAACATGGAAAAGTTCAACGTGTGTTGATTACCAGGATCTCAATAGTGCAAGTCCCAAAGACAACTTCCCATTTCCTTATATCGACACCCTGATCAACAATACAACTTGGCATGCTCTTTTCTCTTTCATGGATGGCTTCTCAGGGTATAACCAAATCAAGATGGACCCTAAAGATATGGAGATGACAACAGTTATGACAATGTGAGGCACATTTTGTTACTAGGTGACACCATTCGGATTAAAGAATGTAAAGGTAACATATCAGCAAACAATGGTCACTTTATTTCATGATATGATGCACATACAAATGGAGGTATATGTGGATGATATGATTATCAAATCACTAACAAAGGAATAATATGTTGGAGTTCTGAGAAAGTTGTTTTAGAGGTTAAAGAAATTCCAATTGAATCTTAACCCGACCAAGTGCATATTTGGAGCCAGTTCAGGGAAATTATTGGGATTTGTAGTGAGTGAAAAATGTATAGAGATTGATCCAGACAAAGTTAAAGCAATCCAAGAATTTCCACCATCGAAAACTTCAAAAGAAGTATGAGGATTCTTAAGGAGGCTAAATTACATTTTCTGTTTTAACTCTCAGTTAACCGAGAAATATGATCTAATCTTTCACTTGTTGAGAAGAAACAACCCCAAAATATGGGATGCTAAATTCTAAAAAGGGTTTAAAAAAGTAAAGAATTATGTATCAAATACTCTGGTTCTAATGCCACCGATCCAGATAAACCTATGATCTTGTACCTGGTGGTCTTCGAAAATTCGATGGGATGAGTACTAGCACAACATGATGAAAGTAGAAGGAAAGAACAAGACATTTATCATCTCAGTTAAAAGTTTACTAACTGTGATACTCGATATTCTCCGATTGAGAAGTTGTGTTGCGCCTTGGTATCTACCACAAAAAGATTGAGATAATATTTGTTATACCATACCACCTAGTTGATATCAAAGCTAGATCTGTTGAAATATATAATGGAATCATCAACCTTGACTGGGTGAATGGCTAGGTGGTAGATGTTTTGTCCAAATTTGACATAGTTTATGTGATCCAAAATGCAATGAAAGGTAATGCCACTACAGACTTCTTGGTAAGCAGAGCACTAGAAGACTATGAACCCGTGAAATTTGAGTTCCCTAATAAAGACCTAATTTGCATCTCCACCCTCGAAGAAGAAGAAGAATCCTCGTAAAAAAAGTTTGAAAGTTGATTTTCGAAGGTTCTTTAAATACCATTGGGCATGGAATTGGAGCAGTGTGGGTTTCACCTGAAAGGGATCATTATCCTTTTACCAGTAGTATTTCTTTTGAATATAAAAACAACATGCCTGAGTACGAAGCATATATCATGGGGATCTGAGCTGCAATTGAGCGTAAAATCAAAATTCTAGAAGTGTTTAGTGATTTTATATTAGTTATTTACTAGCTCCATGGAGAATAGATGACTAGACATTCCAAGTTGACATAAAACAAGAATCTGGTCATGGACTTGATAAAAGAAATTGAAGAAATCACCTTTACTTATCTCTCGTGTGAAGAAAATCAAATGTTTAAAGTCAATAATCAAACGCGAACGATGTCCATCTGAATAAGTATAAGGGAAGTCCCAGCCCACTATTGTAACATCAAGAAAGAGTAAGATGATGATTTCCTCTAGTATTATGACATCCTTCAGTAAATCAGATATCGAACTTACCCATCTAGGGCTATTGAAAATGAGAAACGAACCCTGAGAAGATTGGCCATGGGGTATTTACTTGATGGGGAAAATCATGTACAATAAATGAAAAGATCAGATGCTGTTTAGGTTCTTGGATAAAACGAAGGCCAACAAAATACTTGACGAATTTCATGAAGGAATCTACGGAACACATGCCAATAGTTTCATAATGGCCAAGAAAATTATGAGATTTGGGTACTAAGGTCTAAAATGGAAGGTGATTGCATTAATTATACCCGTAAATGTCACAAATGTCATATTTATGGTGATAAAATACGTGTGCCTTCTTCATTACTCCATGTAATAACTGCACCCTGGCCATTCTCAATATAGGGCATGGATGTCATCGGACCAATCACACCAAAGGCTTCTAATGGGCATTGTTTAATCTTTGTAGCCATAGATTACTTCACCAAGTGGGTAAAAGTTGCATCTTATGCCAGTGTTACAAAGGGGTTAGTCTGTAGATTCTTAAAGAAATAGATTATTTCTATATATAAAATACCCGAGAGAATTATTTCAGATAATGCTTTAAATTTGAAAAATGGTTGGATGGCTGAGATCGGCACAAAGTTCAAAATTAAACATCATAATTCAGCTCCTTATTGCCTGAAAATGAATGGGGTAGTAGAAGCATCAAATAAAAATATCAAGAAAATTGTCTCGAAGACAACTAAAATATATAAGGACTTGCACAAGAAGTTACCCTTTGCTCCACTTGCTTAAAACACTTATGTCTGCACTTCGACTAGGGTAAACCCATTCTCACTTATTTATAGGATGGAAGTGGTTTTACCCATTGAAGTTGAAATCTCTTTTCTGAGAGTACTCATGGAGTTGAAATTAGAATAGGGTTAGAGCCATTTTTCATGAATAGATATATCAGAAAAGAATGATACAAATATATGATAAGAAGGTTAGATCCCAAAAACTTCACAAGGGAGATATAGTCCTGAAAAGGATTCTTCCTATGCAAAAAGACTTTTGAGGGAAGTGGATCCCAAATTGGTAAGGTTTTTATGTTGTGAAAAAGGGTTTTTTCTAGAGGAGCTCTAATTTTGAATGAAATTGATGGAGATGAGTTGTGTAATCCTATGAATTCTAATGCAGTCAAGTGATATTACACATAAAAAATAAAAAGGAAAAAAATAAAAAATAAAAGTAGGGTTCAAGTTAAAAACCCAAAAATGGACATCTTGAAACCAAAGGATGATTCAAGTAAAAAATTAGCGAAGGACAACTCGAAAATTCAGGATTTGGCTACTGAATGGTGGATTCCCTTGGAAGTCTAACAATTAAAGAAGAGGTTCTCATACTCAGGTATCCTTAGTACAATCTAAATCATCTAGTCACGTGTTAATCTTCATAAAGGATTACTGGTGAAAGGATAGAAGGGTTTCTTCTTTTGATATCATGGTTACTTGGTTTTTGTCTATTTTGTAATGTAAGCCCTATCTTTGAAAGAAACACTGACCCAAAAGGATTACACTTCCTTATATTTGTTAATAAAATCAATTAATTATATTTTATTACTCCTTTTTATAAGTATCATGCATATAAATATTGATTCATAATAGTTTTATGTATAAAAAAGATTATTATGCTTTACTTTAAGAACATTTTAGGGATATAGGGTTTTCAAAACAGGTGTTTGTCAGGAAGAACAAATGAATCCACCTCTTAGTAGCTCATTGCAATTAATTATACCGTGAAAAAAGTGGTTTCAATCCATTAAATCATTAGATTCATCAAAATGAAAATAATCTGGACATGAACTAGCCTTCAAAGCAATTTTCAATTCGAGATATATGGGTTTGCCTTCAATCAATTAAATCATTATAATTAAAGTCAATTTTTGTGAGGAATCAGTTTCTCTGATCAAATCAAAGAAAGTGAATTCATGGCTGTGACGGGTAGAGTGGCCACCAAATAGTACAGGGACCAAGGCCACTAAACCAGAAGTAGTAAGGGAAATTCCACCTGCTGTGACAAAAGATTGTTCACCAAAAGCGGTGAATCTTAGTGTTCTGAACCAAGTCATTCAGAAATACATCAAACATTCATCAAATAAAATTGTATTAAGTCATCTTTAGGACATATTGCATATGACACATATAGAATCATAGAGTATAACCTTTTCAAAGAGCATCTGGAACATCCATCTTATAGTGGATTAATCATATGTCATCCACGGACTAGACCTCCTCAATGAGAAGGATCAATGTCAACACCTAATTTAACATCGAGAAAATCACCTCAGAAGCAGCCAAATTCTCTTTGATATGAACGAGCAGTATCGTTTCCAACATTAAATTATCTCCAGTTGATAAGATTTCGTCAATGAAAGGGAACAGTGTTGTCTTAAAATATAGTCATCCATATACGACTAGACGTCCTTAATATAAAGGAACAATGTCAACCTTTGACTAGACCTCCTCAATGACAATGAGCATTGTCAGCACCTGATTTGATATCGAGCAAATCACCTCAGAAACGACCAAATTCTCTTCAATGTGAACAATCAATGTTATTTCCAACAACAAATTATCTCCAGGCGGTCCGATTTCCTCAATGAGAAGGAACAGTGCTGTCGTCAGATGCAATTACTCAAAAAAGGCTCAATATCCACATTGAGCGAGAACAAAGTGGTTTTCAGACCCTCTATCTTGGAATCAGGGATACACAGTTCAGAGTGAACATTGAGGCCAGACAAAATTGTGTCTTTGATATTTTCCTATTCTCGTTATACGACAATAAGTAAAGAGGGGAAATTGTAGACACTATATTTCATCTGGATCCTTAGTTTAGTAATACTATTATAGCTATTTACAATTTTTTGTTAG
This sequence comes from Hibiscus syriacus, assembly GCF_006381635.1. Lineage (NCBI taxonomy): Eukaryota > Viridiplantae > Streptophyta > Magnoliopsida > Malvales > Malvaceae > Hibiscus > Hibiscus syriacus. The sequence goes on from NW_024062586.1 coordinate 676,452, forward strand.
CCTATAGTATTTAACTTCATTTATTTTGTATAAGGTTTGTTAAAAAATGTCATGTATGTTCGTGCATATTGTTATTACTGATTAATTGTTGTTTTTTATTATTGATATATAATTTTAGTTAATTACATTTAATTAAGTTTAAATATAAATTTAGGTTATTTTGTTATTTTAAAGGGGTATTTAGTATTAAATAATATATATACTATTTTTTTATTATCTGCTAACAGATTACACAAGGCAGACTTGGATATAAACGGTCCGAGGCCCAAATAGCAAGCCCAACAGCAAACCAATCAGCAAGCCTAATGAAGAGGCTCGTGATAGGTCATTAGAGTTTCTAATAGCCCTTCCAATGTCGTCCCAATGCAACCTGTTAGATCTATACCCATCCAATGATCCAGATCGCTTGAAGTTAGGGTTTTCATCTAAACTCTTCAACCACCGGCTAGTCTAGCTGTTGGATCTGAATTAAGATTCTGGAACCCTAGCAACTCTTCATTGCTACCGCCACCGCCACTACCACTAACTAGGTCGAATCTCTTCCATCAACGTCACCTCTGCCATTTGTACCCATCACTCTGACGTTGCCACCGTTTCAGCCATCCATCACCAATCAATCAAATGAAAAAGGAACAAAATCAATCAGAAAACAAATATAAAAATCTATTCAAACAAAAATAAATCACGAGGAAAAGCAGGGATTGTCAAAGATTAAGATAGGGTACTAATGCACTATGTTGGAGGCTTCACAAGTCATCATCAAATCAACATGCATCAGAGAAAAAATAAAAGAGGAAGAGAGAGACCATTCTGGGGGATTCAAACGGGAGAAAGTAAAAAAAATGACAAAAGAATAGAAAAAGAGAGAAAAATAACAACCATTAATAAAACAAGAAAAGAAAACCCAAAGGAAGAAAACTTAGTTGTTGGTTTCATAGATCCTTGCTTCACCGGAGTTTAGAGGACTTTCAGAGCGCCAAAGGTAGTTTGTCTTTTCCTTTTGGGTTTGGTTTTGAGAAAATATGGAGGTCGGGTTAGATTTGGTGTTGGGTTATCTAGGGTTTAAAGAGAGGAGGTTTAGGGAGTTAAAAAAAGAGCAATCGACTTCTCCTCAAAGCTATGTTAGGGTGGCCGAGAGAGAGCTTCATTTCCTCGGTTGAAAAAAATGAGGTGGGAGAGGAAAAGAAGGAAATAGTTGGAAAGAAAATGGGAGAGGGTTTTATCCAAAAATGATAAAAGAAAGGGTATTTAAACCCCCTCAAAATGATGTTGTATAAGGGAGGATTATGGCTTTTGTTTAGCGCATGGAGGGTCATCATGATTTTGTAAAAAAATCAATCACAAAATATAAGCTTTCTATTCTTACGTTTTGAGCTTTAAACTTCATTGCTTTATATTTTAGTAATCATATGTTTTGATTGATAAATTATTATATGTAAGTCCTCCATTTATTTAATGTGAGAATATGCAAGGTTTCTACCTTTGAGTATTCCAGTTTTGTTGTGGAGTCATTTTAGTCATTGATTTTTGCTAAATCATAAAAAAATGGGATTAATACCTTAATGTTTATATATTTTTTTATTTATTTTGATTTATCCTGGTAATACCCCAAATATCAGGTCAGAGACTTTATTAAAAGATTTTGAATTTGAAGATTTATTTGAATAAAGGGTAAAATATGAGAAAATGATTTGGAATAGTATTATAGACTAATTTGTAATAATAGATAAATTAAGAGGGCATTTTGGTCTTTTAAGGGGGAAATGAATTTAAAATACATTCCTTATTAGGGATTTTAAATAGGTGAAAAGAGGAAAGTAAGTTATTTTTACTACTATTCTTCTTCTTCACGTGGGTTGTGCTTTTCTCCATATCATAAGATCAAAACCAAGCTCCTGAATCTAGCAAGAAAAAGGGGAAAAATAAAGTTGTTGATTAGCCAGACAGTTCTACATCTTATTAGCGGGGATTACTAGGTGAGTACATTTATTGTAATTATTTGAGATGAAGAAGATTCAAAATTATTTAAATTAGAACGTTTTAATTTAATGTATGTTTTATAGTATTTAATATGTTATCATTATATGTGTGAAAAGGATATTATGAATGAGTTTTAGAGTATGAACTGCTCTAAAACGAATCCATAAATGAAATGTATAACGGTGCATTAAGGCATGAAATGATGCCATAAATGAAATGCATATCGGTGTATTAAGGCATGAAAGGATGACATAAATGAAATGCATAACAGTGCATTAAGGCATGAAAGGATATCATAAATGAAATGCATAACGGTGCATTAAGGCATGAATGATGCCATAAATGAAATGCATAACGGTGCATTAAGGCATGAAATGATGGCATAAATGAAATGCATAACGGTGCATTAAGGCATGAAAGGATGTCATCAATAAAAACAATGAATAATTATTAAAGAAAAATGAGAAAATGTACAGAAAGAAAAGTATGTTGGACATACTAAGAATGTTTATGATGATAGTATGAAAGAAGTTTGGTTTCAATAAGTGACTTATCTAATACTTATGGATGATACGAATTAGTTCGAAACCAAATAATCATGATATACTAAAGTATACTTTAATTTTCTTTATAATATTATGTCTCACTAAGTACATACTTAACGTGTGTTGATTTCACGCGTAGGTAAAGGAAGAGATTAGCCGAGTAAGGATTGCAGCAGTAGCAGTGGTGATCATCAATTAAACAGGCAAAATAATTTATGATATATATATATACACTTAACGTGTGTTATTTTAAATAAAGGTTTTATGTACATATATATTTTATAATAAAGTTATTATTATTATGATAAAAACTAATTATATTTTATTGTTTCTATTATTATTTGTTCATTTATTTATCTATTTTATTATTTATTATTTTGTTGTTACATTATTTGATATTTTCATCCATTTTATATATGTTATTTACTATTATTGCATTCATCTATTATGTGTTTGTTTTCTCGTTTTATAAAATATTCAGAGGCAATGTTGTCACACGTCGTGGGTTAACGAAATTATGTCCAAAATAACTGGATTTCAATTTATGTTAATCCACGTAGTAAGGGAACATCTTTCCTCAATAAATTCGAGTGAATTAAATCGTTTTCATCAAGTCGAATATTTTAAAAATAGATTCACTCATTTTTAATTCATAAAAATAAAAGGATCGTAATTTAAATCTTGAGCTCAAATTTGTAAAAATTTCACTGCTTATGCAACATATAACCGAGAGGAGCCAATTTTGGATGTTGTTAGAGTGCTCACCCTTCCCCACGAGTAATCAACTCTCGAATCCTTAAAACTGATTTTTGGAAATATGCAGGTCATTTTGTCTTTTTAAATGATTTTTCTTAAAATTGTTTTAAAAGACACTTTTAAGTAATCGAGCTACCTAACCCAAAGGTCGATGGCGACTCTAAATTGCAAATTAAATAAAAATTGATTTTTTCCAAAATAAATTCATAATTATTTTTAAATTCAATTTTTCATTTTAAAAAGGTTATGATAGAGGGAGTGCTTCTACAATACCAAACTACTTTGGACGCTTCTCAAACAATAGATTCAACACTTTCTCCTAATTTCCAAATTCAAAAGAATAATTAGATATTGCAACCTTTCCACCTCTCTTTGGAGCCTGCATTTAACAACACAAATAGAAGAATCAAAAAAGATCAAACCTTTTAAACAAGTGCATCAATTCATAATTGTCTTCAAACTTAAAATCATTAAACTCTTCACTAGGTTTGTTATTGAAAATTTTTAAATAATTGGTAAACTTTACTAGGGGAAACTGATATATGTAAGCTTGTCCTGCAAAATACTTATAGCACCACAGCTTCTTCAAAACTTAATAAGAAACTCAAACATTAATCCTTTAGCTGTGAGACTAATGTTAAACTTTCAACTTAACTAATAATCAAAGCAAATATATATATTAAGAGGTATTCTCACTTTAGTGACCTAGAAGTCAATTCCTATAAAATAAACTATGCATGCTTCAAGTTTGATCATGAAGACTATGCATGCTTCAAGTTTTTTCCAACACTAACAGTTGGAAGGTTGTCTAAAACTTTCTGTATTCTAAACTTTTTGTCTTGAAGAAATGGAAAAATTAAATCATGGTTACAAAAGTAACAATAATACTATGATGCTTATTGGAAATCATAAAAGACCCAAAAGGAACCTTTTTTACAAGGCTAAGTATTACATGTGCATTTAAAAAAAAGTATTACATGTGCATTTAGTATCAATGGCAGTCTGGCAATTGAGTCAAATATATTTTACTCACCTTAACTCAGAACAAAGACCAAATTGGTATCTCCTCTGTATATATCAGATAATATCTAAATTTATAACTATAGTTATGATGTCCAATCAAAATTACCTTCTTTGAATAATTGCAATATTACCATTATACTCGCTAATTTGATTCTAAAGAGGTCAGAAGTTAGGAAATTCCAAAGAATATAGGACTAATTTTTCAAGGAATGTTATTTTACAATCAACTATTGACTATTTATCAAGCAATAAGTTCAAGGAATTGATAAAGACAAAACGCTAAGTATAGTCACCTTAATAAGAAATGTATTTCTCAGCATCTGCTTTCTGTTCAACATCATAGACTAACCATTTTTCATCAGGTACAACCGAATCTAAGGTCCCCATATCGGTTTGTCAAACATCCACTGAAATGGGACCAAACTATGAGTGCCAAATTCTGCCAGTTAATACCGAGTTATTTGTTGCATCATTTGTGAATTAGCTCTATTGGCTTCACTTAAAGGATGAAAATACTATAAGGTTATCTTATACAGACTCAACATCTAAAATTTTTGCAACATTAAAGTAATACATGCTCTTTCTTTGTCCTCGAGTACACTAGAATGTCATCAATAAATACCACTACCTACTAATCTAAGTAAGGATGAAACAATCGGTTCATCAAATTCATGAATGCTACCGGAGCATTGATCAAACAAAACGGCATCGCCACGAACTCGTAGTGCCCATACCATGTTCTAAAAGTTATCTTTGGAATATCTTCCTCTTTAATCTTTAACTGATGATATCCCAATCAAAGATCAATCTTAGAGAAAACTGCTGCTCCTTTAAGCTGATCAAATAAGTCATCAATCCTTAGAAGATGTTATTTGTTCTTGATAGTAACTTTGTTTAATTGATGATAATCTATTCATACTCGCATGGATCTGTCTTTCTTTTTCATGAACAACACTGGTGCTCCCTAAGGTGAAACACTCGGTCTAATGAAGCCTTGATCTAGAAACTCTTGCAATTGGGCCTTTAATTCCCTTAATTCTGTTGGGGCCATCCAATAAAAAGCCATCAAAATAGGAGTTGTACCTGGAAATACGTTAATACCAAACTCCACCTTTCTGTCTGGAGGTAATCCAGGTAACTCATTTGAAACACCTCTGGATACTCTCGAATTGTTGGAATATCTTCCAACTTAACTTCAGAAGCTCTTGTATCAACAACATTCGCTAAAATTGCTTGACATCCTTGTGACAACAATTTCTTAGCAGTAAAGGCTGAAATCACATTGGATAAGGGATTTACCCTTTCTATAGCAAATATTATCTCTGAACCTTTTGCATCCTTTAAAAACAATATCTTCAAACAATAATCTACCCAACCATAGTAGAAAGATAACCAATCAATGCCTTAAATTATTCCAAACCCCTCAAAAGGTAATTCAAATAGATTTGCAAGAAATTCTACCTCATGTATTCTTATCTAACATATCCGACTAATCCTCTCACTATAGTCCAACACCATAATATCACTATAAATAGGTTCTAAAGAGATTCCCATATCTCTAGCCAGACTTACGCTAATATAGAGTAAGTAGAACCATGTTCTATCAATACAAAAATAGGTTCATCAAAAAGATAAAAGATACATGCGATAATTTCTAGAGCATCTCGATCATCATCAGTCTTGACATCATAAACTCGAGCAGTAGTCGTGCCTTCATGATTAGATGCAACCTCGGAAGTTTCTGGTTTGCTACCCTTTTTACTTTCACCTCGCTGCAGTGCTGCTACTGACTATTCTAGATAAAGTTCTGGACATTTATTTCTATAATGTCCATCTTGTTTACAATGATAGCATTTTCCTTCCATGAGCCAGCACTGACCGAAATGATTCTTTCCATAATACCTACATTCTGGTTTCGAACGGGATACAAAACCTTTAGTATCTACTGAAGATGTTTGTGGCTGCCTAGACTTTTCTCTAGAAAATCCCTTTTTGTTGGAAGATGTTGAGTACACATAATTTTTCTGTTGTTGACCCTTGTTGTGTTTTGAAAATAATGCAGAGTAGGAACTTCCAAACCTTTTGCTTGTCTGAGCCTTTTTTGCCTCCAGATCTTCAAGGTCAACTTTTTCCATAGGTTTAGGTTGTTTATGCTTCTTGAAAAGCAATAAAATGATGACAAACCAGGATCCTTTGTACTGAGTATCGAACCCATAAATAAATTTGTCAATTCTAACTTTCTCAATTGGAAGGAATTCTGATACAAATCGACTCAGTATGTGGAACTCATATTCATATTCATAAACTGTCCTGCCATACTGCTTCGGATTCAGAAACTGTTGCATAATTTCATTAATGAACACGTCCTTAATGTATTTCTCCTTGAATTCTCAAGAAGAAGTCCCACGTGACCTGCTCAGGAGAGACTCATGTAGCAATTATATTCTACCACACATTGGCTTGCTCTATCAGTAGAGACACAACCCCTTCTAGTTTTCCTTAATCATCACAAGGAATTATGTTCAGTATATTCTTAACATCATTCAACTAGTAATCGACGGTCATTGGATCAGCATCTGTATCACCTCAAAACTCAGGTGCTCACATTTTCCTCAATTTTTTAGAACCAATATTGGTGTCCGACGATTGATAATGTTGTCCAGAGCTTGAAAAACAACCCTCGTTCTTGAACAGGCATATCCAGATGATTAATATAACCTATAATCCACATCTTTATATTATATACATTACTACTTTATATTAGTTCATATACTTAACTTAAATTTTATTTTTCTTTTAGGTTTCAATGTCTACAACAACTTAGGAGCTGAATTTGAGCTTAACAAAGGACGAAGAGCTAGGAAAACTTACATAGGATTATTCAAGAGAACATGAAGATCAAATGGTGAAAAGTTATTCGTTTCCAAGTGTGCTCATAGCTGGATTGAGCTAGAAGGAGACTTCAATTCAGCTGGGGAGCTGCACTAACATCATCTACGACCAAAGGACATCATATTTTTGAAAATTTATTTTTTCTCAAATCATACATTTTCGTGAAGAGGTGCTTTTTTTGGGTCATACCTTTTCATGATGTGTTTTCACATGAACCAACAAATTAAGGAGCATTAATGGTCAACTCATAATCAGCTCACTCACCTTGAAACCTACCTATTCATGAAGGGTTCCATCCAAACATCATGACCATTCATAAAGGTGATGCCATGGAAGGATGTCATTAAAGAGAGGTGTACATTGGTGAAGTTAATTCGGTCAAAAGATGCTTAAATTTTGAAGAGATATGAGGAAGCCAAGGTGCATGTTCTGCCAAATCACACACGCATTGTATAATGAGGAGTTTTGTGTTGAAGTGAAAGAGCACAAGTCTATTCGGCCAAACAAGGTGCATCCACCCTTAACCGAATCATCATGCCTCTTTAGAAGAGTTAGCCGAACCATCTCCATGCCAAAGGACTTTTTCATTCATTCCATTAATTATGAATCTTCAAATGAATCATGTACCTTGCCGAAACAACATCTAATTATTCGGCCAAACCCTTTGCTAGCCTATAAATAGGCTTTGTCATTTCATTTGTAATTATCTCATTTTCTAATCAAATCTATTGTGAGTTAAATCTCTCTTTCAAGTTCTTTAAGAACTATATCGATTGAGCAAGAATATTTCTATACTTGTGGTGTCATTCTATTCACTTTGATTCTTATAATTCATATATTAAATATCTAGTAAGTTTAACACTTCTATCATCCCTCAAACAAGTTTATAAAGAATGGAGCTTTGCTACTTTAAATTATTTCTTTTTCAACAAATTTGAGATACGTTTCATCACCATATCCATCCATTATCATAAACTTCATCTACGTCTTCATCAACACTATTGAAAACCATCATCATCATCATATTTCTTCCCCTACCAACACTTTCATTACTTCATTTCCATTTCATTTACTTATGTTTTTATTTCATTTCAATTTCTAATATTTCCTTTAACTTTCCTTTGTTGCAACCATACTTAATATTCAAGGGAATCATTTGTTGTCTCTCCAGATCGAAAACACAATAAGGTTATATATTCCCTTCTTCCTAAAGTGTGTAGATTCACCTTACATCAAGCGGTATTCAGAGCTCAGCTGGATTGACACAAAGAAGTGCCATTAGCGTGCAACATATCTAAAACAACAAGAAGTGCAAATCAAATTCAAGACTCCTACAACACAGAAAGGGGTACAAAAACAAAAGAGAAACAAATTCAAGCAAAGAAAAGAAAGCAAAACAAAAGAAGGTTCATTGTAATTCAAAGATCAAAACAGTGGAGGCATATCTACATCAACCATACTTGAAGGAGATATTCGTATTGTGTCTCGAGAAAGGGTGTAGTAAGTATTGTTCTTGGATTGTAAGTTTTCCATTTTTTTTCTTTTTTTTATTTATGTTCCTAAACTATTTCCTTTATTTCCATCTTCTTTCTATCCTAACTATAATTGTAACCAACACACACAAGAGAGAATGAACTTATTTTAATCTTAACTTAGTTCTTTTAAAGGACCTAACAAGAGAGATTGAGTAGTAAAAGTCATACTAAGAGAGTGAGATGAAAAGGGGAATTGATAAAAGCCAAATATATACTCCTGGGTGCAAACAAGAGAGTTGAGTGGAGTGATCTATCAACTTTCTTTGGAGTGAAATTGTGAGGTTTTGTGAGTATGCTGGTAAGGTTTTATATTTTCTTTATTATTATCACTAACAATGTCACAAGTTTTTATAGATCTTCCTATTACTTCAGGATAAGTCCTAGTTGTTAAAAGGACTCTAAACATTCAATCCATGGAGGATAATCAAAGGGAGAACATTTTTCATACCCGTTGTCATGTAAACAACAAAGTTTGTTTCATGATTATCGATGGAGGAAGTTTTACCAATGTTGAAAGTACACTCATGATGGAAAAGCTCTGATTAAATACAATCAAACACTCAACACCATACAAGTTACAATGATTAAATGACGGAGGAGAAGTGAATGTCACCAAACAAGTTGTAATTCCATTTTCCATTGGGTATACCAAGATGAAGTCCTTTACGATGTGATGCCAATGAATGCATGCCATTTACTCTTAGGAAGTCCATGGCAATTTGATAAAATGGTTGTTCATGATGGTTTCACAAACATGTATTCATTATTCCACAATGAAAGTCATTTTGACTCCACGTTCACCTACTCGAGTACCCGAATATAAGAACTGTAATACTCCAAATATTGGGTTAGTGACTATATTGAACTGATTTAAAATTTGGAAGATTTAATCGAATAAATGGTAATGCATAAGAAAATGAATGAGGATTTGAGTTTAAGACTAATTAGTAAGAATTGAATAATTGAAGGGCATTTTGGTCCTTTAGAGGGAAATGGATTTAAAAGTTTTCTTAGTTGTGATATTTAAGAAGAAAAAAGGGTAAGTTAATTAAGTTATTTTCTTCTCCTCTTGCTAGTCTCGTGCTCTCCTCCATTGCCAAAGGTGAGCTTTCTTCAAATTGGTTTTTCTTTTAGTTTATGGGCTAGTTTTGAAACCTAAAGTGATGTTGAAGCTTAAGGAAGGTTTAAATGGGATTAAAACTAAGTGATTAGTGAATTATTTGAGATTAAAGAAAATGTGTTTTTGAGTAATATAATGAAAAATGAGTTTTTTTTAAGTTTAAAAGTATATTTGACTTGCCAAAGAGGTAAATAAGAGATTAGAAGCATTGGATGTGATTAAAAACATGTGTAAAAAAGTAGTATGATTCTTGGTTTGGGATGTTCTTTGGAGAAATTAAATGTTAGAACAAGCTAAACGAAGGGAAGTTAGTAGGGATAAGTAAATAAGAGTTTGATAGTATTGTTGGGTGTAAACATAAGAAAATTTGACCAAATTTGGGTAAGATTCGGGCTGAAAAATAAAATATGGGTAAGGGTATCGATATTGATAGAACAGTATCGATAATATATGATGTAAGGTACTCCTACCTTTTTAATTGATTGTAGGTTTAGGAAGCAAGCAAAACAACCTGCATAAGTGAACGACTCAAATAGATAGTTTGGTGGTAAATGTAAAGGTGAAATGGTAGGCTATTTATATTATGAGAAATGGTAGCAGAAGTATGTTGATATGGCTATGGCATGGATGATGAAACAAAGGGATGGTTGGTGAGGATAGTATCTTAGAAATGACCATCGAAGAACAATGTTATAAAGAGAAAAGACCCATCCTTACAAATCTTTCTAACAGGTGGTAACAAGGACTTGGACATTCTATCTATAGGGAGATAGGAACCATAAGTATCAAGAGAAAGGGATTGACGCCACAAGTAATTAAATTAGTTGATAACTCGATAAAAGTCACAATGACTTAAGAAAAGAGAATAATCTCACTTTATATTATAAGAAATGTGTGTTAACAAATGAGTAGGACTAGCCTATTTATATATTTTGAAGGGACTTGGCCGAATGGATACATGGTGGTTCAGCCAGCTCTTGTGTCCCTCTAAAATGACATAATTCATTAATAAATTATATGAAAACATAGGTGATGGTTCGATTGAAATAGAGGGGCATGTCTAATGGCCGAATAGTACTTGAATCCCTTCAAGTTGGCGCCAATTTGGAGGAGAAATGATGCTTGGCCAAATGGTTATGTAGCCATTCATCTTGGCACTTAAAAGGGGTCACACACATAGAACAGGCTTGGCTGGTCACAAGACATGCGCATGGTTCTCTAGGAGGTTGTGGTGTAGCCTTATGCCTGGGATGAAGACCAAACATGTGCAGCACCCTAGGGCGTGAGTTGAGCTATCTTCAAGCTTGCATGTGTCTAGCTAGCTAGCAAGGCAAGGGCTGGTGGTGAATGATCCTCTTAGCATTGATATCCCAAGCTTGATAGCAGCATATTCAGTATATATTCAGCTACAATTGATGTCACTTTTAGCAACTTATCTTCAAATGGTCTAACTAGCTAAGATTAGCTAGCCTTGAGATCCTCCAGCTGAGTTGAGCTTCCATTGTATTCCAAGAGCTACCATGATGTTTGTGAGCTGATTGAGCTGCATATGGATCCCAAATACTTCAACAAGCCTCCCCAATGTGTGTCATGCTCCTATGTACCTAAATGTGCAAAGAAAACAAGGTAAGTCAAAGGTATTGAGCTTGTATGATCTAATTACCTTGCTGTCGTGCATGATTAAGACCTTGTGAGCTATGAAGGCATGACATGAGCTAAGTATATCATTATATAATATATGTAAACTAATGTATACGGTCTAGGAGGTAGAATGAATGTATATGAGCTAACAATGAATGATTAAGCATGTTGTCATTTCATGAATGTAATGAATCATGCTTAATATGAATGCAAGACTATTCTAACATGCTTATCATGCTTTGAAATAACATTGTGCACCAAATAATATAAAGATGTGGATATATGTTGTATGCATGAATATCATATAACATGGTATTCGTAAAAATGATAAATTGAAACATGTAATAATAATATCCTAAGAAATGATATGTAATCATAATATATATTTGAATGATATGAAAGACATGATAAACTATGCATAGGATGGAAATAATAATATGATAATTTATACTAACATGTGAATGCATGCTTATGGTAGAATATAATGTATAAATGATACAGTATAAGATAGGGAAAGGAAGAACTCCCTTAGAAACAGTAATGAAGAACGTCCATGGAATAATCAACTTACGGAGAATGTTGGACATGATCATGCATGTATCATCCCCCCATCTTTAAGGCAATTTATCCTCAAATCGAAGATATTTGCCATTGATTACTTCTTTTGTGGAGGAATGAATAAATCTACTCCATGCAAAACGTTCAACTCCACTTGTTCAACTTCTCCTCTTGCATAAGCACATGTCTCTTGAACCTCTATTGTGTCCTTTTGAATCATCATGCATGTTTGGAAATTCATCACTCTTGGTGATATGACATAATCCTTGGAAGTTTTCCTTTAAACCATCATGTGCCCTTTGATGAATCTCTAACTCTTCAATAGAATCATCTCATTTGTGGGTGAATAATCTTACATTTTTTTCTTAAAACAACACATTTGATTGAAAAGGCACAAGTCCATTGAGATCACTCTTTCGAAACGTGACGTCTTTTTGAAATAAGATTTGCCTTTTAGATCACTCTTTTAAACTTGTACCTTTCCTAATGATGGCTTTTGAGCTGGTGGATAATGCTCGATTTAACTCTTTGAATTGTTCAGCATAAGTCAAAATAACTCCATAGATATAAATCATTTCGCTGCAAAATAAACAAAAGTTAAAAAATGAATAAACAAGATGAATGGAAATAGCAAGCCATGGAGGATGTTTAATTGATGTTGGTTGCTTGATGATGGAAAACTCCATTGGTTGTTGAATTCTCTTCAATAGTTGTAATGTACTTGGAGCCTCAATGATCGCAACTTTTGGCACTTCAAGTGACACATCTTTTTGAACTTCAAGTGTCATAACTGTTGGAATATCAAAGGACATGTCTTGTGGAACACCGAAGGTCAAACCTATTGGTTCTTCGAAAGACATGTTTATTGAATTTTCCATTTGAAGTGATATGTCTCTCGGATTGTCGTACAAAAAAAAGAAATAATTGGAGGAAAAGAGTTGTTAGGTGAATCATGTTCTCTATTTACCCTTTCTTTTATACACTCATCAACTCCAATGTTTCTCATATCAATATGATTTTCCACTTGTTCTATTTATTTCTCTTGCAAGACTTCTCTTTCAACTTTTTTCATGGAATTAGTTTTCTCCCATTCCTCTATATTTGACTTAATGGTCACTTGGCATTCATGGACTTGATTTGGAAGCATAGGCGCCTATATGATTTTCCTTCATTGATGTTGGCATGAATACTCATTGGAAAATCCATCATGAGTATCCTTCTTGTCAAATTGCCAAGGTCCTCCTAATATAATGTGGCTTGCACTCACATCACAAAGAACTTTATCCTTGTATCCTCCAATGGAAAAAGGAACAACGACTTGTTTGGTTACCTTGGTTTCCCCCACATCATTGAGTCACTAAAGTTTGTAAGGATGAGGATGTTTGGGAGTCTTTAGGTCCAACCTTTCCACTATGTGAGTGCTTGCTACATTTGTAAAACTTCCTCCATCAATGATCACTACACAAACTTTATCTTCCATATGACATTTTGTATGGAAGATATTCTCTCTTTCTATATCTTTTTGACTTTGAATGTTCAAAGTCCTTTTAACTACAAAGATGTTGGATGGAAGAGACATGTTAGCAAATAAAAAAAAAAATGTGTATATGACCTTACCAAATAATGCTCTCACAAAGCCTCACAAGTTCACTTTAAGGAAACTTGAATGTCACTCAATGCACTCGTGTTTGCACTATAGGATTCAAGGCTTTTACTAGTCCTCTTCTAGTCTCCCACGCTCAAGCCTTTTTCCACTAAATCTCTGTATCTTAAGTTCTAAGTAACTTTACTCAAAACTATACCAAGTAAAGTTTACTTGTTGTGCGTTGGATTCAAAAGGGTTAGTACGAATGGAAAACAAAATATATTGAAAAGGGTGTATTAGAAATAAGAAATAAGAGAATAAAAGGGTTACTTACACAAAGTCACTTTACAACCCTTCTATCACCATAATCAATTTTAGATGCTTACTTGAAATGGCTTGATGATGAGACTTGTTGTGTGCTTTGAAGTTTTCTTTCTTTTCTTTTCTTCTTTTTGTTTTGTTCTTTGAGTGCTTGCAATTTCTTTGTTGATTTGTTTATTCTTTTACTTGCACTTGTTTTGTATTTTTTTTGTTGTTGCGCGTTACTTCTTCCACCAATGCTCTGAATACCACTTGATTGATTATGGATGGTTCAAATAGATGGTTTGGTGGTAAATGTAAAGGTGAAATGGTAGGCTATTTATGATATGAGAAATGGTAGCGGAAGTATGTTGATATGGCTATGGTATGGGTGATGAAATAAAGGGATGGTTGGTGAGGATAGTATCATAGAAATACCAAGGAAGAATCAGTACTATAAAGAGCAAGGACCTAGCCTTACAAATCTTTCTAAGGGGTGGTAACAAGGACTTTGACCCACTATCTATAGGGAGATAGGAACCATAAATATCAAGGGAAAGGGATTGATGCCACAAGTAATTAAATTACTTAATAAGTCGATAAAAGTCACAAGGACTTAAGAAAAGAGAATAATATCACTTTATATTATAAGAAATGTGTGTTTACAAATGAGTATGACTAGCTTATTTATAAATTTAGAAGGGACTTGGCCTAATGGATACGTGGTGGTTCACCTAGCCCTTGTGTCCCTCTAAAATGACATAATTAATTAATAAATATTATGAAAACATAGAACAGGCTTGGCTGGTCACAAGACATGCGCATGGTTCTCTAGGAGGTTGTGGTATAGCCTTATGCCTGGGATGAAGACCAAACATGTGCAGCAGCCTAGGGCATGAGTTGAGCTATCTTCAAGCTTGCATGTGTCTAGCTAGCTAGCAAGGCAGGGCTGGTGGTGAATGATCCTCTTAGCATTGATCTCCCAAGATTCATAGCAGCATATTCAACTATGTTCAGCTACAATTGATGTCACTTTTAGCAACTTATCTTCAAATGGTCCAACTAGCTAAGATTAGCTAGCCTTGAGATCCTCCAGCTAAGTTGAGCTTCCCATTGTATTCCAAGAGCTGCCATGATGTTTGTGAGCTGATTGTGAGCTGCATATGGATCCCAAATACTTCAACAAGCTACCCCAATGTGTGTCGTGCTCCTATATACCAAAATGTACAAAGAAAACAAGGTAAGTCAAAGGTATTTAGCTTGTATGATCTAATTACCTTGTTGTTGTGCATGATTAGGACTTTGTGAGCTATGAATGCATGACATGAGCTAAGTATATCGTTATATAATATATGTAAACTAATGTTTAAGGACTAGGACCTAGAATGAATACATATGAGCTAATAAATGAATGATTAAGCATGTTGTCATTTCATGAATGTAACGAATCATGCTTAATATGAATGCAATACTATTCTAACACGCTTATCATGCTTTGAAATAACATTGTGCACCAAATAATATAAAGATGTGGATATATGTTATATGCATGAATATCATATAACATGGTATTCCTAATAAAGGATAAATGGAAATAATATTATCCTAAGAAATGATATGAAATCATACCATATATTTGAATGATATGAAAGACATGATCAACTATGCATAGGATGGAAATAATAATATGATAATTTATACTAACATGTGAATGCATGATTATGATAGAATAGAATGTATAAATGATACAATATAAGATACGGTAAGGAAGAACTCCCTTAGAAACAGCAATGAAGAACGTCCATGGAATAATCAACTTACGGAGAATGTTGGTCATGATCATGCATGTATCACTACAGGCTTAAAATTGGAAGAATCAACTGAACAGTATCGATACTGATGCAATTAGTATCTATACTAAGAGGGGGTATCGATACTATAGAGAAGGTATCGATACCATTGATTACAAAATGTAAAAATGGTAGAAATGGTATCGATACTATAAGAAAGTATCGGTACCACAGTGTAGTATCGATACCATTGTAAGGGTACCGATACTATTGAGGCAGAAATTATAAGATAAGCTGAAATTATTATAGAAATTTAAATAATAGTACTTGTGAATATTATTATAGTATAAATGTTAGCGAATATACTAACATTTAGTATGGTATTTGTCTTTAATGGATGCTTATGTAGATCGTAATCAAACTCCCGAGTCAAGCAAAACGAAAGGCCAAGATAAAGTAACTGAGTGTCAGATTTGCGTTTTGGATATAATAGCGAAGCAAGCCAGGTGAGTGCATTTATTATGTACTTATATGTTATGATAGTCATAGATGCATGTTGCTTAATATGTACGGTGATTACCAAATGGCACTATGTGTGCAAAAACTAAGAAATTCATAATAAGTTTATGAATTTTCGTATGGGCACTGTGTGTGCAAAACTATGAAATTCATAATAGATTTATGAATTTCACTATGGGCATTTTGTGTGCAAAATTACGAAATTCATAATAAGTTTATGAATTCCCATATTGGTAGTGGGTGTGCAACCCACGTAAATTATAATAAGTTTGTGAATTACCGTATTGGCACTGCGTGTGCAAACTATAGAGCTTATAATGAATTGAAAGAGTTAATTGATATTAGGAATAATTATTAGAGTATAAATTGTTCTAAAATAAAAGACTAAAGGCCTAATTGTGCATTTGGCATAAATGTGTCAATAATGCAAGTTAGAAGAAATGTTAAATGGCTTTAGGATAAAAGACTAAATACCTAACTGAGTTAAAAAGCATGAAAGGATACGATAAATGAAATGCATATCGGTGCATTAAAGGCATGAAAGGATGTCATAAATGAAATGCATTAATGGAATGAAAGGATGTCATAAATGAAATGCATAACGGTGCATTAAAGGAATGAAAGGATGCCATAAATGAAATGCATAACAATGCATTAAAGGCATGAAAGAATGCCATAAATGAAATGCATAACGGTGCATTAAAGTCATGAAAGGATGCCATAAATGAAATGCATAAGGTACATTAAAGGCATGAATGGATGCCATAAATGAAATGCATAACGGTCAATTAAAGGCATGAAAGGATGCCCTAAATGAAAATAATGAAGAATTACTAAAGAATAATGGGGAAAATGCATAGAAAGAAAAGTATATTGGAAATACCAAGAATGTTTACCAAAAAACCAAAATATACTTATGTATACATTAATGTTCTTTACAATATTATGGATCACTAAGTATATACTTAATGTGTGTTGATTTCAAGAGTATGTAACATCAAAGACTAGTCGGGTACTGGGAGCAGTAGCAGCTATCATCATCTAAGGTTTACTCTCATCAGTAATAGTAGGACAATCAGGTTTATTTTGAAAAATTATTGGCATATAATCAAAATTAAGAAAAATTGCTCTAGAATGTATTTAAAGTGATAACTCTGGTAATATGTTTTAACGACTGTTTTATTGTTGTATTAAAATGTTTTTAGTTTTAAATTTCAAACAAAATTATGTGGGTTTTTTCACATGGGTGAACGTTTTTAAAAGTCATGTGACATCTATGACTTGTGTAAGGAAAAGTATACGGGAAATGGGTGTCACATTTATTGGTATCAGAGCTATAGGTTTAGTCGATTCTTGGTCGAAACTGGTTTTATTTGAAAATAGAAAAAGGGATTACATGCCATTAAGATTATCAAGGTTACTGATATGGTGTTATTAGAGTGTGATTGATGATACTCCTTTTTAACTGTAGTGTTATTACTAAGTATTCCCTATTAGATTTCGAAAACTAAGAAAAAATGTAAGAAAGTTGATAATGTTGAAAAGAAGATCGAGATTAAAATCAACCCAAAAGAATCTGATGTGCCTTCAGTATCACAGTTAAGAATGGTAGAAGTTACTAGGTATTTTCCTCTATTATGTGGAAGAAGTGCCCCAACGTTTAACGATGTTTCTGTATTGAAGGAATCTATTAAGAAGTTTGAACGGCTGATAGGAGAATTTGAATCAGATGAGGATTCATAGGAGATTTAAGAATCTAGTGTTAACTATGAGGTTTCTCCATGTAGGCTTAAATGATTGAAAAATATATTTGTGAAGCATTAAATTGTTTAAAACATGGTTAATTGGAGTAAGAGGAAATGAGTAAGTGGTAAATACGTTGTCTGTTAAACATTTAAAGAAAGTTGATTTATTAGTAAATTAAATGATTATGAGGTTGTTTGAGAATAAATGTTGAGTTTTATATACTTGATAGAGTTTCTTTTAGAAGGTAATTTGTGAAAATGGATTGTATACTCATTTTATGCTACAATGAATTAATGTTTAGATTGAGATTGACTCTCGAGGACTTGAAAAATATCAAGTTTGTAATGATAGGAAAAAGAGTAAATTTGTTTATTAGGGTAATATTTAGTATTAACTGTTAAGAAGTTATTGCTATGAAGTTATCAAGTCTTCTTATTAAATGATGTATATATTTTGACTTTCCTAATTGAGAGGGAAAATGTTTCAACTTCTCGAGAATACTTTCAAGGGATCCCGAAAAGTTACATAGATTACCTCAAAAAGGAAATCAGAAATTTTTAGAATAAAAGTATTTTATTCAACTTAATCTCGAGTGAGATGATAGTGGTAAACCCTAGTGGGTCATAATGCAAATGTGAGTTGGACATGTAGTAAACAATCGATAAAGATTCCAGGGGCTATGTTCCCGGTGAACTTGATGGAATTATCATTTGATGAGTTAAGATCATATTGGGTATAGGTTGTTTGTCTCCAAAAATGATTAATTCAGAAAAATGCAGAGGGTATGGAAAATATAGTTTTTGGTGAGAAATTAAAACCATCGCTCAATGTGATATCGATAATGATTCTGAAGAAAATGATGTAAGACATATATATATATATATATATAGCTTTTCTGGCTAATATGATAATTACTCAATTAATTAAAGTAGAATTGTCAGATAATTTCATAAGATTGGGAATTTATAGATGTCTTTTCAGATAAATTCATTGGGTTACCTCCAGATTGAGAGGTGAAATTCAAAGTTGATGGTTATTAACATATTGAACAGATTTCACTGATTTCGTATCAAATGACTTAAGTAAGCCAAGAGAATTAAGGGCTCAATTTTAAGAGTTGATTGATTAAAATTTTATCAGTCCGAGTATTTTATCTTGGAAAGTATTTATGTTATGAGCGAAAATAAAGATGAATCTTGTGGTTATGCAAGATTTTTTACAGTTACATAAGGTATCAAGATCATCTTGCCTGCATGTTCAATAATTTACCATAATCAACATGACAATGATATAAGTATAATCATTTTCACCAATAACTATAGCCCAAATTATTAATCCATGAGGAACCCGGTATAAGAGTCAAATATTACACAATAGTGCTGAGGTCGAGCCTTGCTCACCTAATAATGCACCATAGTGCTAAGGTCGAGCCTTTCCCACCTAACTTGTACTATGTGTCTTCACTAGACACTCTAGTACTACATAAATTTGCAACTGCTAGACTCTATGGCATGCCATTAATACCACTGAACCTCAATAACATACTTAGGCATCTAGTCATGAATTAAGTCATCCATGGCAACGTATATTGATATGGTTTTAGTGATGGGCAATACATACCTGAATTATCATCCATGGCATATCATTACAATATGAGTAACCAATGCATTATATTTTCAATCTTGACATTTTTATGATATGTCAATAATATGATGAATGACATAAATTTCATGTTAATAAAAAAATTAATAACGTAGACTCATCACAAGTCTTTCCACGTATGTATAAAACATCCATGTATAATATCATGAATGCACTGCACTCACCTTGACACTTTATAAATATATAGCAAAATATTGGCCCCACTAAGCTTCCAACTTGTTCCATTTTATAAACGATTAGCTTCGAACACAAAATCAGTAATGGCCTGTACAAAGTCACAAATTATATCGATACATATGTTAGTATTGTACTAACATAAATATATTTCCAGAACAAAATCCATAATCATACTTGAAAATTATTCACAATCAAAATACTTCAACACTTAATAATTCTTTTCGTTTTGGCATCAACTTTTCCAACTTATATAAAATGGTCCTTGTAACACCCTTAACCCACATTCAAACCTGAATACAAGTTAAGGATGTCACATTGTTTTTGTACTACTTTTCCTACTTCAAGCTAATGAAAATTTTGCTTCTTTCAAAACCTCAAAATTTAGCACTTATTATTAAACTATTTAAACACATAAAATCATAATGAAATATTTAATTCCCAATTTGTAATTAATTTGTTGTGACAATTAAACAGGTCTATATTATTTCATATCACAATTAACACTGCCTAAAAAAACAAATCCAATTAATCCTTATAATTTATTACTACTCATATATATAACCACTCAACCACTTAGCATATTTTCTTCTTTCTTTATTACGATTTCTCATATTATATTACTCTATGATTTTAGAGCAACTTTTATCAGATACTTTCATATCACCATGTATATATAACATTTATAATTAAAACATCACCTTTATGGTTATTATATACCGCCACACAACCACCCACTAACACGACTATTATTATAGTTCCACATTAGGCATGTAAATTTATTAAGTTAAATACATATGATTTGTCCTTAATCTTTCGCAATTTAGATTAAACAATCATTATATAATTATGGAAACTATTAATTAATACAAAATCTCCTAAAAATATAAAAACATTAATATAGAGTATTTTACGTAATAAGCACGTAACGTAAACTTATAATAGTCCTTTTTCTTTCACGTGTATAACATTATTCACACACACATATACATATTCAGATTCAATCCATTTAATTTATACTTATCATATCGCATAATAATATTGCATACCACATATATTTTGTACAAAATATCATATAAAAGCATAGTATAAAACCATTTAATTAATTAAATAAGATTTAACCAGATTATTTCATATGCAAGTAACTTATAATATATCTTTTTATCTATAAACCATTCAGAAATAAATTAATTTTTATACATAAAACTTTACTGTAATACAATAATTAAACTTGTATTGTTTCTTCTTCTTGTATTGTTTCCTTTTTCCATATTATCTTTTTCCTACATTGTTCCTTTATTATATTATATCTTTTACAATATTGTATTTTTTGGTTTCATTTTATAGCCCATTGTATAATCATGGGAATGTATTGTAAATGAGTCAGATAATGAGTATTTTGCACGGTATATAGTATAAATACTAACAGATTGCACATAAAGTGTTAGTATCAGTAATCATTGAACAATAATGCACAAAAAGTGCAAGTATCAGTGAACAGTAATGCACATAAAGTGCCAGTATCAGTAATTAGTGATCAGTAATGAACATAAATTGCCAGTATCAGTCATCAATGAATAGTAATGCACATAAAGTGCCAGTATTAGTAATCAGTGATCAGTAATGAACATAAATTGCCAGTATCAGTCATTAGTGAACAGTAATGCACATAAAGTGCCAGTATCAGTATTCAGAATCACTCCACCTCATGTACCCATGATTCTCAAGTTTTATACACTGGGCTTTATTTAAATCTTATATCTTTTTCATATATATATATATATATATAATAATATTAATACAAAAATTGTCACATTCATATACTATTTTATTCATATATTAGTATATTTAACTAACATAATAAATTCATGTTCATTTAAATATATTAACAATATCATTAATGTATATTCAATATTGATTTCTTTCACCAAATTGATAAAAAAAATTATCTTTATTAAATTACCCATCCAAGTCCTTTAAATAATTAGTTCTCATAATAGTTTACTTAGCTTTTTCAACATTTCATATTTAGCTATGAATAAAATTTTCTTTAAAATATAAACTAACATTTTGAAAATGTCTAAAATAATTCTTTAATATTCCAATTAAATTCATATCATTTGTCATATTTAAGCACTTTCACATTAATTCCAATATACTACTTTAACTTTAAATAATTACTATTTTTCCACCAACTTTCCCAAAACTTACAAATTGTTTAACACCCATTTCCCGTATACGTCTCCGCACACGAGTCACCAATGTTACAAAACTTTTAAAACATTCCACTTTTGAAAATCTAGTAAAATTTTGTTTTCTAATCTTAAAACATTAAGTTTAATAATAATAAAACATTCATTAACTTATAGTATATACATAAATATTAAAGTTCGAACATATTTAATTTTACATCATTATAAGTCAAATATGTTTTTTCAGAGCATTTTCATAATTCTATTACATGCCAGTTAACAACATCAAAAGTAGACATAGTTGTTGTTCAGTTACTGATGAGGCAACCCTTGATTTGTGATGTCAATTGCACTCCTTACTCCGCTCGTACTAATACCTACGCGTGAAATTAACACACGCTAAGTAATCACTTAGTGAGGCATAACAATAATGAGGTAAATTTTAAACATGAGTATATTATAACTATCCAAATACCAATTGACTATTACAACTCTTTATAAATTCTATAGTTTTGCACACGTAGTGCCAATACGGTAATTCACAAACTCATTATGAACTACGTGGTATTGCACACATAGTGCCAATATGGAAATTCACAAACTTATTATGAATTTCTTAAGTTGCACACACAGTGCCAATACGGAAATTCATAAACTTATTATGAATTTATTAAGTTGCACACACAGTGCCAATACGAAAATTCATAAACTCATTGTGAATTTCTTAAGTTTCACATAGAGTACCAGTACGGAAATTCATAAACTCATTATGAATTTCTTAAGTTGCACACACAGTGTTAATAAGGAAATTCATAAACTCATTATGAATTTCTTAAGTTGTATACACAGTGCCAATACAGAAATTCATAAACTCATTATGAATTTCTTAAGTTGCACATACAGTGCCAATACGGATATTCATAAACTCATTATGAATTTCTTAAGTTGCACACATAGTTCTAGTACGGAAATTAACAAACTTATTATGAATTTCTTAAGTTGCACACACAGTGCCAATACGGAAATTCATAAACTCATTATGAATTTCTTAAGTTGCACACATAGTGTTCATTCGGTAAATACAATACATACATTAAGCAAAATGAATCTATGACTATCATAGCATATAAGTACATAATAATTGCATTCACCTGGTTTGCCTCGCTATTAAGCCTAGAATGTAAATCTGACTAATCAGCTTTATCCTTACCTTTCTGTTTGCTTGACTCAGGAGCTCGATTACGATCTACACAAGCATCCATAATCACACATACAATACAAATATAAGTATATTTTCTAACATTTATACAAAATAATAATACTCAAAGTACTATTATTCTTGAATTCTAATAAAGTTTATCCTAACTTAAAATTCCAGGTTGAATAGTCTCGATACCTATCCTATGGTATCGATACTTAAATACTATGGTACCGATACTCCCTTCAGTATCGATACCATTTTTCCATTATAGAATCCATTTTTCAATAATGGTATTAATACCTTCCTCTTGGTATAGATAATCCACTTCAGTATCGATACTACTTGCATCAGTGTCGATATTGTTCATCATGTTCATTCTCATTCCTCAAATTTAAACCTATAGTATCGGTATTGTTCTTCCAGTACTGATACCCTAACCCATATTTTACATATTTCACTTCACTTTTTACCAATTTTCTACCTAAATCTCTTATTTTTATCCCCAACTATACCAGTAAACTCATCATTAATCAAACCAACTGTCTTACATCCATGAATATCCCTAGAACATCCAATAACTCCAAAGAACCCTTTAGAACTAAAATCACACCCATATTTCAAACATGTTTTTAACCACTTCTAAAGCTCTCAATCTTTTATTTACCTCTTTGACAAGTCAAATATACCTTTAAACTCCAGTTCCAGACCAAATTTCATCAAATTATTTAAAAACCCATTATCTTAAATCTCAAATAAAACCTTCATCTTTTAGTTTTAATCCTCATTGAACTTTCCTTAAGCCTCTATAACACTTAAGGTTTCAAAACCAATTAATTAAAGCCTTACCTTTGTTATGGGGGCTCGAGACGTGAGGATTAAGAAGAAGAAGAGAACACTTCAGACTTATCTTTTATTTCTCCTATTCCCCTTTTATTTAATAACTCATTTCAAATGAATATTAAATTCATTCCTTCAAAAAGACTAAATTGCCTCACCAGTCTTCCATTCTTACAAATAAATCTAAAACATAATTTCCTAAATTATTCAATTTTCATGTTTGTTTATACTTACATAACACTCCTAGGATCAAATTTCAAGCTTTTTTCAAGCAAATATAAGTTCCCCTTCATCCACCATAAATACCCACTTCACCATTTAAGCATAAAACAATGAAATACTTATACCAATTTGTAGATAATTAAGTGTGGAACATTTTCTTATTTTACACTTTAGTCTAAATTCTCACTAAAATGGACCAGAAATGAAAAAGAAAAGATTGTGCACCTTGGCTATGGAGCCACGTCAGGGTGCTGGAGAAGATAAAAGATTTCTTGCAAAATATCTCATTGAAAACTCAATTTAAAATGAATTAAATTAATGAATCTTAATAATTACGACCATTCCATCCTTTTATCTCCACTTTCATAACATTAAATAAATATAAAAATCTCATTTATAAATTTTCATCTTTACCCTTCCAATTTTTCAAAAAAAATCATTTTAGTCATTAAATTTCACTATTCCACTTTAACTTGGAAATTTCTCCAAATTCCACTAATTCAATCAAATTCCACTAATAAAAAATATCAATATAATATCTCTATCCCAAAACTACCTTCCTTCAAATTTTTGCAGACTTCCACTAATAAAAAGTTATATTTTTATTCCCTAAACTTTTACAAATTTACACTTTGATCCTCATATTTTAAAATTTACTATTCAATCACCAGTCCAAAATATGGGAAATTACAATCCTTTACCATTTTACCACTTAAACTTTCAATACTAAAATCCTAGCTTTGAAATAATCACCAACCAAGTACATTTACAAAGGCACAATTTCATTTAAACACCCAAACTATTCGAATATTGCATAAAAATCGCTAAACTTTCCAAAGTTTCATAATGATCAAATTTCACATCCTAACACTCATTTCAATTCCAAACAGCAATTTCTAGCTTATTACATCAACGATTGAATAATTACACAATAACCCATCATTTTTGAAAATTATTGATTTAGTCCCCCAACTGTTCAAAACATACAAAATGGTCCCTAAATTTTTATAAGGCTTGTAGAATATTTCCTACATCATTTCCATCCTTTACATAATTTTTCCATAATTTTTCTCATCCATTTAAGCCATGGTTGAATGTTCCAAATTCCTAAAACTAGAGTTTTCATGATTTTGCTCAATTTTGATTCAATTCAAGCATGAAATAAACCTCCATCCAACCTTACATCATCTCTACAATCAAGGCCCTAATAAAATTTCATCAAAACATAAAGTTCCACAACTCTACAATTTGATCGAAAATCATGGAAGCAATTATAGGTGGAGTAAACATGTTTAAATCATCAAACATGCTTGAAAATGAATCTACAACCTCAATAACAACAAGATTCATCATCTGCTCCATAAACCCTAATATGAACATAAACCTTAGAATTTGGTATATTTGAAATCAAGCAAGATTAGAAAGCATAAGTGGTACCAAAAGATAGCGATTTTCGCGTAGAACAATTTTCTAACTAACTTAAAATCCAAATGAAATTGCTAAAAAATTGAAAAGAAATTTTCTCTCATCTTTGGAGGAGTTCACGGCTTGGGAGAAGAAAGATAAACAAGATAACATGAAATTTTTGATTAATTTCATGTTAATTTACCTTTAATTTAAGCTTAAATGAATATTTTATTCATTTAATTGGGAAAAGACACTACAAGAAAATATACCTTTAATGACACACGAACGATGACACGCGCTAATTTATGACTTGCAAAACATGTGTGTCATAAAATAAATGTCATGTTTTTTAAAATCTGAACGATTTATGACTTACAATAATGTGTGTCATATTTAATAGTCATAATCCATAAAATTTGCAAAAACACGGAGTATACTTTTTAATTGTGTGTCATCTTTATGAGTCGTATTCTAATTTCCCCCATTATTTTCATCCTTTCCCGCTTCTTCCCCCGCCTAATATTTTCCACTCCTTTCATTCTCTCCTTTTCTCTCCTGCTTTTCATCCTGATTTTGTTCTTCTTCTTAGGCCCGATTTTGAATCCCTAGCCTCTGCCACCCATTTTCGCCTCCGATGAACTCGATGATCTCCGTCTCTTCCACCGCACCACTGTCTCTCCCTCCACCTCGTCCTCACAATGATCCCACTCTCTTGTTCTCTAATATCAGTACGATTTATTTTTTTTTGGTTTTCTGTTTAGTTACATTTACAACTTTAAACAGATGAATCGACCCTCTTTTTTTTCTTGTTTGTTTTGTAAGTTTCCTCTTTGTTTTGTCTATATATTTGTTACTCAGTTTAAAGTACGAGTCTATTATCTAACAAAATTTTAATTGTAATTTTCATGTTTAGTTTTTGCAGATGTTGTAGAAAACTGAGATTCCAAAAAAACCCATGTTTAAACCTGAATTCCCTCCTCAAGGTTTATTATATTACCGCTTTTTTCACTGTTTTGTTATCTGTTTCATTGTAACCTAAAGAGTCATTAAACACGTTGTTTAACGGGGTTACTTTAGAATATCATTTCTAATTACTAAGGTGATTTAATTTGCATATGTTTGCATTGAGCTTATTTGTAAGTGGTAAATGGTTATATCTGGTGTTTCTATTGGTGTTCCTTTTTTGGTATTTTGTAGATTAATGAGGAGGCGAGTGAGAAAGTTTTGGAAGTGGAGCAGAAGTACAATGAAATATGCAAGCCAATCTATGATAAGCGGAATGAGAAGAATAAGTCGATTCTTGATTTATGGTTAACGGCTGTAAGCTCTTCTATTATTTCCTATCAATTTAGGGATTTTTCCCTTAAATCTGTCTCTATGTAGAGAACAAGGATTTCAGTTTATTTGTTCTTTTATGTACAGTTCTTGAGTCATCCTGCTCTTAGTGAACTTTTGAATGAAAAGGATCAGAAGGTTTAATATCACTTCTTTCCCAAACTGAAACTGGTTCAACACTTATATTACTTTGCAAAATTTATTTTTAGTTCCATTTATTTATTCATTCATTTATAAGAAGTGTTATGGATTTTCCTGATATGTAATTCTAGGTAATTTCTTTCTTATTTATTCATTCTTCTTATTTTCAACCTTTTGTTGCTTGATAGATATTTAAGTATATTAGCTCACTTGAAGTGGAAGATTTTAAAGATTTGAAATCTAGCTACTCCATTACATTTGTAAGTTTATTTATTTTTATTTTCTTATCTTATTATGTAGTAAATTGAAGTTGCATTTTACATTTAATCATGGTCTAATCAGTCATCACAATTTGTTGACTGGCTTTTGTTATATTTTTCAGAACTTCAATCCCAATCCATACTTTGAAGATGCGAACCTTATTGAGACCTTTACCTTCCTTGATGAAGGAACCAAGATTACTGCTACCAAAATCAAGTGGAAAGAAGGAATGGTGAGGGTTTCTTCTCTTGTCATGTCTACTTATGTTATTTGTTTCCTTTGGTTATCATGTTAAATTAGTTTTCTAAATATCAAGGGCTTGCCAAATGGAGTTGACCATGAGAAGAAAGGAAACAAGCGACAATTTGCTGAAGAAAGGTTTGCTATCATATTTGTCAATCAAATTTCTCCCCAACCTGAGGAATTTAGTCACATAAAACCTGAGATTAATTTCTCTGTTGTGTAATGTAGTCACTTCATTTTTTCTCAATAATTTTTTATTGAACTTTAGCTTAGCATCTTATAAGAATCTTAGTTATTTCATGAGTCATCTTCCTTTTGTTATGTAGAGCTAAACCTTGGCAGATAGAGTTTTCCTTTTTTAGTGGAGACAAATTAAGATTACACATGCATTATGTATTATTGTGTATTGTGATTATAAATAGTACGCATTTATATGTTTCTTTTAGTTTATTAAGTTGCATTATAACTTCTAACATGGTAGGAATTTGTTGTACTGCAAAGCTTGGGTCATTTATGACATTGTCTTGTATTTGATTTTGCCTCTTTCACTTAACCACCATCTCTATGTTATACTAAATTTATTACACATGAATGCAGCTTCTTTACCTAGCTTTCTAATGCTCAGCAGAAAGATGACATGGATGAAATTCATGATGAGGTAAACTCTTTATGCATATGCTGTGTGAATGTAGGTTTTCCTTCTTCTTTTTTCTCATTTTGTTAAAGAGCTTGCGCCTGGCCTAAGCTTTCACTTGATAAACACTACAGGTAGCAGAGATTATTAAGGAGGATTTATGGCCTAATCCCCTCACATATTTCAATAATGTAACTTTATTTCCTTTGGATTCTTCCCTTGGTTTTGTTTTATACCATTTATGATCATCTTATGCTTCCTTTAATTTTTTCCATAACCTGATGCAAGATGCTGATGAAGAAGATTTTGAGGATGATGAAGAGGTACATCATCTTTTGCCTTCTTTTTTCTTTCAATTACTAAATTCATAATCTTCATGTACCATTTGTTCTTGCATGTTTGCTTTCAGGATAATGGCATGATGTAGGTTTTGTGGTCTTTATTTTAACATTTTTGGTTTATTTTTCAATAAAGATGGAGTAGATTGGTCTATTTTCATTGTAAATATGTTTGTAGGACATGCTTACTAGAGTTTAGCTTGTATTTAAAATTTGAATTTATCAATTGAGTAATAAATTGCTAATAACAAAAATGTGAATATAAAGCTCCCTTACTAGGTTTTCTCAAATGGTTGGAAAGGATGCATCCTTTTAGTTTCAAGTATATGCTCATTTTCTTTTGCTGGAGCGGTTGTGAAGGTGACATTTGTGTGAGATATACTCCTAGAGCGGTTGGAAAGTATATGCTCATTTTCTTTTGTTGGAGCGGTTGTGAAGGTGACATTTGTGTGAGACATTCCTTCTTACTTGAGGTCCCAAATTCAATCGTACATTTTGTTAGAATTGATTATGGCTTGTTGCATAGTTGAGTCAAGTTCAAACTACCCCTGGTAACTCTATAGCTTGGGTTTCTTTTTCCAAACTAATTAAACTTTATGTTCTCTTTGGACCTGGAAACATAAACCGGCTAAAAGGGTGGAGTTGATCATGTTCTACTGTAAAGAATACCCAAAATTTTTAATGAAACCGTCAGAACTTGTGGCTCATTTTCTTTCTTCTTATGGTTATTCCAGGTTAACAAAAAAGGACTTCCCATAGGTTTACAACTAATAGGTCGTCCATGGGGTGAAGCTACAATTCTACGTTTGGCTTCTGCAATCGAGGTATAAACAAGTTTATGTCCTTGAAAGAGAATATTTTGAACTCTATATTCGAGGTTGCATAACTACTTATAAAGAAAACGTCTCATGTTTCTAGGAACTTTGTATCAAATCCAGGAATACACCTGCTTCATTCTATGACATCTCAAAGGCCAAGTAAGAGCCTTCATGGACTATGTTATATTGCAGATCCTTATGTTGTCTCTTCAGAATCACCAATAACGATACATCTCTAAACATCGTTATCTTATTTGATGTATCTTATATGGAAAACTTTATTCTGCCGTTATATTTTGTATCGACATATGATTACAATATTTTTGATAACTTAATGTTAATATATTGTACGCAAATGGATTGCTTATATATAATATGATATATATATTTAGTATTATAAGGCATTAAATTTGATTTAGTTTGATTATTTGTCAGTCTACAATATATATATATATATATATATATATATATATATATATATAATTTACGACATACAATCACGACACACGAATGTGTTTCATCTTTTCTAATACTGTGTGCTTCAATGACACGCAATGTAAGTCATTAATGCGTGTCATAAATTTATGACACACAAATGTGTGTCGTCTTCATTTATGACAGGGGCTTCAATGACGCGCAATGCGCGTCATAAATATGCGTCATAAATGCACGTCATAAATGCGTGTTATAAATGCGCGTCATAAATTTATGACGCATAGTTGCGCGTCATCTTAAATTCATGTCGGTGGCTTCAACGACAGGCAAATGTGTGTCATTTTCACCCATAGATGACGCACAATGCGCGTCATTAAAGGGATTTTTTCTACTAGTGAGACCTATTTACCCTTAATAAAACTTCATAATTACCATCACACCAAGACACCTCATCCTTATCATCTTCCAAAAGTCAATGATGGTCAAAATATTTCCCACTTTACCGTTTTTCCCAAGCAATTTTCCAAAAATTACGAACTTGCCATTTTAATCTAACTGTCCAAATTTAACTTGGAATTAAATCCTCAAATTCAAATGTTTATATTATTTTTCATCATTTTAAAATGTGGAAATAATATTTTTTTAAGCTTAATTTACCATCCTTCAATTTTACCCAAAATTTATATTCGATCCGATTTACCGATTTTTTACCGGACTTTAACACTTCCTAGTTTTTAATACAGTTTCCAGATCAAGAATCTGATTTCAATAAAACATCACTTTCAAGAGTAAATTGAAAATTACCACTCAGGTCCTTAAACTTCTCCTAATTTTCTACTTTGGCCACCAAACTTTCAAATTTTACATTTTGGTCACTAACCAAAATTTTGGGGTATTACAGTAAATTAATGAGAATTATTAAAACAGAAGTGCAAATCACATGATATTGCAGAAAGCATGAACATTATCATCACTAAAGAGATTAACAATTTCGTTAGGGACAGTGGTGTAAGCTTGGTCAGGGAAGTAGCCATGCACGTGTTCGTTAAACCCATGCATGTAATAGTTATAAGAAGAATTATAAGCGGATTCATCCAAATACTAGGAAGCATAATGATAGTATTTGCTTTCCTTCCGGTTCTCCTCACCACTTTCAACACTTTCTTCTCGTCCACATATCTTGTCATTGTTACCTTCTGCATACCCATGTCGATTTCCAAATTGTCTACCCCTGCGTTCATTTTGATTTAGCTTCAAACAAAGCATTTATCGACTCATTTACAGCCCTAGCCATTTACAATATGCATGCAAGAAATATATATTAAGAGGAAGAAAGAAGGGTTACATCATCAATTTTCGAGATTGCTCTTCGGATCTATTTTTTGTATCCTATGCAATCCATATGTACCGAAAAGCTCAAAAATCTACATATCGAAAGAAAAGACTATGAAAATCTGGAAATCAACATGTAAATAGAAGCAGAGGTTTCATATGAACAAAGATAATGGAGGTAGAGCAAGCACTTACAGACATGGCATTGGAAAATTTTGTCTTGCAATTGAACAGACCGAACATTTTTTGACAAAACTTCAAGGCTTTTCTATTTTTCCTCCAAAAATATGTCTTAAACCTATCCCATGTGATTATTTAATTAGTGAAACATGGCTTCCCTGTGAAGCTAAATACAGCTGCAAAATGTGATTATTTTTTTGCAAGATATAATATTTTTGTTGATTTTTAGCCCTCCATTTCTTTTTAAAATTATGAATTTAGATATCCAATATCATATCTAAAGAATATTGGCAGAATTTAGTGGATAAATGGAAAAGAATATCAGCATGGCTACAGATCTATAGGTTGAAACTATAGCCAACGGAATCGATTCTTGGTTTGATTCTTTCTTCTTCTTGGATGAACATTTATGTTTCCAGGAACCATACTAAAGACGGAGAATAACAGTTTTATTCTCTTCCAAATATGTTCCATTCAAACAAAACGGATGCCTTTGTGTTGAAAACATTTTGATGTTTCGATATAACAAATTAAGTTTAAATGAATTTTAACATTTTACAAATGATTTTCTAAGAATATTTGATTTAATTAATCGAATATCAAATTATTACTCCAAGTCTTTCAAGATCAATTTCAAACCTTACTAAATGTGTAAAATTGTGTTTTATACTTAAACTATTTTTGAAACAATTTTCACAAAGTATTTTGAACCAAAATCAAGCCTAAAATCAATTTTTCAAAGTGATGCACCGATGCACTAATCCATGCATCGATGCACCATGAATTAAATTGAACATCGAATGCATTTTATGCATTGATGCACATATCATGCATCGATGCACTCAGTGCATTTGATGCATCGATGCACAAACCATGCATCGATGCACTCTGGCTATTTTGAAACATCGAATGCATTTTATTCATCGATGCACTCTTAGTGCGCCGATGCACTAAGGGTCCAACGGCCAAAATATTTGAATTTTACACTGATGCATCGATGCACCATGGGTATGCATCGATGCACTAACGCTCCCAACTGCTTTAATTAATTGTTTTCCCACTTAAAGGGCTCTATTGACTCCACTAAGTATCCCCAACGTTCAGAATCATTAGAATGTGTATTTAAACAAGCTTAGAAGCCATTGATCAATAAGAAGAAATAACAAGCAACTAGAATCAAGAGAGAATCAAAGCGAAAGCATCAAACTCATTGTTTGTGCAAATCAATCCAATTTTCCTTTCAATATTCATTTTGCTTTCAAGAACACCATTGTGCTCATTTGTAATTATTTTTTAGTGTTTTTTTCTTGTTATAGAATTGTGCAAACATCTTACCTTGTGAGGTTTTCCTTGTAAGTTTGCAAATTTGTGTATTTCTCTTTGAAAAATAGTGTGCTCAAGAATTTGGGGTATAATTCTTGAGGGAGTTGTAAGGTTACTCTTTGTCCTCAAAAGAAATAACAAATTTGTATATTTGTTGGAAAATCCTTAGTGTTGATAGCTAAGGTAGCGGACGTAGACTTTGGTTGAGAAAGTCGAACCACTCTAAATCGCTGTGCAATTATTTTCAATTTTCTGCAAAAGCTTCCACTAATTTTTAAATTACCAATTCACCCCCCTCTTGGTCAATTTCTTTGATCGATTAAATTAACAATTGGTATCAGAGCCTCACTCATTTGAAGGTTTAATCGCCTATTGAGTCGATTCGGGAAGAGTTACATCGATTATCAAGTCATTAATGGCCTCTACTTCAAATGTCGACTCCGGTCTCAATTCGATGCCCGTCAACAAGCATCCTTTCTTCAATGGAGCTAACTATACCTATTGGAAGAATAGGATGATGCATTTCATTCAAGCAAGTGACTTGGGAGCATGGAATGTTGTAGAAGATGGTTATATCAAGCCTCTCACTCATCCAAGATTGTGGAGTGAATGAGAGACAAGAATGTTCCAACTCAACTCCAAAGCCATCCATATCATATTTTGTGCTCTTGGATCAGATGAATATGAAAGAGTTTCATCTTGTACAACCACCAAAGAAATATGGGATAAACTACAAGTCACTCATGAAGACACCGATGAGGTAAAAGAATCTAAAATTAGTCTTTTAACACATAGCTATGAAAATTTTAGGATGAAACCAAATGAAGATATCAAAGCTATGACAGATAGATTCTCTACGATTGTCAATAGTCTCAAATCATATAGAGAGATCATTCCAAACGAAAAGCTTGTGAGGAAGTTAGTTTGCTCACTTCCAAAATCATGGCAATCCAAGAAGACGGCAATCATCGAGGCTAAGAAACTAAAGTCCTTAACTCTTGAAGAGCTAATTGGTTCCCTCCTCACTCATGAAATGATGCTTGAAGATGAGGTGGACCTCGATAAGATTGACGAGACACCAAAAGAGAAGGAGAAGAAGAAAAACATTGGAGTTGCTCTCAAATCCACAAAAGATAAGAGTGATTCAGATGAAAATGACGATGACGAGGAAATGACATTGTTTTCCAAACGGTTCAGAAAAATGATGAGACCTTACCGAGGAAGAAAATTCAAACAAAATGAAGGCCTCAAAAATGAACCAAAAGATAAGGACCCTATCATTTTCTATGAATGCAAAAAACTCAGGGAATTTCAAATATGATTGCCCACAATTGAAGAGAAAGGGTCAATCAAAGAGTACGCACAAGGCTCATGTGGCTACATGGAGCGATGAAGAAGGTTCCAATGAAGAGGAACAAGAAGTAGCTAACTTGTGCTTGATATCATTCGGGAAAGATTCTAAGGTAACTTCTAACTCATCCGAATTAGATGATTTATCTTATGAGGAGTTATTAGAGGAATATAATGGGTTGGCTTCGGATTAGGAGAAATTATTTTTAAAATATAAAAATAATATTTCAAAATTGAAAAATAAAAATAAACTCATATCCAAAACCAACAACGATCTTGAAAGTAAAATCAAAGATTTGCAAATCAAAGTAGAAGAGTTTGAAAAGAAAAATTCGGATTTGCTAAATTTACTTTCAAAGATCAATGATGATCATCAAAAGAAAATTGATGATCTTAAAGCTTCTCTTGATAAAGTTGGAACAAAAGGTTTTGAAATTGGAGAAAATTCAAAATCCAACTTTGTTAGAAAAAGTTTTAAAAACTACAATCATAGAGGTCCCCGAAGAACCTCTAATGGAAAAATCGTTAGAAGTATATGGGTTCCTAAAGGACTCATTACTACTAAAGATAAAGATATCCTAAACAAATGGATACCTAAGGGGACTAGGATTTTGGAAACTAATGAATATGGACCCAAAAGAATTTGGGTACCAAATATTAGAAATTAATCTTTATTTGTAGGAAAAGGGGCATTGCTACAAGGCACGGGAAATAAATTCAAACTCATGGTACCTTGATAGTGGATGCTCAAGACACATGACCGGGGATAAAAGCCGGTTCATAGAGCTTAACGCCAAAAATGGAGAAGTGACTTTTGGTGATAATTCAAAAGGTCACATTGAAGATATTGGTACAATAGGTAATACCTCTTCCATACAAATTAAGAATGTTTTATATATGAATGGATTAAAGCATAATCTTTTGAGCATTAGTCAAATATGTGATAAGGGATTCAATGTCATGTTTGAAACTAATGGTTGTAAAGTCATTCACATTGCATCTAATCAGATTATGCTTATTGGTCATAGAATAGGAAACAATTACATGGTGCATTTAGACTCTGTTGATATGACTAATTTATGCCTAGTTGCTAAGGATAAGCATGCTAGTTGGTTATGGCATAGGAGACTAGGACATGCTAGTATGAGTGTTTTGCAACGGCTAATTCAAGGAAATTTAGTTCGAGGCTTGCCTAAGCTTAAATTTGACAATGATAAAATCTGTGATGCTTGTGCTAAAGGAAAATAGAAGCGAGTTTCTTTTAAATCCATTAACGATGTATGAACTAGTAGAGTATTACAATTGATCCATATAGATCTTTTTGGGCCAGCTAGGACTACTAGCTTGGGTGGAAAACAATATGCATTTGTCTTGGTAGATGACTATTCTAGATATACTTGGGTTCTATTCTTAAGTACTAAAGCTGAAGCATTAGAAAAATTCATCACGTTTTCAAAAGTAATCAAAAACGAAAAAGGTTACTCTATAACTAGTGTTAGGAGTGATCATGGAACTGAATTTGAAAATCTTGGATTTACTGAGTTTTTTAATTCTAATGGTATTAGCCATAATTTTTCAGCACTTACAACCCCTCAACAAAATGGAGTTGTTGAGAGGAAAAATCGAACTTTAGAAGAAATGGCTAGAACCATGCTTTGCAAAAACAATTTGCCAAAATATTTTTGGGCAGAAGTCACAAATACCGCTTGTTATATTATTAATCGAGTAATGATTAGGCCTATTTTGATGAAAACTCCATATGAACTTTTTAAAAATAAAAATCCTAACATTAGCTATTTTCATCCTTTTAGATGTAAATGTTTTGTTTTGAACAACGGTAAAGACAATCTTGGCAAATTTGATGCTAAAAGTGATGAAGGAATTTTTCTGGGTTATTCCTTAAATTCTAAAGCTTATCGAGTATTTAATAAAAGAACTTTAGTTGTAGAAGAGTCTATACATGTTGTTTTTGATAATAATCTCCTTCCGAGGAAGGATTCTTGTGTGAATGATGATGTAGGCATTATAAATACAAATGACGTTAGAAAACCATCATCAAAGGAAGAAACAAAAGATGAGCAAACTCATGATCCTCTCGAGAATCCAACCATTGAAGAAAGGGAAATATCTTACCCAAGAGAGTACAACTATGTCAAGGATGGTGAAATCATAGGTGATCCATCCAAAGGGGTAACAACTCGATATTCTCTTAGAAATATTTGTAATAATGTTGCATTTATCTCATGCATAGAGTCTAAGAATATTAAAGAAGCATTAAATGATGAACATTCGATTATGGCTATACAAGAAGAGTTAAATCAATTTGAGATAAGTAAAGTATGGACATTAGTTGAAAGGCCTAGCAATAAATCTATTGTAGGTACTAGATAGGTATTTAGGAATAAACTTGATTAAAGTGGTAATATAGTGAGAAACAAGGCTAGACTTGTTGCTCAAGGGTATACTCAAGAAGAAGGCATAGACTATGATGAAACATACGCTCCCGTAGCTAGTATGGAAGCAATTAGAATGTTATTAGCATTTTCATGTTTTCATGAATTTAAATTATATCAAATGGATGTTAAAAGTGCGTTTTTATATGGTTTTATAAAGGAAGAAGTGTATGTGGAACAACCTCCTGGTTTTGAAGATTTAAAATTTCCAAATCATGTTCTTAAATTGACAAAAGCGCTTTATGGTTTAAAACAAGCTCCTAGAGCTTGGTATGAAAGATTGTCAAACTTTTTAATTGAAAAAGGTTTTTCAAAAGGGAACATTGACACTACATTGTTTTTAAAACATAAAGGTAAAGATTTATTAGTAGTTCAAATTTATGTTGATGATATAATATTTGGTTCTACTAATGATGTTCTTTGCCAAGAATTTTCTAAGCTAATGCAAAGTGAATTCGAGATGAGCATGATGGGGGAGCTCTCATTTTTCTTGGGACTCCAGATCAAGCAAAGAAAAGATGGCATCTTCATCAATCAAGCTAAGTACGTCAAAGATATGCTCAAGAAGTTTGGACTGGAAAATGGGAAACCTCATGATACTCCAATGAGCTCATCAACAAAGATTGACATAGATGAATGAGGTAAATGTGTGGATGTTAAATTATATAGGTCAATGATTGGTTCTTTGCTTTATCTAATTGCAAGTATATCGGACATTATGTTTAGTGTTTGCTTATGTGCTAGATTTCAATCATGCCCTAAGGAATCACATTTACTAGCTGTTAAGAGAATCTTTAGATACATTAAGGACACTCTTAATTTAGGACTTTGGTATCCTATAGACTCTACCTTTAGCTTGTATGCCTTTTCTGATGGGAATTATGGAGTATGCAAATTAGATAGGAAAAGCACCTCCGGTACTTACCAATTCCTTGGAAATATGTTGATTTCTTGGTTTTCAAAAAAACAAAATTGTGTAGCATTATCTACCACTGAAACAGAATACATTTCAGCTGATAGTTGTTGTGCACAAGTTTTATGGATGAAACAACAACTTTTTGACTATGGAATTGAAGTAGGTACCATTCCTATCAAGTGTTACAATACTAGTGCTATTTGTCTCACTAAAAATCCCATCCAACACTCTAGACCTAAGCATATTGAAATTAGACATCACTTCATTAGATACCATGTCGCTAAGGAAGATGTAGTTCTAGAATTCGTTGATACTTTACACCAATTAGCGGATATCTTTACAAAACCTTTAGACAAGGAAATATTTTGGACACTTAGGAGAGAATTAGGTTTAACTGACCTATCTTCACTTAGGGTTTAAAATAATTTTAGCACTTTTAAGAATAAATAAAAAAAGTTTATAATGATAATTTTTATTGCATTATTTGCTAATAGTTAGGGGGAGTTTATATTGCTTGATGAAAATTAATTTTATGTTCAAAAGTAGTTTAAGGATTAATTTGATTGATTGAACATGATTAATTTTCAATATATGAGTTGCCAATACCACTAGAGCTAATTAATTTAGAATTTTGAGTGTTTAAAACAAATATTTTACATTTTTGTGCTTCATGCATCGATACACCTAACAGTGCATCGATGCATCATTGAATGTGCATCGATACACCATGAAGGTGCACCGATGCACGCCTTGAATGTGCATCGATGCACAAGGCTATGCATCGATGCACAAGGCTATGCATCCGTCGGGTTTTTGGTTAAAAACCTTGATTTTCCTTCATTCTCTCAAAACCCTTCTCTCTCTTCATACAGACGCTCGTCCCCTTCTCTCTCTAAACTCTCCATTTATCTCAAATCAATAAAAATTTATTGGAATCTTCGAGTTTTTCAACTTTTTATCCTACTTTTATCATCAAATCGTGCAAAACAACATCTCATTCTCATCAATCTGAAATTTTCAAGGTAATATTTCAAAAAGCTATATATTATTGATTTTTGATCTTATGACTAGTTTTAATTAGTTATAGGATGAACATTATATCGGGCATTGATTGTTTGATGATTAGAAACTCGATTTTACAACTAATTTCATAAAAAAACTCACAAATTTTCAATGAATTTTTGAATTTTCGAAATAAAAAAGTTTGAAAATCTAAATTTAATTTTTAAATTTGATTTTTTTTATTTAATTATGTAGTTTTCATGAAAACTGTACATATTATAATTTTACAAACATTATTTTCAAATAGTTTTCAAAACTTTGCCCATTAGGATTCGATTTAGAGAACCTTGAATTATTGCGGACTCAATTGAGTTTTGGGATTAATTAAGTTGCATACATGTGTTTCAATTTGTAGGTTATATTTCTTATTCTGATTCCTAAACCATGTCTAATCCCAAACGCCCTAGAAATTCATCGAGTCGATCTCGTTCAAACCAACCTCCTAATCCCATTCCTCAACCTCTTAATATCCTATTAGGATCTTGTTTTAACATGCCTAAGCGTCGCAGAGACGAATTGTACTCTAGGTACAGAAATTATTTTCAAACTTATAGAATCCGGGAAGAGCGTATTCCTTTTCTTCAAGCTATGATAGATATTGACTTTGAATACCTTCCGATTCTTAAAGCTTTGAAGTTTGATAAATGTTTCAGCTCAAACCTATCGTTTATCAATAGTTAGTCCGCATTTTCTATTCCAATGCGGTATGTATTCAAAACGAAACTCAATGTAGGACTATAGCCATTAGATCCTATCTTTTAGGCCAATATATTAATATTGACCCTGAGATTATAGCTTTCCATTTTGGGTTAGATGATGATGGGTCATTTAATGAGACTAAAAATGTGGAATATCCCTATGTTCCAAACTCTAGTGTTAGTAATCTACGATCTCATCACGATCGTGGTTTAGACCATCCGGAGGTAGGTACTCCACACTTCGTGCTAGGGATTTATGGTGGATGTATTGTATTAAAAATAAAATCAAAATAAATCTGCCCCACATTGTATTCAGTCAACTAGTGGACATCATAAACATTGTTCCTTTAAAACATGTTGAAACATTGATTTATGGATGTCTTCTTAGTAACCTCTTTATCAAACTTGGTCTAGACGTCTCTCTCGATAATCCTATCCCACTCCAAAACCAAATCAATCTTACTTCATTAAAGAAAGAGGATTGGAAACAATACGAGGAAACCAGTCTTTGGGTATTTCGGCCCTGTAAGCAAACCTCGGGAGCTAGCTCTTCACGAGCTGCTCCTAGCTCTTCTCGTGCTCCTCCTCCTCCTCCGGCACCGACTACTAATGATGATCCTGAGTTTCAACAGCTTATGCAAGATATCGACGATCATGTACCAGACGATGAGCCTGTTTTGGAACCAGCACGGCAAGAAGATCAAATGCCAACATATTTTTGATCTTTCTTGGAGTCGTTTGATATGAGGTTTACTTCCATGGAGTATTGGATTACTGAGTTTCAACGGGAGATGTGTGAACATATGGACTCGCTCAGTCCGATGAATTAGAGCTTTTCTCCATGCTTTCTTTGTTATTTCAAACTTGGATTGTTTTGATGTTTCTGGCTTGTTTGTTTTGGATTGTTAAATGCTTGGATTTGTTATAATTGGATGATTGGATTTTAAACTTAATATATATATATATATTTCGTTTGAATTTTCATTATGAGCTTAATGTTTATTAACTTTATTTTTTTTGCTTCATTTACATATTAGTTATATTATGACCAATTACACCATTTCACATTTGATTATGAATATTGATGGGTAATCTCTATTTTGATTGTGATCTTAGCAACTTAAGCTATATATATATAAAATCAATTGGCTATGTTTTTCAAAACCTTGTTTAAAAACGTTTTAAAGTCTTTTTGATTTAACAAAAAGGGGGGAGAAATATTAAGTGTTAAAGGGGAGAAGTGTTATAGTAAGGGGGAGTAATTTTTCAATAATTGATTCCAAAATTTTAGAAAATCTTAAAATAACACAAATGTTTTGTTATATCAAAAAGGAGGAGATTGTTGAAAACATTTTGATGTTTTGATATAACAAATTAAGTTTAAATGAATTTTAAGATTTTACAAATGATTTTCTAAGTGATGCACCGATGCACCAATCCATGCATCGATGCACCATGAATTAAATTGAACATCGAATGCATTTTATGCATCGATGCACATACCATGCATCGATGCACTCTGGCTATTTTGAAACATCAAATGCATTTTATGCATCGTTGCACTCTTAGTGCACCGATGCACTAAGGGTCCAGCGGTCAAAATATTTGAATTCTACACTAATGCACCGATGCACCATGGGTATGCATTGATGCACTGACGCTCCCAACTACTTTAATTAATTGTTTTCACACTTAAACGGCTCTATTGACTCCACTAAGCATCCCCAATGCTCAAAATCATTAGAAGGTGTATTTAAACAAGCTTAGAAGCCATTGATCAATAAGAAGAAACAACAAGCAACTAGAATCAAGAGAGAATCAAAGAGAAAGCATCAAACTCATTGTTTGTGCAAATCAAGCCAATTTTCCTTCCAATATTCATTTTGCTTTCAAGAAAACCATTTGTGCTCATTCGTAATTATTTTTTAGTGTTCTTTTCTTATTCTAGAATTGTGCAAACATCTTACCTTTTGAGGTTTTCCTTGTAAGTTTGCAAATTTGTGTATTTCTCTTTGAAAAAGAGTGTGCTCAAGAATTTGGGGTATAATTCTTGAGGGAGTTGTAAGGTTACTCTTTGTCCTCAAAAGAAAGAACAAATTAGTGAATTTGTTGGAAAAACCTTAGTGTTGATAACTAAGGTAGTGGACGTAGACTTTGGTTGAGAAAGTAGAACCACTCTAAATAGCTATGCAATTACTTTCAATTTTCTGCAAAAGCTTCCACTAATTTTTAAATTTCCAATTCATCCCCCTCTTAGCCGATTCCGTCGATCGGTTAACTTAACACTTTGTTTCTTCATGCATGAAATAGTGTAACTATTATCCATCCAGGGAGAAGTTTAAAAAAACAACAACAAAAAACACCCAATAAAGTTTGCTTGTATGTAATATATCTCGGTATGAATATATTAGACCTTGAAATAGCATAGATGAAATGAGAGGGTTAACCTTAAGGGAATGAAGCAAACAAGAGTGTAAGAATCAGCTACAATATCTTATTATGCAATTCAAGTAATGACTTGAAGAACGAACCAAGCATGGTTAAAGGGATGGTTGTTATACTTAAAGGTCTCTGGTTTGAGCATGACAATTGTAGGGATTTTTTAGCATTCATTGTCAAATGGTTGATTTTTTTCAAACAGATACTACCTTTGTAATCACCCCAAACTAATAAAAAAATAATGACTTGAATATTTTCTAACAGGTTTATTTGCTTTGTAGGACGATTCTTCTGTCTACATGGCAACAACACAGACCCTTGTTGAATTGAAATGAAAGAAAAAGAAAAATGGGGCAAAAAATAATTAAAAAATTATAAGAATTTTATCCAAAAAGAATAAATGTGTGTGGTGCGTGTCGAAAATATATAATAGCACAAGTTAAGTGGAAATAGCGGTGCACATATCTATTAATCTATTGTTCAGTCATAAAATAAATGCATGCTTAAAACGCTACATATTAACACTTGAAAACTCACCTATCTAAATAATGTGCGATTTGAAAACCCTCCATTAGTTTCTCAAATCACACATTGTTTAGACATGTGAGTTTTTAAGTGTTTAAATTAGTATTTTAAGCATGCATTTATTGTGTGATTGAACATAAGACTAATACACGCACCACCACCGTCCGACTCATGCTCGTGTAATTATGTATCTTCATATTTTTGGATAAAATTCCTGCAATTTTCTTTCATATTTTTGGCCCTTGTTTTTCTCTTTCTTTCATTTGAGCCCAACTTTAGGTACAAAAGAGTGCTAGGTTGGAAAATAATCTTGAATGGTGTTAAAATGAGAAAATATTTTCAAATGTGATATACTTGAGTTAAAAAAAGTCGTGTTTTAAAAGTATCAAATTTTGATATTGTTGTGATGCTAATTTATGAAAGAATACAACAAATGGAAAATTAAAAAAAAGATACAAAGCAAATTGAGGAGACTGTTAAAACAGTAAAATTACTAAAATGCCTCTCTATATTTAATTTACTCCAAATACATCATTTATATAGCTTTACAGTAGAACTAGTTACAACATAATTGTCTAACAAACACTTTAAATAATTCCTAACTATCCAAACTGCTTTTTATTCTTAACACTTCCCCTCAAGTTGGAAAGTGACATATATCCTTAACTCTCAACTTGGATAAGAGATATCTATGATGTGCAACACCAAGAGCTTTTGTCAAGATATATGCATGTTGCTCTGCAGTTGGTACAAATTCTGTTTGAATCAAGCCCTGCTGGATTTTTTCTCTTATGAAATGGCAGTCTATCTCGATATGCTTTGTTCTCTCATGAAACACTGGATTTGCTGCAATTTTTAAAGATGCTCTACTATCACTAAAGATCTTTGCAGGTTTCCCAAATCTTTCATTTTAAAGTTCTTATGCAATACGTCTTTTAATTCTAAAATCATCTTAGCATCATTCCCTGTGATTAGCATATTATCAACATAAACTAGAAGTACTACAATATGATCCCCTTGTCGCCTAGTAAACATATAATAATTATGTTTACTTTGATCATATCCTGCTGAGATGAGAGCTTTTGTGAGCTTAGCATTTCATTGTCTCGAGGCTTGCTTAAAACCATAGAGAGACTTTTGTAGTCTACACATAACATTCTCCCCCTGATTACAAAAACCTTGAGGTAACTCCATGTAAACTTCCTCAAGTAAATCACCTTGCAAGAAAGCATTGTGAACATCCATCTTCCATAGAAGCCAATAAAAGATGGTAGCAAGTGCAAGAACAAAACGAATTGTGGTGATCTTGGCAACAGGAGAAAAGGTATCCACAAAATCAACAACTTCCCTCTGATTATAGTCCTTAGCAACCAATCTAGCCTTAAATCTCTCAACTTCACCAGAGCCTTTAAGTTTAACTTTAAAGACCCATTTGCAACCAATACACACTTTTCCTAGTGGAAAAGGAATAAGTGACCATGTTTTATTGAACTCAAGAGCTTGAATTTCCTCCTGCATTACCTTAACCCATCTAGGATCAGACTTGGCTTCAATGAATGCTTTAGGTTCAAGAGAATGGGTAACAGAAAAAAGAAAGGATTGTGTATTCAATGGCAAATGAGAGAAAGAAATATGGCTAGAAATAGGATATTGACCTGGAAAGGAAGTGGAGGTGGAGACATAGAAACCATAGGAACATATTCCACAGAAACACCATCTGTTGAAGCATTAAGAAGATTATCTACAGGATCATTAGAAGCAGAATGAAGGTCAAGTTGAGGGACAGAAACAGACTGTTGTTGAGACTCATATGAGGGTTCAGGAGAAACAGATTGAGATGTTGGTGAAGACAAATCAGGAAAAGAAAGATTCAAGAAATCTGAATCAAAAATATGAGGATTGGAGGGGGAAAAGGAAACATAATTAGGAGAAGCCATTTTGAAGGGAAACACATCCTCATGAAAAACATCTCTATTGACAAAAAAATTTTGGCTTCAAGGTCAAACAGTATGTATCCTTTTTGAGTAGATGAATAACCAACAAACACATAGGGAATAGCCTTGGAAGAAAATTTATCAAAATATTTAGGTTTAGTAGCATAGCACAAGCAACCAGAGACTCGTAGTTGAGACAAATTAGGGGTTATGATAAAGTTTCTCAAAGGGTGTTTGCCATTGAATAACATATGAAGGTATTCTATTAATTATGTAACAGACAGTAAGGACACATTCACCCTAAAATTTAAGAGGGACTTTGGACTAAAATTTCAAAGCGCGAGCAACTTCAAGAACATGTATGTGTTTCCTCTCAATAACCCCATTTTGTTGAGGAGTACCAACACAAGAACTTTGGTTTATAAGACCAATAGAAGAAAAGAAAGGTGAACAAACAGAATTAAAGAACTCATAACCATTATCACTCCTAATGATTTTGACTGAAGTAGACAATTGGGTTTTGGCCATAGAAAGA
Organism: Hibiscus syriacus; assembly: GCF_006381635.1. Lineage (NCBI taxonomy): Eukaryota > Viridiplantae > Streptophyta > Magnoliopsida > Malvales > Malvaceae > Hibiscus > Hibiscus syriacus. Next base: position 721,089 of record NW_024062586.1, read on the forward strand.
AACTATTTAAGAGAGTAGAGGGCATCATTCTTATGCTTCAATAGATACAACCAAGTCATCCTAGTGTGATCATCAACAATAGTTAAAAAAAATTGATGACCACTATGTGTAGATACTCTATATGGACCCCAAAGATCAATATGAATAAGTTGGAATGGCACAGGAGAACGAGATGTGCTAAGAGGAAAAGGAAGCCTAGTTTGTTTAGCTAGAGGGAAAAAAGAACATTTATGAACAAAGTCTTGCTAAAGCTTAACATTACTCAAAAATTCCAATTTATTCATTTTTGAAAAAGCAGTATGTCCTAGCCTAGTATGCCAAAGACAAGTTGTTGAACTAATAGAAGACATACAAGAACCATTACTATTTGAATGCATTACATTTGATAAAGGGGGAACAAACAAACCAGCCTCCGAGCAAGATGATTCAAAGAAATTTAATCCTTTATACTACCTACCAATCCCCTTCATCTTTCCAGTGGAGAGATCCTGAAAAAGACAAAAATCAGAATAAAAAGTGAGAAAGCAATTAAGATCACGGGTTAGCTTAGAAACAGATAGTAAATTGTGATGAAATTAAGGAACAAATAGGACATTTTCCAATTTACATTCAGGGGTAAGAAAGTAAGAGCCAAGGTGGGCTACAGGAACTGTTTTACCATCAGGGAGGTGAATTAATTGTGTGGGAGAATCACAAAACACAGGACAATCCAAGCTCTTAAAGTCTGATAAAATGTGGTCTGTAGCCCCTGTGTCAATAATCCATTGAAGTGTATTATTAGTAAACAATTAATCAGAAGACAAGATACCAGCAAGGTTGATAGCAGACTCAGCAGAAGGCGGCTTCTTTAACAGCTGCAAAATTTTGTTATACTGCTCTTGAGTAAAAACCGGAGTAGAAGGAACAGAAGCTTGAGGAATTAAAGACATAGATGATATGCTGGAATTAACAGAATCACTAGACACCCCTTTCTTATTTTGAAACTTATAATTTGGAGGAAATTTGATCAGCCTATAGCACTGATCCGTCTTATGTCCCTTGACATTGCAATAGTCACAAGTGCCAGCAAAACGCCTGCGATTGGAAGAATTACCCGAACTGGAAAATAGAGCCATCGAGTCTGGCACAGCAACTGTAGAAAGGTGGGAACGATGTGACTCTTCTTGAAGTAACATTGAATATGCTTGATTAACCATTGGCAAAGGTTGCATAAGCATGATTTGACTCCGAATCACTGAGTAGGAATCATTCAAGCCCATCAAAAACTGGAATAATTTCTGCTGAACCAAGTGCCTCATATTCTGCTGAGACACTTCACACTCACAGGCAGTGAATGGAATTAGGGATTCATACTCATCCCATAGCATTTTGAGACAAGCGAAAAATTCAGAAATCATGGAATCTCCCTGGCTATGTGTGACAATTTCACGGTGTAAGAAATAAATGTACGATCCATCGATTTTGTCGAATCGCTCTTGTAAATCCTTCCAAACTAAAGCAGCACTGGAAAAGAAGACAAGCCCAACTGACAAATCCTTGTTGACCACATTGAGAATCCATGACAGAATAACCGAGTTGCACCGATCTATTGTAATTGTAGATCGTCGTTGAACGCACTTCGCTGACAGGATCCATCAACAAACCTAGTTTGTTCTTGGTAATCAAAGCAATTTTCATCGATCGACTCCACAAAATGTAGTTAGCCAATCCAACTAATGGCTGAGAAACGAGAAGTAACCCCGGCATATCTGAGGGATGCAGGTACAGAGGATGAGTGAAACCAAGCATTTCTTCAGCATGAGGCATCGTGAATCCAAAAAGGAAGAAAAACTTAGAGGAAAAGGGAATATACGAGAGAGGCCCAAAAAGAATGTGAAACACCCTTGAATGAGGAATGGATCAAAATTTTGGCTGATACCATGTTAAAACAGTAAAATTATTGAAATGTCTCTCTATTTTTAATTTACTCCAAATACATCATTTATATAGCTTTACAATAGAACTAGGTACAACATAACTGTCTAACAAACTCTCTAACTAATTCCTAGCTATCCAAACTGCTTCTTTATTCTTAACAGAGACTACATACGGACAATAGAATATTACGAGAACGAAAGCAATGGTTGGATGGAAGTTCTGGGGGGTTAGCGTGTGATGATTTTCACACATAGGTAAGAAGCATGAGTAGGAGTAAGGAGCACTGAGCAACACCAAGCATCGAGGAGTATATTACAATATCCTTTGATGTTGATTTATTTTGTAAATGGTTTGTAATGGCTAAACTAAATTGTTTTACTCTATTTCACTTTGGATAGCATAAACCAATATTATTATTATAAAGGGATGCATTTTATATTAATATATGTTTTAAATATTATGAGATAATTTTTTGTGATTTAATTTTTATAATAATAACAATATTTTGAATAAATTAATTTTTAATCACTTTTGAGTTGGAAAACGTTTTAATTACTCATGTGACATCTATAGCCTATATTTGTATAAGTATACGGGTTGTAGGTGTTATAGAAATAGCGAGCTTATTTGGAAAACTTTTTATTTTCTTTGTTTGCCTTTTTCAGGTTTTGTTATTACATGACCAGAAGGACTGTTAAGGAACTACTATATCTTCGTACCTGAGATTGAACACTTATTCTATCGAAGAAGACGTGCTCAACATGCTAATAGAGCTATGTTCGGCATTCAGAACCAAGGAGTTTCGCAAGTGCAAGATCTTGCAGATCCAAATGCTGCGGCAAATCAAAATGATGGACTTGTACCTCAACCTAGAGTTATTCTAGATCACTTAGCTTCTATCTTGGATGATCTAAATCCAAGGATTGTAGCTCCTGAGATTCAGGCTACCCTTTTCGAGCTTAAACCGCTCATGTTCAAAATGTTGAACTCAATAGGACAATTTGGTGGCATGCCTCGTGAAGATGCAAGGCTACACATTCTTGCTTTCTTAGAAGTTTGTGACTTATTTAGACAACGAGTGCATGAAGACGTGTTAAATATGAAGTTATTTCCTTATTATTTGTGTGACCAAGTGAGGGCTTGGTTGGGTGGAGTTCCATCTGGCTCGATGGAATCATGGGCTGATTTGTGCAAAAGTTTTTTGTAGTGGTATAATCCACTCAATATGCACACTCAACTCAGAAATGCCATAGCCTCGTTGTGTCAAGCTGATGATGAGTCTATGTATGAGTGTTGTGATCACTATAAGGGATTACTTCGCAAGTATACTAATCATGGATTTCAAGAATGGAATCAAGTCGTGAAGTTTTATAATGGATTCAATGCACCCACTAGGATTATGCTGATGCTTTGACAAATGACACTTTGTTAAAAAACCACTTGGAGAGGCTTTTGACATCCTTGATAGGATTGCAAACAATGACTACTAACTTCCCTCTTCAAGGCTTGGAACAGGGAGGAAGGTACTAGAGACATTTAAGCTACATGCTAAGGATTCAGTCTCCACCCAACTCTCCGCTATCACAAATATGTTGAAGAATATACAGTGTTCCAATAAGGTGAATGAAGTGAAGGTGGCCAATTTAGCATGTTTATTATGTCGTGGCCATCACCATGAGAGTGAATGCCTAAAAAATCTAGAGTCCATCAACTATGTGGGAATTTCAACCGAAGCAACAACAACAACCCTTACTCTAACACCTACAACCCAGGATGGCGTCAGTATCTAAATTTCTCATGGGGAAATCAAAGAGCCAGTAATGATAGTTATCACGCTCGACAACAAAATGTAAATGAACCCCCAATCTTTCAAATGAATATGTTATGGAAAATTCTAATAAGGAGGCATCTTCTTCAGCTAATACCAACTTACTAGAGGTTATCATGAAAAAATTTATATCAAACACAAGGACTATGTTGCAAGAACATTCTACAACTATCAAGAATAAAATAGTTTTAGAACAAAGTCAAGGAACATTGTTGCAAAGCCAACCATGTCATCTGCCCAGTGACACTGAAGTCACTAAAACTCATGGCAAGGAGCAATGTAGCACACTTACACTAAGGAGTGGCACCCAACTAAATCAAGAAGATAAGTTTGGGGAAAGGAAGACAAATGATCCTATCCCTAAACCTATACAAAAAGAACCTGAGTTACAAGTTGAGATACTTGTAGAGAGGGAAAAAGATGAGGGAACAATAAGTGAACCTACTGATAGGGCAAACAAAAATGCCACAACAAAAATTTTCTCACACCATCAGTAGAAGAAGTCAGACCCCACCGTCATTCCCTCAAAACCTAAAGAAGCATAATGATGACATTCAATTCAAGAAGTTTGTAGATATCCTTGACAAAATTTATATCAATGTCCTACTCCTAGAGACCATTGATAAGATGCCGACATATGTCAAATTTCTCAAGGAAATTGTCAACAAGAAGAGAAAAAATATGAAGTATGAGATAATTACCATAGCAAAAGAATTTTGCTCCCCATTGAGCAAGCTACCATTGAAGCAATAAGATCCGAGCAGCTTCAATATTCCTTGTTCTATAAGAGACAATTATGTTGGGAAGGCACTGTGTGACCTTGGATCAAGCATGAATCTAATGCCCAAGTTAATATTTTTGAAGCTTGGGATGGGAGATACAAGACCCACCTCAGTTATTTTGCAACTAGCTGACTGATCCCATGTTAGTCCCGAAATAAGGATAGAATATGTCACAGTGAGGGTGGATAAATTTGTGTTCCTAACCGACTTTCTTATAGTTGATTGTGAGGTTGATGCCAATGTACCCATAATTTTGGGGAGACCTTTCCTAGCCATGGGTTGCATCCTCATTGGTTGTAAGAAGGGTGAACTCACTATGCGGCTAGCCAATCAAAGTGTGAACGTGAATGACTTTCATTTTCTCAAGTATATGGATGATTCTGAAGAATACCAAAGCATTCTGAAAACGGACTTAATGATAGAAGGGGAAGCAGAACAACTTTAACATAATAATTTCATACACTTAAACGATTATGAAAAGCTCTTGGAAGAGGATATGTAAAACAGTCTAGCTTACTCTTAGCTAGACCATGTACATGCTTTGAACCTCTTAATTTCAATAAATTTCTTCCTCATAAGCCCTCACTACAACATGCACCTATATTAGAGATAAAAACTTTGCCATCGCATCTCAAATATGCTTACTTAGGTAGTAATTAAACATTGCATGTGATTATCTTCTCTAGTCTTAATCCTGACAAGGAACTAAGTTTGCTAACTATTTTGTCACAGCATAAGAAAGCGTTAGGTTGGACTATGGTGGACTTGAAGGGGATAAGTTCTACCATTTTAATGAACAAAATTATGTTGGAAGAATGCCATGAAAATTCGATAGAGCTATAGAGAAGGCTAAACCACGTCATGAAAAATGTGGTGATGAAGAAGATTATTAAGTGGCTTGATTTTGGAGTTATTTACCCTTTATCCAACAGTTCGTGGGTGATCTCGGTGCAATGCTTAGGATTCCTTAGTATCCCCACCATTCATTCCCACTATATCTTGTTTGTGTGAGAATTATTAAGTCTGCTTACTTATTTCTGAATTCTCAACTCATTTTTCCTTGACATTTTCAGTTGTTTACATTTCAAATACATCTCAATTGCCATGACATTTCCATCTGCTACACTGCCACGTTGATATCTCATCTTACTTTGCCATAACATTTCCATGTTTACATTTCAAATACATATTCAATTACCATGACATTTCCATCTGCTACACTGCCACATTGACATCACATCTTACTTGTGCATATCAGCACACTAACTATACTTAGATAATGCTTTAACTTGTAATTTCCTCCAATCTCTATGGGAACGATACTCACTCATCACTTTATTACTTATTCGATTGTGTATACTTGCACATATTTTCGTTTAAATTTATAGTACTCACAAAACACAAACAGTTATATAAAAGTCACTTTTTTTATATAAGTATAACCTAAAAATCAACAATTCCAATATAAAGCATTTAATGTCAATTTAAAGTATTCGATGAAACGTGTACTTTCAATCAAATCAATCAAACCTATACTTTTTCAATTTCATTCAAATCATAGCCCAATGTAAATAAATAAGAATGCAAGGTATGCAAGTCAAACGAGTATGCGCAATTTGCACTTTTAGTGCAAGACAAAACTTTTAGTGCAAGACAAACACACATATACCATAAAATATAATATCAATGTACCAATAATCAAGAATATCGTACTACAATATCACATTACTATGTGTTGTATTCCCAAGAAGAAAATAGTACCAAAATCACATTATTATGCACTCAATGTAACTGTGTACAGTAGTACCAAAATCACATTACTATGTACAATAATACCGAAATCACATTACTATGTACATAATGCACCTGCTAATACTCCACCTCTATGTCATGCCAACTATACCAAAGATTCTTAATGTACATAAAATGGGCATTTTTCATCAAAATCAAATATCATTTATTTATCAAAGATATCCATAGATATAGTTATATCAATATATCATATAATAGTGCAGTGGGCAGTTCATAATATAAATCAAATCATTTTCCTTTCCAAAAAAATTCAAGGTTGGCTCATGGCAAGTTTTCCTTATATCATATATGATAATATAAAATAAGAATACACTCACATGGTATACATCACTAATAAACTCAGTTAACGATAAGCTTTACTCCTTAACTTTGTCCTTAGCTATAAGCTTACTTTGATATTGGCATTGCTTAGGATCTACACATATATCATTTACAAAACACATACAATTCAAATACCAAATATAGGTGCATAACAAGAAAGAATTATCTAAAAATTCTTTAAAAAATCATCCCAATATGTCCATAATCTCCAAAATGGTCCCTTGCCATCTAACCTTAAATTCAAGCTTCCATTAACTCATTTAAGCATTCTACATCAATTTCTAATTAGTTTCCTCATCATACTTACTATTTTTACACATGTCAAATTAGTCTCTTAACCTTTCCATACTTTTAAATTAATCCAAACAATATTTAAAAACTTGTACAATCATCAGTTCATCATGTCAAACCCTAAAATACATTGCATAATTTTCCCTAGTTTTTCCACAATGACTGAATATTATGAAGTAAGTTAGACATGATCTACAACTTAATTTGAGCATGAATTCTTCTTCCAAACATCATATCTAAACATTATAAATCATTCTGACAACAACCACTGTTCCGAACTTCTAATTTCAATAAAACCCTAACTATCCAAATTCTACATGTACAATTTTTAATGGCTTTTCATCATCTTTCAAGCATGGAAATGATTCAACAACATCTACTGCATCGTAATCAAGCTCTAGAAACCTAACATCCCCTTCATCCACCCTAATTAAGAACTTAGGGTTTTAAGCATGAAAACACGAAATATGGTACCAAAAGATAGAGAATTTTATGTAGATCAATTTTATATTTCGTGCTTTCATTGTAACTCCTTTTACTCGGCCTAGATAGAACAAACAAGATCCAAAAGGCTCATTAACTAAATCCTCAAAAACTTATCCAATCGTTATTTTAAATACATTAAAATTTTCCCTCACATTTATTGACTTCAAGTACCGAGATAAATCAACACTAATTAAAAATGTAAATCAAATATTTATAAAATTCATAGTTCAAGTGTCAAAGTCCAAAACAATATTTATCTCCAATGTTCCAAAAATCTGAACATAATAAATATTACCCAAACAAATAATTAATAAAATACAGAATAAAAAACCAAACAAAATGTCATATTATGTATATAACAAAGTTTGAATAATATTGTAACTCCAAGTACCGGTTCTCCAAACCCGAGTATCTGAAAGAGAGAAACTAAGGGGTGTAAGCTAATAAGCTTATTGTGCCTCCAAAGTGCAAACAAACATAAGTCATAGCATAATCCGAAACAACCAAAATTATTCATAGTCCGAATCAACGGTGATAACCACATATTTGAATGGTATGCAAAAACTCATGAACTCACCCATACTCCAATCACACTATCAGAAGAGTGGGCTCCCCAAAACCACTCAAACTACAATCATATCATATCCGAATAGTGGGGTATGCCACATAGGCAGATGCCACTGAATATGAAAAGTGGCTTTCATCCCTTTGAGTAAATGCATTAAACTTCCCCTATCATAATTTGTCCCAATATGACATGCAAATGGCAGACATATTGATGTCTAATCCAAATAACACATGACTAAATCACATATATATATCCGAATAGCAATATTTCATGAACAAACATTTCTGAATCATATATTATGATTCTGATAATTCAGCACAATAACATATTTAGTATTCACAATATATATTTCAATTCCAACAGTTAACATGCATCACATGACATTTTTTCGAATACAATTAACATAATCAACTTTCACAATTAGACACGCTTTCAAATAATTTTCAACAAACAAAACAAAAAAAACCAAACAATATAAATGTATCACCAAATAGAGATACACATTGACAAAATAGCTAACAACGACCGTAATGTTTATCACGACCTACTCGAGCGGTGGATCGATATGAATCAGTGCCTACAATAATATTTAATAAATAATAATATATTCTAAATTACCAGTGGAACGAAACATACTAAAAATTATCAATTTACACTCAATATTAACACAAGCAACTCGACTGCGTTCAAAATTAGCGTATAACAGTGGCGGAGGCGGTAACTTGGTTCTCGGTTTGATTTCACCTGCAATTTTTTTCGTCACTCGAATTAAATCTCAATCCAGTAATTTTTTCAGATATGAAATAAATTATTAACGTTGAGTTAAAATAATTTCTTACTCGATCGAAAAATCGGCAGTAGCTTCAAATCGAATATATAATTCTATCGGGACATCAGAAATGACTACTGGCAACGAGGGCGCACCAAAAGCAGTCCCAAGGGCCGACGAACTCACGACCACACTTGCCATGGCCTTAAACAGCTGGCAAACAAGGCTCTTTTACTGCCAAAAGATGACAATATTACAAACAGTCCAGACGAGGGCCTCCCCGGTGAGTTTCTGGCCAGCTGGGGCCTCCTTTGTGTAACCATCAACCACGCCATGGCCACGAACGGCTGAAATAAGCCGCGATGTCGATGAACAAGAACCCCATGTTCGTGGGTTCCACAATTCAAGACCGTTCCATGACGTTAAGGGGATTCAACGGGAACGTGCGATTATCGATTGTCGACCTCACCTTCGACCGAATGCTGGCGCGGAAGAGGTAAGGGACGATGACAACGAATGAATAAGGGGTGATGCGGCTTGCTAGTATTTGAACAAAAGAGCAAAAGAAGGCGTTGCACGAAATTATAATCGGGGGGAAGAGTTTGATTAAAGGTAAGATGATCTAATTACAGGGCAAGTCATCTAATTATTTAGAGTTTTCGAAATAGACAACAACTTTTAACACCCTTACAAATTTGTCACCAAATTCATGATTAATTCAATTTAATCCTTAAAATCAATTTAGGGATTTAAGATCAAAATCCCCAAAACTTAGGGTTTTAATTTGGGAATTTTTAGCAGGCTAAATTCCTAAAAAATGGCTTGAAAAATCAGAAGAAATATTTTCTCCTTACCTTATGGAGTTCACATCAATAGCAAGAAAAATGAGCAAAATCTTGAAATCTCTATTTATTTAATTTAGGTCATTTGTCATATTTATGTAAAAATGAATTAAAAATTCAATTTATTTCAAAACCACTACTTTACCCTTGAAATACAATGCTCATCATATTTATCCAAGAGCTATAATTAATCCAAGTAGTTAATAGATACCAACTTTGCCCCAGAAAAGTCCCAAAATTACAATGTTGCCATTTTCATTTAATTGTTTAGATTTAACATGGAAAATCAAATTAAATCCAACAATACATGTTAAATCCTATCATTTTAAGGCATGGAAATGACATATTAACTCTGTCTTATTATCTAAGAAAATATCCCAAATATTTGATTGGATTTGATTATCCAAAAAATTTACTGAACTTTAATGCTTTATAGCCTTTAATATAGATTCCACACGAAAAATTCGAGTAACACGAAAATTTCATTCTTGAGAGTAAACTATTCATTTACGGAATAAAATATATATTTTTTTGAAAATTACCATTTAATCCTTAAAGTTTTCTTAAATTTATACTTTAGTCACCAAACTTTCAATTTATTCATTTTAGTCACTAACCAAAAATTTTGTGGTACTACAAAAATCGTCTCAACAAAGATTTATTGGGTTATAAATCTTAAGCTTTTCCATGTAAAAAGAAAAATGAGACTGATGAGAGTGACTTGAGATGAAATATAACAACTAAAGTTTTGCTAAAAAAACATGCCAAGATAATTAAGTTGCTAAGTCAATGGAAAATAACAATATAAAAGAACCTAATTGTGATAAGGAGATAAGATTATTGAGAATTGATATGATGTTGCCGAGTGAATTGTCACGGTCATTTTACTTATTTTGATACTCGACAGATTTTTTTCATTGTCCTCCAATTATGTCTAAAAGATCTAATGACAATTATGCCATGGTAATACATGTTGGTAATACATGTCTACATGAACTCTTGGGTTATTGTCACCAATTAAGCTTGCTCCTTTTAATTGCCTTAAATCTTTCTTTATATCTAAGGTGGATTAGTGAAAACTTGTATTCAAATAACATCTTTCATGAACTTAACTATTTCGATACTAAGTAAATTAATAATAATTAATAATTTATGTTTAAACTACTTAACTCACAATTAGACACGATTATTGAATAAAAATCAAAATAAATTAAACTACCATGAAAATAATCAATTGTTCAATAAATCATAAATCCAATAACCCAAGCCAAATAAAATCAATTTATGGCTTACTAAAAATTATTCAAGTTCACAAACCCAAATATCAAAATACAAAATCAAGAAAAATGAGAATAACTAAAGAGAATAAGTGGATGAAATTCTCCTCCTTTTTCCCTTCACCAAGGTAGAGAAAACAACTTCGCTAAGTCTCAGTCGATAACTTAGGTGGTGTTTGTTTTTGAAGAGGTAAAAGGTCTGCAGTCTGCGGATCACATCTGTAGGCATCTACAGTAGAAGAGGTGGACCAAAAGTCTGCAGTCTGCAAGAAGAAGACTGTTTGTTTTTTAAATATGCAGACTGCTAAAATAAACTGAAATATATATAAACTGATATTTTAAACTTAAAAGAGTTTTGCAATATTGATATTTAAATAATTTTAGTTTTACAATGCTGAAATTTAAATAATTCATACAACTACAATAATAATTTTTTTAGAAAAACAAACACCACCTTATTAATTCTATTATAAGTCTCACATAATCACAAGTATTATTAGTCTTATAGAATAAAATTTATAAATGATCATTAAATTATATGATTTTTTTTAAATATGCAATTATGTAATACTTTTAATTTTTTTAAATATATATTCATAATTTATTTTTATAATTATATGATATTTTTAGAAAATATTTTTTAATTTATCAAATTATTTTATGATTATTTTTTATTTAATTGTGATTATATTTTAAAATTTTAAAAAGATAATTTATATTTTTTTTATATTTTAAAATCTTAATTATCAAACAATGAAATCATTTTTTATTAAGCAATGTGGTTTAAATATTTACATTTTGTATAAAAAGTTTAAATATAATTTTAAAATAAAAAATCCAAAAAAATATTATATTTAAACTTAAATCAAAATAATTAAAATAAATATAAATTTTTAATAATATATAAAATAATTTATATGATATAAAATTAAATATCTATAATATAATATTAAAAAATTAATATTTAATTTATTAAAAAATTAATATTAAAATTAAAATCAAATATAATATAAAATTAAATATAAAACCTCTTTGAAGATGTTAGAAGACGTCTGCAGACATAAGACCACGTATACGCCGCGTAGACCACGCGCAGACGTTAGAAGAGCTTTTGTCTTCTAAAAAACAAACGGTCTACGAAGCTCAATGTCTGCGCTTGGTCTGTGTGGCGCAGACATAAGAGCTTTGCAGACCTTACACAGTAAAAACAAACACCACCTTACTGTAGTGAAGCTCGCCCTTATTCCTCTTATGGCGGCTGCTCGTCGATGAAAAGAATATAAGTTAAGATTTTTCCCTCGCTTGTTTCTAATGATCTACGCCTCTCTTATTTTAAAGTGGGAATTCCTTAAGATAAATCAAATCTTTCCTTAATTCAAATTACCTTATCTTCTCACCGTTTTTAAATAAGAGATATTCCAAATTTATATGTTTCCTTGAGTCCTTTGTAGAGGAATCTCTTGATTAAATTTGATCCCTTTTTTCCTCCTTCGTTTGATTTGATTATTTAATTTTTTGATAAGAAATAAATACCCTACAAAAGAAAAATGACTATTTTCCACAAGTGACATCATCATTCAATGGGGTAAAAATAAAAGCTTCATACATGCATATGTAATATATTAATGCGAATATATGTTCTTGAATTTAAACAAATATCCGAGTATAAAGATGTAAAATATACCTTTTTATAGAGTTATCAAAAGTCAGAAAGGAACCAAGATGATTCACTTACCAAAAGGTTAACTAGAAAATTTATTCTTAAATCATCGGGGGCTAAGCTTAAAGCCCAATGTTTGAGGAATTCATGGTACATACCCAATTTAATTTGGCTAAATTCAATATGGTGAAACCAAACCATGGAAAGACTCATAGTGTACATAAATTCCTACCCCTATGCTGAATAATATACATGCACAAGATTGAGCTATTTTTGCTCTTAATATATTCATAGAGCTTTTTTTTGGATGATCTTAGTGAGAAAGATTTGATGAATTTATCATTCTGATTGAGTAACTACTCTTAATGAGTCTATAACATATTGAGAAGGAACAAATGGAATTACCGCTTAAAGGATGAGTTTCTTAACTCTTAACAAAATCAATCCCAAGAATTTGGGTGATCCTATTTGAGAAGGATTTATTGAATTTACATAGGAAGGTGGTTGAGTTTTTTTATTCTTAATGAATCTTTATACCAAATTTGGATGGCTAATTATGAAATAAACTTGAAGAAACTACCTCTGGTGTGAAAATATGGAAAGCTCATATGTAGTTCATGCGGTGAATGTTCCGGTGAGATCCATCAGCTTGCCTTCCAGGTTGCAGCTTAATTCAATCGAAACGGAGCTGAATGAGCTTAAAACCTCTGGAGTATCGTCGTGTTTACAAAAAAATCAAGGTGGTGGTGAGACAATATGTGCAGGTTTCACTAGGCTTTCAAAGTTGTATAACAACATTGAGGAAGCCATTTGATCTCTGCACACTCATAGGACTCCTCAACATCAGCAAAATGTAAAACCAGTAGAGGCACTTGACAACTCGTTTGAATTGCTTGACGCATATAGCAACACGAGAGACCTAATTATGATGATGAAGGAGCAAGTACAAGACCTTCAATCTGCTCTACAATGGTACAAGTATAGGAGCATAAAATTATTATCTAGCCCAGGGCATTAAAACTCATTGGACCGACCCTGCACATTCACTATTATTTAATTTTCTAATCTTACGTATTAGTGGGGAATGTTAGTAATGCTTTAAGTATTTAATGCATGCATCCCATATAGGGAAGGCAAATACATTTAGAAGGGTTTATATATGGCCATTCATTCCCTTGCTTGTTTGAAGGTGGTATGTAAAGACCCTTGCATGTCTGCGTCGCCTTCATCATCATCTATCTAACTAGCTTAACTCAGTTCAATTCGTGATCGTGGAAATACATATCTTTAAAACATACCACACGTAAAATATCTTTTTTGATAAACTTTGAAAAAATGAACAAAATTATTTCTCTTTAATTTATAGGTTTGGTAACAATAATGTTAATGACTTTAATTATGATAATAAGAGCGGTTGTAATCCAATTTGAATTAATTATGTGATTATTGACTATTTGTTGGATTTATTAGGATGAATCCTGACAACTGCCATTTTGATGTTAAACAAAATTCCTTCTTCTCGATTAATAAATAAAGGAAATTCGCAGTATAGATAAGGGTCGAATCCATAGAGACGTTGAAAATTCTGAATTTCTGTTTGATTTGGTTATATCAGGCGTGAAAGTAGTAAATGGGGGGTTTTGGTAAAATGAAATTAAATGGTAAAAAAAGATTAAATAAATAAAGATAATTAAAGTAGAAATAGGAGAGTAAAGATTGTAAAGTGGATATAGTAAAAATAGCCTCATTGCTTTGACTCAATTTCCTTTAGATCATCGAATTAGATTTTCCCTTCGGGATTCACGTCAGTTACTTTGTCTACAAAGCTATCCTCGTGACTATATTTTGTATATCAAATACCCAAGACAATCTTTGATTCCGGCTTCAAAAATTGATCTAATCAACATCAATTGTCGTAGATCAATTCCCGTTTAAGTTCATGGCAACCAACTTCAATTGTTGTTTCTATAACCATCAATTCCGATCTCTATAAGCCGAATCTTCCTCTCACATGCTTAATCGCAAAAAAAATCTAGACCAAAGTCTATCTTTGATTTTGAAAACTGTTTTGATTTTGGAAAATAAACGCAGATGTTTAGAGAGATATTCCGAATATATTAAGGGTCTGTTTCAATTCTCCTGTTGGAATAGAGTAATCGCCTCAGCTTTCGGCATATGAAAAATTTAGCTAAGCATGACAAAAGTCATACTTAGCATATTTAAAACAAGTTGAAAATAAAAGTAAAAACGAAAAACTTGAAAAGTAAAATAAAAGAGAATGATTTAATAAAACTAGAAAGAAGAAGAGAATTGTAATATGAGATGTGTGTTTGTTTAGCCTTACCCCAATAGGGTATTTATAGCCTCTAAAAGTCTAAGGATAAACAAAGAAAATAAAATAAAATAATCCTAAAGATAATTGCTTTTTTTTCTAAATTCAAACTTTATACTAGTCTCCTAATGCAACTCTACTCGTCCATCCTCCAGAAGGTGTGCTGAGAAGATCTTCTAGAAATCGTCGCTGACTGAACCTTCTAGAAACTGCCACGTCAGACTGCGTCGTGCCCATGTCTCCAGCCGTGACCAAATAATAAAAAAATGTAGAATGCGCTTGTTTTGTCACTAATTCTGGAAGGTAAGGACTGCACGAAAATAGGCATAACCCAACCAAACTAGCAACAATAAATCCACAAAATTGAAGAAATATACGAGAAAATATTAATGATTCTGAACACTCATCAAATCCAAACATTTTATTGGGAAGATTCACCCTGCACATATTATTTGTTATAACAACTAATTTTATCATGTAATTGGTGTTTATTATTACAAAAATCTATATGGATTTATAGCCTCTTACATGTTTATGTTTGAGGATCAGCCTATAAAAACTGTTGGTAATATTGACTGGAAAATTACATCGTTAGCACTAACTGGAAAATAAATAAAATAGATAAGTTGAATCAACCAAAATCGAGTCGTGGTGAAAACCACTTCCTTAGAAACGAATTCACCATGATGTGTGTAATCGTTCCAATAGGCGGATCATCCCCCAAGGTTAGCACGGTCACTCTGAATACCGTACACTTGGAACTGGAGTGGACTAGTAGTGGTATTGCTCCTCACAAGAAAGAATAAGAAGCTTAGAAAGCCTTGAGAGTATTGAGAGTTTTTTTTGGTGAATTGGTGAATTGAGAAGCTGGAATAGCCTCTCTATTTATAAACTTCACGGAAGGGGAAAAATGATCCCTATTAAATCAGATTTAATTTTGATTTAATTTTTACATTAAAATTCTGTCTAAAACCGTTGCAACCTCACAGATGAAGCTGGCCTCAAATAAGTCTAGGTGCATATAGTAACTCTTAGCCTTTTGTAACTCCAGGTAATTAAATTTGTAACTCTTGTAATTACTGAGTAACTGGTACAATAAATAGCTTTGAACACAACTGAAAAACAACAAGATTCATCAAACGTTTCACTGTTTGAATTTTAATTTTTGAAACTGACAAATTTAATTTTCAGATATTAAAACATTTTAACAACTAATTAATCAATTGTTACACTTTGAAAAATTGAATAATACAGACCATTGTAGCATATTAATATAAGACTGGAAATTCTTCCACAATTTTATTTGTTCTTTTAGATAAAAATACTTACGAATTTTCTCTAAAAATATAGCAACCGCGCGAACGTGTCGAAGACACATATTACCACGAGCACGAGCCAAGCAGAGACGTACAGACGGTGGCAACGACGATGCACGAGAAACCCCTTTGTTCTCTGTCATTTAACAAAGAAGTGGAGAATGTAAACCTTAAATACCCAATCCCAATGTGGGATTGAGCATTACCAACATTCCCCCACTAATACGAAAGAATTGTTTGAAACTCGAAAATAATCTTTCGAAAAGAGTAATAGTGAGATTAGTTGATTAAGCACTAGTGAACGTATCTTGAACTAGTACATAGTGATGATAAGCAATCCTTCTCTTAAACAAGTGAAACTAGTCTTGAACTTTCTAAGATAGGGGTAAACTTATAACACACAACTAACCCCTTCATCCACATGAGTCTGCGATCTGTAATATATATATATATACACACACACAAAAAAAAGTATATATTTGTCCACCTTGTCTCAGTATTCTAGTAAGTGTACTAGAAAAATGGTCCACATTTTTTACAAAAGGTGGCTAACCATTTTCACTAACATAGGTTATTTCATCAGGTTTATCTCAATATAAATCTCTTAAAATCAGGCTATGAAATAATTTAGAGCTTATACAATAGCTCAACCTCACAAAGGGTATGGTGACTTTCTTCAAGTTCACTATAAGTAAACCACCCAAACTCTGGGATAAGAAGTCATTAATAATAAATATTCAACCTCATTATTTGGTAAATTCAATAAGTCCTCATTAAAACTATCAAACTTCTGGATTTGAATTTATTAAGAGTTTATATAAAACTCAACCTTTCTAGCGGTAAGTTCATTATGTCCTTGTTACTAGGACTACCCAGTCAACTTTGGGTTATGAACTTATTATTAATAGATAGGTAAATTAATTAAGTCTTTCTCACTAAGACCACCCAAAGCCTGGGCTATGAATTTATTAAGAGCAATTAAGCTCAATCTGGGCATGTACATTATTTGTCATAGGAATGGATAGGGAGAAATGTACACTATGAGACTTTCCACTATTTCGTTTGACCACATTGAACTTAAATAACTAAGTTGGGTATCCACAATGAATTCTTCAAGCAATGGGCTTTAAACCCACCACCTCGACGAATCTAGGACCAGCTTCCGGCTTAACCCTTTGATAAGCAGATCTGTTAATTTTCATTCCAACTTTAAATACTCTAAGGAGAGTACTACATTCATTATCAAGTGTCTAACATATTCAAGCCTTATGCTAATGTGTCTTTTCTTACCATTGTAAGCTTAGTTCTTTGCACAGATACCGCAGCTTGCTAATCACATAGTATGGAAACATGAGGAGTCGGTCGCTAATAAATTTCTGAGACACTTGACTTCTTGCCTAGCTAAGTCAAGAACTATAAACTCTGACTCCATACTGGAATGAGCAATATAAGTTTTCTTTGCAGATTTCCATGAGGCTGTTACTCCACCCAAAGTAAAAACCTTCCCGCTTTTAGAGCATATTTTTTCATTGTCAAAAACCTATTGGCATCATAATATCCTTCCATTACCATAGGATAGCCAACAAAACTCAATTTTTTGTCTATTATACTCTTAAAGTACTTGAGTAAGTATCTGAGAGAAAACCAGTGCTCACCACTCAGATTATGGGTATATCTACTGAGTCTGATCATATGGTAGGCATATCATGCCAAGTATAGTTCATCAAGAACATTAGGCTCTCGATCACTTTACCATATGCAATTTGGGAAACACTACTTCCTTTATTCTCAAAGGGATGTATGCTAGGGTCATAAGGAGTTCGAACAGGGATAATGTCAAAACTGCCAAATTTCTTTAACTTTTTGAATATAGTATGCTTGATTTAAAGAAAATCTCTTTTCAGTTCTGGTGACTCTGACTCCTAAAATTATACCAACTTTTCTCAAATTGGTCATCTCAAATTTAATAGACAAGAAATCTTTTGTTTTGTTAATGGACTCAATGATGGTATTGAAAATCAACATGTCATCAACATACAAACTTATGATGATTCAATCAACACCAAACATCCTCGAATACACGCTTGCATATGAACCATTCACAACAAAACCAAAACTAAGGATAGTTGATATCATCGCCAATAGCAAAGAGCCGGAGAAGTACCAAGTGACGCCATCACACGAGCAAGGGCTAGGGAGTTTCAAACAGTCATGTAGAGTATGTTTACATTAACTTTGGGACGTGATGAAGGAGGAATAATAAGGGAGGAACAGTTTACGTTTTTATGCATGAATTTACATGAGAATTTGAAGTTTGTATAACATTCATTGTATTTAATAAGTGTGATGTTCATTCAAGCATGCATTGCATTTAAATCATCTAGTTCATTTAGGGAAGTAATCCATTAATTAAACTATTTCATTTATCAAACTATTTCATTTAATAAACTAACTCATAATTTTTTCATGCATGTTTTCAATTAAATATTGAATAAAGTTCACCTTTGTGTCTGGTGCATGAGAGAAGTTGAACGGTTTCATCAGATGTAAGAATGTTAGTCAGAATGTCTTCCAATTCTGGATGTGATACATATGTGTTTGGTTCTAGAAATCAATTCGAAATTATTCCTCTATCTTGTATCTTTCGAACTCCTTTTGAATCACCTTAATTCGATATCGGGAGCTTGAGATATGATCGATTTACTGAAGACATTGCAGGCTGGAATTGTGTTATAGAATTTTATGCATGGATGATTTAGATGAGTTTGATCCAAGGGAGAGTCTTTTCAACTTCATTCAAGTGACAATCCATTGAAGGACTCTTAATTCACCCATTGAAGGCATTCAAAGCTGATTTTATATCTAAATTCAAGGGTTGTTCATATTCTTCAAGGGAGCATGCGTGAAGGGTGATTTAATTCACTTATTAAGACAATTTTTAGCATGGAATAGCAAGAGTCTTCCACCCCTTGGTTGAAATTAAGGCCAAATTCAAGCATGCATTGCATTTAAATCATCTAGTTCATTTAGGGAAGTAATCCATTAATTAAACTAGTTCATTTAATATACTAACTCTTAATTTTTTTCATGCATGTTTTCAATTAAATATTGAATAAAGTTCACCTATGTCTAGGTGTATGAGAGAAGTTGAACGGTTTCATCAGATGTAAGAATGTTAGTCAGAATTCTTCCAATTCTGGATGTGATACATATGTGTTTGGTTCTATAAATCAATTGGAAATTATTCCTCTATCTTGTATCTTTCGAACTCCTTTTGAATACCTTAATTCGATATCGGGAGCTTGAGATATGATCGATTTACTGAAGACATTGCAGGCTGGAATTGTGTTATAGGAATTTTATGCTTGGATGATTTAGATGAGTTTGATCCAAGGGAGAGTCTTTTCAACTTTATTCAAGTGACAATCCATTGAAGGACTCTTAATTCACCCATTGAAGGCATTCAAAGCTGATTATTATCATCTAAATTCAAGGGTTGTTCATATTCTTCAAGGGAGCATGTGTGAAGGGTGATTTAATTCACTTATTAAGACAATTTTTAGCATGGAATAGCAAGAGTCTTCCACCCCTTGGTTGAAATTAAGGCCAAATTCATCTTCAAATTTTCTAGATTCATCCTTAAAATGATCTTGAATATTTATCGAACCTTGAAGATAAGAAGACAGAGCATTCAAGTGCATTTTATTGCTAAATTGATGAAAATGTTTTCGTCTTTTGATTCTTTTCACATGCTGCTTAGAAATGTTATAAGTAGAAAACTTTGGGATCATTTATAGACACACATTTGAAACGATTAAGAGTTATTTTATTAAATGAACTAGTTTGATGAATGAACTAGTTTAATTAATGAACTACTTCCATAAATGAACTAGATAATTTAAATGCAATGCATGCTTGAATGAACATCACACTTATTAAATGCAATGAATGTTATGCAAACTTCAAATTCTATTGCAAATTCATGCATAAGAAACGTAAAGTGTTCCTCCCTTATTATTCCTCCTTCATCGCATCCCAAACTTGATGTAAACATACTCTCAATGGCTGCTTAAAACTCCTTAGCCCTTGCTCGTGTGATGGGGCCACTTTGGTACTTCTTCGGGTCTTTGCTATTGGCGATCATATCAGTCCCTCCCTCTTTAAGGTGATTTGTCCCCAAATCATTACCTATATCATAAGGAGATAAGTCAGCAACATTGAAAGTTGCAATAACATTAAACTCACCTGGAAGATCTAATTGATAGGCATTGTCATTGATCTTCTTGACTATTTAGAATGGTCCATCTTCCCGAGGCATTAATTTGGACTTTCGTTGAGCTGAAAACCTTTCTTCCTCATGTGCAACCACACCCAATCCCTTGGCTTAAAAGTAATTCACTTACGACCTTTATTTGCTTGCTGCTCGTATTTCTTAGTTCACTTTTCAATGTTCTCCCTTACTTGTTGATGAAGCTTCTTAAAATACTCAGCTTTGTTAAGTTCATCTTTATTCATAAATAGATCAGTGAGTAATGGTAACAAGTCTATTGGTGTTAATGGATTGAACCCATACACCGCTTCGAAAGGTGTGTGCCCCGTAGTAGTATGAATTAAACGGTTATATTCAAACTCCACATGTGGTAAACTCTACTCCCATGTTCTCAATTCTTTTCGAATGATGGATCGCAGTAACATAAAAAGTACTCGGTTCATCACTTCAGTTTGGCCATCTGTTTGAGGGTGGAAAGTGTTGGAGAATAGTAGCTTAGTATCAATCTTACTCCATAGGGCTCTCCAAAAGTGGCTTAAGAAATGCACATCCAGATCAAACACAATAGTTTTGGGTATGCCATGTAGCCTTAAAATTCCATGAAAAATAAAGTAGCAATATGTGACACATCATTAGTTTTGTTACAGGGAATAAAATGAGGCATTTTGGAAAATATATCAATAACTACAAGGATGGAGTCTTTGTTGTTCGTTGTTCGTGCAAGCCCTAACACAAAATCCATTGAAATATCCATCCATGGTGCTTCCGGTATGGGTAGTGGTGTGTAAAGTCCATGTGGCATGACTTTAAATTTGGCCTTCCTATAAGTAATGCAACGCTCATATAACCTTTCCACTTCTCGCTTCATTTTGGGCCAATATAGGTGCTCTTGAGTATGGTAAAAGTCTTTTCTATCCCAAAATATCCCACTAATCCTCCTCAATGGGCTTCCTTAATGAGCAATTCTCGCATAGAACCTTGAGGGACCCATAATCTCCCTTCATTAAATAGAAAACCATTATTTTTAAAGTATTTATTAATCATCCATTTCTCACAAGCTTTGTAAATTTCTCCAAAATCATAGTCAGAAACATATAAGTCTTTAATAAAAGTAAAACCCAACAATTAGATTCCAAAGTGTTTAAAAGAACATACCTTCGTGACAATGCATCAACAAATATATTCTCTTTACCTTTCTTGTACTTGATAACATATGGAAAAGTTTCAAGAAACTCTACCCATTTGGTATGCATTTTGTTGAGTTTATGATGCCCCCTAATATGTTTCAACGCCACATTATCGGTGTGAATGATAACTCCTTCGGCCAAAGGTAGTGTTACCATATTTCCATTGCCCTTACAAGAGGATACATTTCCTTGTCATAGGTAGGATAGTTAAGCGTAGCACCACATAATTTCTCACTAAAATAGGCGGCTATAGGACGTCCACCTTGAGATAAGACTACTCCAATTCCTGCACCTGATGCATCACATTCAATTTCAAAAATTAAATTAAAATCATGTAGAGCAAGTAAAGGGGCATGAATTAAACAATCTTTAATTCTATTAAAGGACTTCTCTTGATCTTCCTCCCAAATGAATTTAGAATTCTTCTTAATAACACTTATTAGTGGGGTGGCTATGGTGCTGGAGTTGGGGACGAATCTTCGGTAAAAACTTGCAAATCCATGGAAGCCTTAACTTAAGAAATGCTTGTTGGTTGTGGCTCCTCTTCAATGGATTTAACCTTCTCTTTGTCAACCTCCAAGCCTTCGAAACTCACAACGAAACCTATGAAAATAATACTGTCAGTATAAAACGTACATTTTTGTAAATTAACAAACAATTTTTCCTTCCTTAAAACAATTAAAACTGACCTCAAATATTAAACATGTTCTTCCATGGTTTTACTATAAATTAGAATGTCATCAAAGTAAACCACACAAAACTTACCCAAGAATAGCCTAAGAACATGATTCATTAACCTCATAAATGTGCTTGGTGCATTTGTTAAGCCAAAAGGCATAACCAACCACTCATAAAGGCCTTGCTTCGTTTTGAATGTTGTTTTCCACTCATCACCTTTCACATTTGTACTTGATGGTAACTACTCTTAAGATTAATCTTGGAAAAGAGGTTAGAACCGTAAATCTAATCTAACATGTCATCTAAGCGAGGAATAATATGATGATACTTTACCATAATTTTGTTTACCGCTCGACAATCCACACACATGCACCAAGTTCCATCATTTTTTAGCACAAGTAGAACTGGAACTACACATGGGCTAAGGCTTTCCCTCAAGTAGCCTATTCCCATCAACTCAGATACTTGCCTTTTCAATTCCTTAGTTTTTTTGGGGTTACTTTGGTAAACTAGTCAGTTTGGAATGATATCTTGGTAACAAGTCTATTTGATGTTCTATGCCACAAATAGGTGGCGGCGCACTTGGTATTTCTTCCAGAAATTGGTCGTCAAAGTCCTGCAACAAAGACACAACAAAAGTAGGCAAATTTTGATCAAGATAGTTAGTGTTGAAAATTTTTCCTTGTACATGAGCGCAAGTGCTTCCTTTGCCGTCATTAAACACTTTTTAAACTCTCTCTCTTTGTAAAGAATGATGATTTTCCTTCCCTCATTTTGATCACACTCCTTTTCTTTTACCTCCATTTTGATCTCTTTCACTTTGGCTCTTTCGAATTTCCTTGTAACACCCATCTCCCGTATACCTTTCCGTACACTAGATACAAATGTCACATCACTTTTAAAATATTTCCTCAATTGAAAACCCGTAAAAGTTTTGTTTCCCGATTTCTTAAAACATAACATTTATTTTATATACAGTAAAATATTAATTCAAAACTATTATAAGGTTCTACTTAAATACAATTCAGCGCATTTTTTGAACTTTAATTACATGCCAACTAAGTTTTTCAAAATAAACCAGATTGTCCTATTGTTACTGAAAAGTCAACCTTAATTGATGATAAATGCTGCTACTCTGCACTGCTTACTTGGCTAATCTCTTCCTTCACCTACGCGTGAAATCAACACATGTTAAATAGTTACTTAGTGAGACATTATATTGTAAAGAAACATTAATGTATACAAATGTATATCATGATTATTTTGTTTTGAAATAATCCGTATCATCCATAAGGATTAGATAAGTCCCTATTATCTAAACCATATTTCTTTCATACTATCATCATAAACATTCTTAGTATGTCCAACATACCATTCTTTATCTACATTTTCCCATTATTCTTTAGTAATTATTCATTATTTTATTTATGGAAACCTTTCATGCCTTTAATGCGCCGTTACGAATTTCATTTATTGCATCCTTTCATGCCTTTAATGCATCGTTATGCTTTTCATTTATGGCATCCTTTCATGCCTTTAATGCACCGTTATGCATTTCATTTATGGCATACTTTCATGCCTTTAATGCATCGTTATGCATTTCATTTATGTAATGAAAAATATTGAATACCATAAAACATACATTAGATTAAAACATTCTAATTTAAATCATTGCAAATCTTTTCACCTCAAATAAATACAATAAATGTACTCACCTGATAATCCTCACTAATAAGATGTAATGATGTCGGGCTACTCAGCAACTTTATCTTTGGCCTTTTTCTTGCTAGATTCAGGAGCTTGGTCATGATCTACACAAACATCTATTAAAGATTTATACCATACCAAATGTTAGTATATTCCCCAACATTTATACTTTAATAATACTCAAAAGTACTATTATTTCAATTCTTATAACAATTTAAACCTATATTATAGTTCCAGGCTCAATAATTCACGGTATCGATACCCCTTTTAATATCGATACCATTTCTACATTCTATAATTCATGGTATTGATACCTTTCTATTGGTATCGATACTACTATATTATGGTACCGATAATGCCTTTCAGTATAAATATGATTTTGGCATTCTAGAATCCATGGTATAGATAATTTCCTTTTAGTATCGATACCCCATCATTATCGATACTAATTGCATCATTACTGATATTGTTCATCGTATTTCTACCTATTTAAACTATAGTATCGGTACTGTTCTTCCTGTACCGATACCCCTACCCAGATTTACCATTTTTTCAGCATGATTTTTACTAACGTTTCTCTTAAATATCTTACTTTTACCTCCAACAGTACTTTTAAACGCTTCCTTACTTAACCCAACTAACTTTCCTTCATATAACCTCTTATAACTTCTAAATTTTCCAAAGAACATCTCAACTAAAAAATCATACCACTTTTTCTAACATGTTTTTAATCATATTCAATGCTTCTAATCTCTTATTCATTCATTTGACAAGTCAAATATACTAATAAACCTCAAAAAACTAATATATCAACATATCACTTAATGTTACAAGAGCAAACCAGAATCGGATGAAAGAACTAGCTGGATGAAGTTTACCTTTTACTATGGAGGAGAGTAGAACCCACGGAAGGAGAACAAAAGGATTAAGTAACTTGGCTAAATTTTTAACTTTCCCATTTTTCTTAAATCCCTATTCTTTAAAAATAACTTTTCATTTTATTTAATTCCAAAGGAGCAAAATGCCCTTTCAATTATCTTTTTCTTACTAATTAGTCTTACTCAAATCATTTCTTATACTTTAACATTTATTTAATTAAACCCTCAAATTTTAATTTCTTTCAAAATAGTCACTGACCTACCATTTGGGGGGGTATTACAATTCTTCCCTTTAAAAAAATCGTCCTCGAATTTAAAGAAATACCTTAACCGAAGAGGTATGGAAATTACATTTGCATGTCCACCTCTCTTTCCCAAGTAGCTTATTCTACCTTATGATTCTTCCAGAGCACTTTAATAAACGGAATACTTTTGTTGTGCAATTCCTTATTTTCCTTATCCAAGATCCGTATGGTTCCTCCTCATAAGTTAAATCTGGTTAGATTTCTATCCAAGACGACACTTTCAGAAACATTTATCTCCCACTAGAAATTCAATTTCATTCTTTTCAAATCGGTATAAGACTTTTATCGAATGGAGGCTATCTTTAGTTTACCCTGGATAATTTTCACTTTCTTTTCCATTTTTTTAATCAACTCCAGTCCAATTAGGTCTCAGTCTTTTAGTTCAAACCAATTTAATGTTGTTAGACACTTTCTCTCATACAAAGCTTTATACGGGGCCATCTTAATACTCGATTGGTAACTGTTGTTATATGCAAATTCCGTTAAAGGAAAATACCTTTCCCATGATCCTTTAAACTCAATCACACATGCACATAGCATATCCTCTAGTATCCGGATAGCTCGTTCTTACTGCCGATCTTTCTGCGGATGAAAAGCTGTGATGAAGTTCAATCAAGTACCCAATGCCTCATGTAACAACTTCCAAAATCTTAAAGTAAACCTTGGGTCTGACTATCTCTTTTACATACAACTCCGCATATCCATCGAGTAATCTACTCGAACTGGAATAAAATGAGTTGTCTTGGTTAATCGATCTACAATTACCCATATGGAGTCCTTTTTACCTAGTGACAAAGGTAGCCCCAAAATAAAATCCATTGTAACTCATTCCCATTTCCATTCAGGAATGGATATCGGTTGTAACAATCAAAATGGCACCTGATGTTCATCTTTCACTTGCTGACATGTCAAACATTTTACCACAAACTCTTATACAACTCTTTTATACCAGGCCACCAATAACAACTTTTTAAATCCTAATACATCTTATTCCCACTTGGGTGCATCGTTAAATGACTACAATGTGCCTAGATAAGAATGTCTTTCTTTAATTCCTCATTATTAGGAATGTAAAGTCATCCTTGATAATATAAACATCTATCAGTCCTTATTTCAAAGTATGTGGTTTCTTATTTTTATATTTATACCATCCTCACTAAACAGCTCTAATCTTGACCTTGCAACTCTTTTACCTGATCCCAAAGCATAGGCTTTAACTTAAGTTCAACAAATAAGGTACCATTTCCTTTAAAGACAGTGCATCCAAAGCCCGTAGAGTGGCAAAAATCTGTCGGCTAACTGTATCCGCTACCATATTCGCCTTTCGGGATGATAATCAATAATTAAATCATAATCCTTTAAAAGCTCAATCCATCTTCTTTGCCTCAAGTTCAATTCTTTCTGAGTCAACATATACTTTAGCCTCTTGTGATTCGTACAAATATGGCACCACTCACCATACAGATAATGACGCCATATTTTTAAGGCAAACATAACTGCTGCTAATTCCAAATCGTGTGTCAGGTAATTTTTCTTGTTATTCTTCAACTGTATTGAGGCATAAGCCACAACTTTTACATCTTGCAACATCACACACCCCAGTCCATTATGGGATGCATCACTGAAAACTACATAATCTTTACCTGACTCCGGTTGTACAAGCACAGTGTCGTAAACAGTTTTCGTCCGGGCACGGAATTTTAGTTGGCGGAAAAAGTAATGTGGATAAATAAATGGTTTTTCTTGAAATGTTTTGGGAGTCGCCATCGGCCTTTTGGGATAGGTATGTCGAATACATATAAATGATCTTTTGAAAGAGTTTTTAAGAAAACATCAGTTAAAAGATAAAATGGTATGCGTTTAACAAAAAAATCGTTCTTTTTAATAAAAAGGGATTCATGGTCGGTTACGTTTGGGGAAGGAATTTAATCTGACATTTCTAAGGAAAAATATTAAATATATATATATTTAGGGTTTTGTAAATATGACATTTATTTATTTAAAAATATCAGAAAAGGATATCTAGTTGCTTTAAGACTGACTTTTCTTTAATATTAATAAATATTAATAAGAATATAATAATTTTCCTAAAAATAATGAAGTAAATGTATTTTTTATAAGCAGTATATTTATTTATTTTTAAAGTACCAGAATAAGACGTCTAGTTATTTTAAGACCGCCTTTTCTTAGTAATTAAAAATAAATAAATATTATTATTTAATTAATTAGTGAAATTAATTAAATAATACTTATTAATATATATATATATTAATATGACAAAAATTAAATAAATATAAAATGAAGAAAAATATAATAATTTGAATAAAACTAAAATAACTATATATTTATATATTTGTTTAAATACAATATTTATTTATTTAAAAAATATCAAAATATGACTTCTAGTTGCTTTAAGTCATCTCATTTCTTTGATATTAAAAATAAATAAATATTAAGAAGGATATAATAATTAAAAATAATAAAAATAAAGTATATATATATTTTTATAAATAAGATATTTATTTATTTTTTAAAATATCAGAATAGGATATCTAGTTATATTAAGACTACCCTTTTTAATATTTAAAAATAAATAAATATTATTATTTAAATATGTATATATATATTTATTTGACTAAGATGAAAATAATTATAATAATTAAAGTAATGATTATATTTAAAATTTAAACAGGGACTAAAACAAATAAAATTAAAATAACAGGATTAAAATGTAAAATATCTAAATTTATGGACATAATTTGAATTATTATAAAATATAATTACTAATACAATAATTATCCCTTAATTATTAATCAGTGATTAAAATATAAATTATTAAAATCTAAGGGACTAAAATATAAATTATACTAGAAAGGATTGAAATAAAATAAAATAAAATTTGAAGACCAAATTATAATGTTCATAATCTTGATTTAGTGACTAAAATAAATAATTACAAAACTATGATGGACTACGGACAGCATTTACCCTTTTCCAAAATTGTATATACACCCCTCTTCCAAAACGACGTCGTTTGGGGAGGAAGTCTAGTTTCCGGTGACGTTTCGCAAGCCTCCGATGACAGAGTATGTTCTTCTCTTCTTCCTGTCTTTTCTTTCTGTTGGTATTTGTTTGGGATCGTTGGTAGCTTACCGTATTTTTGTTGTCTCTGTCATTGTACTCCGTTGGCTGCTGTCGTCGTTCTTGCTTGATGTCTGTCTTATTTTTTTTCAGGTGTATGATGGCTTTATATAGCCTCGCTGGTGTCTTCCTCGGTCCGGGCAAAGTGGCGAAGCTTGGTGAGCCATCATAACTATGGTGGTGAATCACCATAGTGCTCGACATGTGGAGGGGAAGCTGGCCTTCTAGAGGCTTCGGTTGAAGGTGGCGTCGTGGCAGCAGCGTCGACAGTGAGGTGATGTGGCAGAGGTGACTGGAAGCTTTGATAAGGCGGCGATGGCGCTAGGGTTAGAAACCTTAGTAAAAACCCTAAATAGGTTTAGGGTTTTTTTTTAGCCTAGTTTGTAAATGGGCTTAGGGTTGTAATTGGGCCTGTAATATTTATTTAAATAATAATAATATATAATAATAATAATATGACAAAATTAATGTCTACAAATGCCCTTATTTGCTCATTTTGGTGTTAACAAGAATAGAGCAAAGAAAAAAAAGACAATAATATTTTCATTTGGCTTCCTTTGAGTATGATGAAAGTGTTGAAAACATTCTGCCCAGAGGTCTTATGAATGTCCCTGAGGTCTTATCATCTTGCACTGTAGGTCTTATAGATGACCCGGAGGCTTTAAGATCAAGAAACCTTTGAAAATCAGTTTCTTAAAATCTCATTTGAAAATATCCTGCACTGGAGGTCTTATGGATGACCTTGAGGTCTTATCATCTTGCACTGAAGGTCTTATAGATGACCCGAAGGCTTTGAAAACATCATGCACTGACGGGCTTACAGATGACCCGAAGGTTTTGAAAACATCATACACTGAAGGTCTTACAGATGACCCGAAGGTTTTGAAAACATCATACACTGAAGGTCTTACAGATGACCCGAAGGTTTTGAAAACATCATGCACTGAAGGTCTTACAGATGACCCGAAGGTTTTGAAAGCATCATGCACTGAAGGGCTTACAGATAACCCGAAGGTTTTGAAAGCATCATGCACTGAAGGTCTTACAGATGACCCGAAGGTTTTGAAAACATCATGCACTGAAGGTCTTACAAATGACCCGAAGGTTTTGCAAACATCATGCACCGAAGGTCTTACAGATGACCCGAAGGTTTTGAAAACATCATGCACTGAAGGGCTTACAGATGACCCGAAGGCTTTGAAAACATCATGCACTGAAGGTTTTACATATGACCCGAAGGCTTTGAAAACATACTACATTGAAGGGCTTACAGATGACCCGAAGGCTTTGAAAACATCATGCACTGAAGGGCTTACAGATGACCCGAAGGTTTTGAAAACATCATTCACTGAAGGGCTTACAGATGACCCAAAGGCTTTGAAAACATCTTGCACTGAAGGGCTTACAGATGACCCAAAGGCTTTGAAAATATCAAAAAGCTCCCGAAGGCTTTTTTGAAAACATCCTGCACTATAGGTCTTATGGATTACCCGAAGGTTTTGAAAACATCATGCACTATAGGACTTACAGATGACCCAAAGGCTTTGAAAACATCATGCACCGAAGGGCTTACAGATGACCCGAAGGAATTGAAAACATCATGCACTGAAGGGCTTACAAATGTGGGAAATAGTTTACTAAGTAAGAAACTTTGGAAATCGTTTTCTTACTATTCAACAATTTCATTTTTAGAAAAGATTAAATGAGAAATTTTGGAAATCATTTTCTCATTTTTTTCCGAAATAACTTGTTGATTGGGTAACATGCCCTATTTCAAAATAATGATTCATTTGTGGATTGCGTCCATCTATTCTTCAGATGTTTGTGTGATTCCTACATTCCAGGTCTTGAATTCTACCTTCTTCTTGTAAGGTATTTTTCATCATTAATCTTCTTTTCCACAAGAAAATCTGGAAAAAAAACCTTATGTTTTAATGCAATCAAATGTATCAATATAATGCATTGTCTATTGTGCAAATGATGTTTTTATGAATGCATGAATGTTGATACAATCTTCATTTGATTTCAAAGTGGTGAACTTGGTCGTCCCTCACTTGATCATTTATTGTCAGGGTTACCTTCGAATATTAGTGTAGCCACTTATGTTATATTTCTGAAGAACCATTTGATCAATCTGAATATTTGTGTCTTATTTGCTTCATTTAAGTCTCAGAATAAATGTTTCATTTATGGAACTCTGGATGTAGTCAGAACTATGATCTGGATGTCCCATTTTTGTCTTTGATAACATCAACTTTCTTTGTCTGGACTTGTGTAGAAATCCAATAAAGTTTTCATCTTTGAAAAGAGAATCTATCATCTTTGAAGAGAGAATCTATCATCTTTGTAGAGTGTAGATGTAGATATGCCAGACTCAACAAATTAATTAGGAGAGTAGAGTTTGTTCTGATTTGACTCTTGAAACATATCATAAGGAGGATTTATCATAATTCCTTTCATGTCTCCATATCTAATTAGATCTCGAACAAAGCCATTCATATCATATCATGTCGAGATATTTAACAACAACCTATTGTTCAATTTTAGTTGGCTCAACTAGTTTCTTGTTGTTAAAATTCAACTTCCCTTATGTGGAAAGAAATCTTCATCATATCTCACTTCTAACCTTGGGGTTGAAGAAAACTTCTTCTTGGATAAACAAATGGAAACACCATATAATCGCAAATTGGTTTAGCACCATAATAACTGGTTCATAAAACATTTGACAGCACATTCATCCTTTCATGTGGCTTCTGCCCAGAGGTTCGTAAAACATTTGACAACATATTCCCTTTCCTGTGGTTTCTGTACAGATGTTTGTAAAACATTTGACAACACATTCATCCTTTCCTGTGGCTTTTCCCAGATGTTTGTAAAAGATTTGATAACACATTCCCCTTTCCTGTGGTTTCTGTACAGATGTTTGTAAAAACATTTGACAATACATTCATCCAACTGAAACTTCTGCACAGATTTATGGTCAATAAAGCTCTTTGCACAGTGTTCAAATCTTTTGTATGATGTCACAAGACCACTTGAGATGATATGGGCCTTCAGCATGCCCCAACATTTATTGATACAGACGTTCAAAATGTGCCAACATTCCTGATTCTGATTGAAATGTGCTTTCAGCATGCCCCAACATTTGCTAATATAGACGTTTAAAATGCGCCAACATTCATGATTCTGATTGAAATGGGCTTTCAACATGCCCCAACATTTGTTTTTTTATTGATGTGAGCTTTCAAAATGCCCCACATGGATCATTTCTATCTGAAATGGGCCTTCAAAATACCCCAACATTTTACTTATGGTTCACTCTCAATGTCTTTTGACTTGATTATCATGATCCCCACGAGGTCTAATTTTGACAATGCCTTATTATGGGTACTCATGGCTTTATTTGTGCCCCAAATTTGTTTATCTTGAATACTCTCATTCTGGTGTCACTAAACAACAGTGTTGTCAAGTAATTTGAGGAATTCTCTTCATGTGGTCCTAAACTTATGAAGTAATCAATCATTCTGACAGAAAAGTCTAAGATATGTGCATCTTTGAATGAGGTGATCATCTTCTGGATATGGAGGGGTCTAGTCAGACAGAGTGGTATAAATCGCTTGGTAATTAATTCCAGGCCGACACAATGGTTTATATCTTTTAGTTTTAAGAGACATGTTCCCCAGGGGTATCAATGTCCTGTCTCTTTTCTCTGGGATAGGTGTTGTAGAGGTTTTGCATGTGGGATCGGTCCTCTATCGGCTCAGAATACCTTTGAAAACAGATGTGCAAGAATTGAATGGTGATCGGTTGGACCAATTGAAGAGTAGATTTGGCAGATTCGACCTTGCTATCGGTGGCATCCCATATAACAACCTTACTGGAACATTATCAGTATGAACTAGAAGATTTTGTTGGTGCCTTTTCTTGCAATAGCTGCTACAACAACTTTCTTTTCTATTTCTACAAGATACGCACTGCCATATCCCACTCTTCCCGAAACATGGAAATGTTTGGTTAATAGTAAAACTGGTTATCTTATTTTTGGAATCGCGTAACCAATGTTACCCAATATGAAAGGTCTATAAGTGTAGAATCTGTTCCAATGTCTTATTTTGTGCTTTCAAGTTCAGTAATCGTTTGAAGGACATAATGGATATAATCCTGCCAAGGAAAATGATCAGCATAGAAAAGGCAGCAATGATGTATCAAAACTTGAGCCAATATCACGGTATAACTAGAGTGTAGATGGGGGACTTGTTCATTCCCATAATACACCTAATGGGACTTATAGCTCTGTGATTGGAAGATCTTTTAGGGGACATGGAATGATGGCTAAGGAAAGTAATTTGTCTGGTGATGCTTATTGCTTAAATAGGGTAATCTTTCTTGATGAATTCCTAATAATGTCACATGAGATCTTTATAAGTTCAATTCTCCAGACTTTCTGGCTTCTTGGACCACTTTCTTTTAAGTAACTGAAATGCTTCATCATTCTGGCCTCGCTCATTATTTTTCTTCGATAGAGGTAGAATAGGAAATAATTTGCTTCAAGGACCTACCTCATTTGAGACTGTCCTGTTTGAAAATGCTTTTTCTCCATTCTTTATCAAAGAATGAAAGAATTTTGTAAAATGTTACCTATCACAGATTCATAATAGAATCAAATCATAAGCATGAATTCAAAGAATATCAAAAGAATCAACAACTCTTTAATGTTTAAGAATTATAACTCTTTGACAAATGTCAAAATTTGGTTTGGCTTCAGGATGGCTTTCCTATTTTTCTATGGTTACATCTATTTAAGATGTCAATCCTCTCTCGCTCTTTGTGAACTTTGTCACATGCCTCACTTTAAAGACTTGGTATTTTAACCAGATGTGTATAAAATGACGCAATCTAGAATAACAGTTACTAGACCTTCTAGAATAATTCCATTTCAATCCTTTGAAATCCTTGATTCTAGCAAAAACATCAGTCTAATAATGAAATTTCTATGTGTAAGTGTGTGAAATAGACTATAACAGGTCTTCCTTTTCAAAAACTTCTTTTACCATTTTGGGTAGCTGATTTCAGCTTTATTGACATTAGCCTTCATTGGACTAATTAAAGGGTTCAACTCATCACAATGTCTTTGATTTGACAATCACAGTGGAGCAAACACCGAACTGCCAAATACCCGATCAAGGTCATGCACTGAATATATGACTCTCTTTTTTTTTTGAAAACCTGTTATAGCCAAGGTGTCTGGTGGAATTCAGAAAATCTCATTACCAAATGACTTTAGACTAGATTTTTCAAAGTTTCATCGTCGAACTCCATCAATAGAGAAACAATCTAGTTAGCTTTGCAATGTTACACAATATACCCCAAATTGTATACCTTTATATGTAAATACCAAGCCTTTTGCCTAATTCCTTATATTGGAGAAAGCTCTCTCATTTTTGTGGAAATAGTAGTGTTTGGGTATATTTCTTCTGAGGTAAGGTCAAGGGTCTTTTTTTCTGGTTTTCAATCATGATATTTTGTCAAAGATTATAACTCTAATCATGAAGAGCTTTTTAATCCAATTAATATTCAAAGAACTGCAAGATTGCAAAATTGATTCAATGCTCAAAACCTTGAAAGCAACACAAATTTATTTATTGCACAAAAGGCGGAGAAAGGAACAAAAACATGTTCAAACAAGATGTTGAAAATAGAAAGGTACTATCATTCGTCGAATGTTGGGTGTGTACTTGGCCCATGATTTTCATTCTTATTTTCCCTCCATTTCTTGATCATTTCTTGTGTTAAGACTCCTTTGTCAACAAACATCTCTATTTCTTTTAATAATAGCCTATAATTGCCCGTGGAATGCCCTAATACCCCCAAGTGGAAATCACAAACACTATCTTTATCATAACTATTAGTAGAAGGATTTGGTGGCATTTTCATTGGTCTTGGAGTAATGTACTAACCTTTAATCAAATGAGGATACAAGTCTGAAATAGAAGTTTGGAACACCTTTAAACTATTTCTTGATCGCATGACTTTCTTTGGTCGATCCAAACAACTACTTTCTCTTTTTCTTTTGTAGTTGTGGGGACTTTGGATGCTACATTCATTCACATCATCAGCTTTCGCTTTATGATCCTTCGTGTTTCTAGATGTAACTTTTAAGTTTCCTTTGTTGATCACTTTTTCAATTAATTCTCCATTTCTCATAAGATTCCCGAATTCCTTCGTGGGATTTGCCAACATTAACTCAAAGAAATGAGCGGGAAGGGAATCCTGAAACCTATGTGATATCTCTTCTTCTAACATGGGAGGTTGAACTTGTGTTGCCACTCCTCTCCATCTTAAGGCATACTTCTGAAACCCTTCATTGGCTTTCATTTTTACTCCTTGAAGATCCATACGTGTTAGAGCTAAGTCTTTAACATACCGATATTGTCCCAAAAATGCATCAGCTAGATCAATCCATCTCTTGATCTGTTCTTGGGTCAACTGATTGTACTAGACTACTATTGGGCCAACGAGGCTATCATGGAAAGAGTGAATTAACAGATCATCAGAACTTAAATATCCTTCCATTTTTCTGTAAAACATTCTCAGGTGGATTAGGGGACAACTGGTGCCATCATATTTCTCAAAATATGGAACAAAGCTGAGCTCTCTTGCTTCTAGTTTTTGTGGGAGGCATTAACACCTTTCATATTTCTGATTGTTTCATCTGCTCTCTTGAATCTCTCATCATATTGTGAATAATTAATGAAGTTATTCTTTGGGTTTAATTGGGATACCCCAGGGTATGTATCATTCTTGACTCTTCAATTTGATAGCATGGTTCTCATTATCAATTATCTCTTCTTTATCACATGCCATCCCCTGAATAATTTTATTTGATCCATCTGGTACTAAATTCGATGCTTTTTTTCTTGTATCTTGAGGTAACCCTGTCAATTGCTCTGGCCATTGATCTTGTAGTCTTTCATAAGATTGCTCCATTGTTTTCATGATGATGGTAAAGTAAAATGAATGAATGATCTCAGTTTTATTGTTACATAAATTTTTCATGAATTATTTACATGTTTTTATAACCAATGCATATAACAATACTTAAATAAATAAAAATGTAATGTAAATGCGAAAATGCATAAATGCAAAAATAAGAATGCAAACTATGCAATGTAAAGATGCAAATATAAAATGAAAATGTGAATGAAAATGTGAATGAAAATATAAAAATGCAAATTTAATGAAAAATATGAATGCAAAATGCAAATGCAACAAAGGTGTTATTCAAGAGTGATCATCTTAAAACAAATTTCATTTAACACAAAAGTTTCGGTGCAAATGTAATTAAAAATATAAATAATACTTATTAATATACATATATTAATATGACTAAAATTAAATAAATATAAAATGAAGAAAAATATAAGAATTTGAATAAAACTAAAATAACTATATATTTATATATTTGTTTAAATAGAATATTTACTTTTTTTTAAAAATATCAGAATAGGACTTCTAGTTGCTTTAAGACAACTCATTTCTTTGATATTAAAAATAAATAAATATTAAGAAGAATATAATAATTAGAAATAATAAAAATGAAGTAAATAAATATATATATTTATAAATAAGATATTTATTTATTTTTTAAATTACCAGAATAGGATATATAGTTATATTAAGACTACCCTTTTTTCATATTTAAAAATAAATAAATATTATTTATATATATATATATATATATATATATATGACTAAGGTGAAAATAATTATAATAATTAAAGTAATGATTTAAACATATTAAAAAATAATAATAAAATTTATATTTAAAATTTAAACAGAGACTAAAACAAATAAAATTAAAATAACAGGATTAAAATGTAAAATATATAAATTTATGGACATAATTCGAATTATTATAAAAATATAATTACTAATACTGTAATTATCTCTTAATTATTAATCAGTGATTAAAATATAAATTATTAAAATCTAAGGGACTAAATATGTTATTTACCCTAAAGATATATAATTATACTGAAAAAGACTGAAATAAAATAAAATAAAATTCGAAAACCAAATTATAATGTTCATAACTTGATTTAGTGACTAAAATAAATAATTACAAAACTATGATGGACTGCGGATAACATTTACCTTTTTCCTAAATTGCATATACACCCCTCCTCAAAACGACGTCGTATGGGGAGGGTATATAAACCCATTAACCGACTCTAAGAGGCCATTTCCTTCCCATTTTTCCTTTTGCTTCCCATTAACCGAGTACGTAACAGCATATTCCCAGAACAACGATCGAAGGATTATGGATAAAGATTCAAGAAGAAGAAGCAAAATGGTGCTTGTGGCTTATGGAGGCAAAATGGACAAGATTCTCGAGATTGAAACTCCATTTTCTTACAGAACTGGAAATCTCTACATCATCGGCTTTTTCCTCTTACTTCACTCATTTTGCAGTGTTGCACGTCTCTATTTTCTTCAATTTTTTTCACATTCACTACTGTCGCATCTATCACTTCCTCACATTTCCCTTTCATTCGCCACCCAAACCCCTCCCTAATTTCTTGTAACTTTTGTTTCGCAGGTATGGCTGGCAATAACGATGTCCATTGATATTCGAAATTTAGAACTAAATTACTTATATTTATTAGGTTTAGAATTTGAATTGTTATTTGCTTCTTAACTCAGTTTTGCTTGATTATTTTAGTTGTGAAATAACCTAGTTATTTATAGTTAATTTATTTTATAAAATATATATTTTAATCTTTGTTTACATCTAAGTTGGCTATTTCTTTCAGCAAAACAGTTTGGCTCACCATATGTTTGTTGATTTGTTTGTGTTGAAAATTACAATGAAGAAGAAGTGTTTGATGAAATGTGTGACATTTTGACTCCTTATGCAAAAATGTATTCTTCACATCCATTTCCCATAGATTCCAATCCGTACTAGCTGTTGGTGCTAGTAGGACTCTGATAGTGGTAAGCTTTATCATTGGACTAAATGTTTCATATAATCTAGTCCATATTGTTGAGAGAATCTTTGTGCTACCAATCAAGCTTTATGTCTCTCTATCGATCCATCTGTGTGACATTTTATCTTGTAGTTCAATTTACAACAAATAGGCGTCATATCATTTGGCTTCGGTACGAGCACCCAAGTATGATTTCGATCAAGTGCAGCAATCTCGTCTCTTATTACTTCAATCCATTCTACCTTTTGATAATCTTCTTCAAAAGTGCCTGGTTCTTTCTCAGCACATTTTTCTACTATGATAGTGTTAGCGTATTTTGGATTTGGCTTTCTGATCCTTGTTGATCTTCTGACTAGAGTTGGTTCTTTTATTTCACTAGGCTTACCATCTTCGAATGATTATTGGTGAACATCAAATTTCCATGGAATTTGAGTTACACCTTCTCCTCCACCATAATCAACAATTTCAGTTTCATCTAGACTCAATTGAACTTAGAAATATAGCAAATCTCTTGTAAGAATATCTGAGTCTGCCAATAACTTTTTTTCTGATGACCACCACGAATATGCTTCATCAAACACCACATTATGAAAGACATAACATTTTCCGGTTGTAGGATCACAACATCTCCATCCTTTTCTCTGGTTGTCATACCCTACAAAAATACACCTAACAATTTTTCACCACCATGAATGCATATCAAACACTTTTAATAACTCGAAAATAAATAACCTTGATTTCATTTTCCATAATTTTTCAAAAGGTGAAAGAAAATGTGTAACCCCTACGAACCGATACGGTTGGCCCGATCTGATTCGGGGTGTGACATTAGGGTCACTGGAGCGACCCACCGTAAAAATCTCATAAAAATTAAAATTTTTATTAAAACATGTAAAATCATAAAATCAATTTATAATACAAATATAAAATTTATCAGTACTCAGAAATAAAACATATTTTCAAACTCGTATATATATAACAAAATACAACCGACATGCCCCCTAATCACCTGCACCATACTCCGCAAGCAACGCCGATGGAATTCCCCTACTAAAGTATGCACTAGTATGATTCTTTTAACCTAAAATGGTGAGTAATAGAGTGAGCTTTGGAAAGCTCATTAATACAATAGTACCAGTTAATGCTACATGACATGTAGATAAAAGTAGAACAATAAAATTTCCTTATTGAATCAGACGTATATAGGTTTCCAGGATAAGTTGGGGTTCTGCTAGTAGTTCATCAAGTAGAAGCCATGAAGATCTCAGTTCATAGGAAATATTCATAGTATCAAGTTTTCAGGATATCGATTAGGATGTATAGTGTGTTCCAACCAAAACCAGTGAAAATATATAAATCTTTTTTAAAATGTAATTGTTTACAACATATTTTCAAAACCATATTAGAACCCTCCAACCGAACACCGTTATGCAGTTCCCCAGAACTGCATCCATAAGGGCTTACCCTAAGTACATAGCAAAGGGAGCCAACCTAAGGGAATGCCTTAGGGCCCGTGAGCCTACCCAAGCTTCACCTTAGGTCCGTAAGGATTTAGCTAGATCAGGGCTGAACCTCCATACTCTAGAATCCTACCCATATAAAAATCTAGTAGAAATCATTTTTAACCGTAAAACGTAATATATGGACCGTGATCCAGTCATATGTCATAATCGTGATAATGAAATATACCGTATAACTGATCTCCACCTGTACACCATAAGTAGTCCTATGATTAACCCAAAGGAGTGCTTTGGGCCTGAGAGCCTACCCAAGGATCACCTTAAGTCCGTAAGGATTGACCAGCTTAATCAGAGATATACCTCCATACTCCAGTCTACCCAGATAATGTTTCAATAAAACAGTTCAAGTAATAACCAATGAAACAGGAAACCATAGTTCATAACTCAGTAAATTCCATGATTCCGTAAATCATGAACAATTCATATTTTTTAGTGAAAACCAAAATCGAAGAACACATATCATGTTGCCATGGTTCATAAACTAGTAAATCAATAAATTCGTTAAAAATCATTTCAAAACATATAAAACCATTATGTAGTACATGTGGAACACACTAGAGGATCCAAGTATTTTTTAGAAGCACAGAATAGTTATTAGGAAAAGGTGAAACTTATTTACTTTGACCGGATTCCAGGAACGAAGTCCAATTGAAGGGATCAATTACTAATGGATCTAATCAGGCATTTAAAGTTGATACTTTAGAATCACGCTATGATCCAGGTGTATCAGGAAGGTGTTCATGAACCTTTATATAGAATAATTCTAGATTCAGATTTACTGAGAGTAATTTCATTACTCAACAATTAGAGATATTCAGGATTATAAATTGAATTATCAGGATTTTAAGTCCAATTGAACAAAATGGGGTATTCAGGATCTTCTGCATCTGAGTTACTAGTGTGATCAGATATGACCGGATTAATTTAAGCTGGTAAGGGAGAAAAGAAGATTCATAACCTTTTCAATCTGTTTCGATCTATTGGATTATCGAAATAACTCAAGCTAACAACTCTCAAAACTAATGCATGTTGACTAGTCAATTCACTGCCTTTCCAGGGTATTCACTCTTTAATACCAACAATTCTTGACCATAGATTCTTCAGAATCACCGTTAATAGATCTTAAGGAGATGAACATATATTCCAATGGTTTTATTTCATTTCTACATTGCAACAATATCAGGAATTACCGACGTACTTTAATTCGTGGTTTATAACCGATAGGGACAGTACAACATATAATATCGTAGGTGTTTCCAGACTTATCCAAGTTATTCAATTAATTCAAGGTCATCGAGGTACTTAATTCAATAAATATTTAAATTTATCCTGACTCTTAGGAGTTCTCTGAGTAATTCGGTCGTATCCTATAATTCGAATACATACAATACTTCCATTCCGTTTAACTTGGTCAAGTAATATAGTAATATTCGTATTCGAGGTTTATTTATTCATTTAGGAGCTTGAGGGCACTAGTCATTCCAAGTCTTGGAAATACTTTAGGTCATTTTACACTTTAGGACATTTTTATAAATCCAATATAGATCCAGAATTTAAATCGATGATTTTAAGGTTCAAGTGAATCAAGATATGAGTTCTCAGGTCGTCTCCATTATAATAGACATCCATGTAGATTTTTACTCTTTAAGGATATTATCATAATTTCATTCAATTCCGTCAATGACATTACTTTGGATAACATAGGATTGATAGTATTCTAGTTCCATTAAAGTTACTTTGCTCATTTGCTCGCTGAAGGTTAATTTCACCACTAGGGAAAGTCTTGGTCATTTTTCAGTACAAGGGAATTTTCATAATTTTACCCCTTAGGGTTATTTTAGGTAACATATTATCCAAATATTCCCAGTATTTAACCTTAGAAGAAATTAATCAAAATTTACGGAGCTTGAAACTGATTCATTTATTATTGTATTACTGAACTTATAATTATTTTCGATTAATCTTCCAATTTCTCTTTATCGAGCAGTCTGAGTCTTATACTGTGGTTTGTCCTTATTCTAATTTACATCTTAGTCCAATGATAATTAAATACATCTAAAGTATCAATCAATTCCATTCATTCAATTACCATCCATCAATGAGTTTGAGAAGCATACAAAAGGTAGTATAGTATTACCTCAATTTACGTGCCATATCGATCGACCCTTAAAACTCCATTCGATCACTCTTGACTTGAATTCAACGTACAATAATTCCTCGGATACAAAACAACTGAATTTATATTAGAAACTGAACTTAATTTAGAAACTGAACTTAATTTAAAAACCATATTGAATTCGAAGGTAAATCTCTGAAAAATGGCTTACCAGGTGTGAATTTTGCAAAACATACTTTAGATTCGGACTCAAGACGTCGAAAATCACAAAATAGGACTTTTCAAAAATTTTGACTTTTTGGTCAAAGTCAACGAGTTGACTCAGATGGGTTGACTCAGACGGATCAAGAAGGCTCGGTTCCATAAATTTCCTTGGACCCAAAACAAGCCCCACGCACACCCAAGGATGTGTGGGGGCACGTGACAGTGACGGCGGGCTCGGGGCAGACAACCGAACACTTCCTGTTCGATCCCAACATCTAGTTCATCAAAACTTAATCCAACAACTATTGCTATATACCCAAACCAATGCCGACGATCGAGGAAACGATAGTAATGGATAGACCCAAGGGCTGGGTTTTGTTCGGGCTACGATGGGCAACAAGCTAGTGCAGGAGGTGAGTTAAGACGATCACTAGTTTAGCCGAAATCAGTGAAAAATTGAGGTCTGATTTGAGGATTACTGCCACATATTCGAACCTTGACTGGCGAGGAATGGTGGCATGTAACAGTACGATGTTGCTCGGGTTATGGTCGTCGATCGAAGACGCATCGAATGGGGGTGGTGGCGGCGATCAGAGATGGTCGGACGACACTGAATCGGTGTGAAAAGGGGGTTTACGTCTAGGGTTTGGGGTTTGATAAATTTAGGGAATTTGGATTCTAATTTTAGGGAAATAATTGCTCGATCGGGGGGAATTAACCGATTTTGACTTCAACAAAGAAAATTGGTTTAATTTGGGCTTGGGTCCTAAATTTTGTCAAGTTGCACCATAGCCCTCATATTAAAAAATCTTATAATTTGACTCCTAAATCAGTGTGTTACAAAATGTAACCTTTGTTGAGGAAGTCTGTTGATTACAAAATCCATAGTTTTCATTGCTTTTGCCAAAAAAGGATCAAGAACATTTCTTGTATGAAGCATATTTCAATATATTTCTTCCAAACGTCTATTATTCCTTTCGACTATATCATTTTTTATGGAACGCCAGCATATGTAAATTGATGGCATACTTGACACTTATGAAGAAATTCTAAAAACTCGTCTGAAGTGTACTCTCCTCCATTATCTGTACGAAGACAACAAATCTTTTTGCCAACCTTTTCTTTTGTAATCCCTTAAAATTCTTTGAACTTTGGAAAAGTCTTAGATTTTTCCTTTATAAAATAGATCCACATATATTTGGAAAAATCATCAATAAATGTCACCATGTATTTCATCCCACCAATGGATGTTTGTTTAATAGGTCCAAACACATTTGAGTGGATCAAATTTAATGGTTGATATGCTCTATATTTAGACTCTTTATATGGTAATTGATGTTCTTTTCCATACTTGTAGCCTGAACATATTGTGTTTATTCATACTTCAAGTTGTAGAAATCCTTTTAACATTGACTTCTTCTTCATCATGTCTAACTTGGAGTAACTGACATGACTCAATCGCATGTTCCACAAGTGTGTTGTCTCATTCCTTCTTGTTTTGTCAACATATGTTGTTTCTGCAGACATCGCGTAGATAGACTCCAGTTTACGTCCTTTCATCACCGACTCTTCTACAATCTCAAGGTTATGGTAGTATTAACCCTCAACAAATTTTTACTTTTGTTATAACCAATTATCACTTATCATATTTAAAAAATACATAATATATATATTTACTAATTTCAATTTAATTTTTTTGATATTATTTTGGAATGATTTAGAAGTTATTGGATATTGAGATGATCTTTTAACATAGTAAAGATTATATTGAACTATTAAACTAGTACTAAATGTGGTGATGAACATATTGTACAATATAAAATGAGAATAAAAAATATATCATTCTATAATTTATCTAATTACTAAAAATATACGATGATGATGATGACGAAGACGATAATAATAATAATAAATTATTTGTTCACTTAGACTCAATTATTGGGTTAAAATCATGTCAAAGTTTGGTTCAGATCGGGTATAGGTAAATTAAATTTGGATTACTTTCGGCTCAGGTTATTTTCGGTTCGAGTTGCTTTCGATTCGGTTACCTTCGATTCAGGTTGATTTCGGTTAAACTATAATTTGGGTTGATTTTGGTTTGATTCGGTTTATTTCGGGTTTTAAATCAATTTTGGGCTATCATATTCAGGTCTATATTGCCTCTTGATTCGAGTAAATCGGTTCAGTAATCGGGTGCAGATAAATATTTTTTCCAGTATAGCAGCAAACTAATGCTGGGATCGGTAGGAATTGAAGAAATTCTATGCTGGTTGGTGGGTTTTCAAAGAACGTCTGATGGCCAAATTTACGACGTTTGGCGACATTCCACGGCAAGGGACTAGAGGGGTTAATCGAGTGGAATAACGAGCACGATGGTGAGAGAGGTAACGTTCCCAGTGGTTGAACGGGAGAACGTTGGGCGGCTACGAGGCTTTCCACGATTTGGGCATTTAATTCTTTTTAAGATTTGATATGAGTGGGAATGGCCTTTGGGATTTTATGATCTACTTTAACATGTAAAAATTTATTTTGATTAAAAAATACCAAAATAGTAGCCTAGCTTGATGGCTAAAGCGTGAGCTCCCTTAATTATAGGTTATAATTTTAAATCTACCAAACCTCCTATTCCTATTTTTTTCTTAGTTAAACAAAAGAGGGTCTAGTTTGGGGATGAGTCCTTGTACTTTTAAGAACTTTGAAACTATCATAAACTTTTCAGAATCTTACAAAGTGGTCTTTAAAATTAATTAAATAAATTTAATTTAAAATAATGAAACTGGGGGTGTTACAACTCTCTCCCTCTTAAAAGAAATTTAATCCTTGAAATTTACCTGAATAAAAAAAAGCAGAAACCGAGCTTTCCTCACTTGGTAGCTTGTATAGGACCACAATTTCCCTACTCCCTTTCGTATCCATCAGAGGTCACTTACTTCACAAAACCATCTTAATTCAATATCCTCATCGAAGAATAAATCAGGTCTTAATTCAATACCCTTAATCAAAATAACATAAATGGGGAGGGTCTCTATCACACCTAAAATTTTGGTTTAAGTATTAATACTTTTAATTAATGTATTCGGGGACCAAATTGTTATAGTAAGAAAATTATGATTTTATTTTATAAGCATCCAACTAGTTCAGGGACTTGGACCAGGATTTACCCATTAACCTATGACTTTAAAAATAAATAAAATGCAGGTTTTGTGATTATTGGGAATTTAACCTGTGCCCTCTTAAACCTTCCCGTAAGCCTTAGCCAATTAGGCTAGGTCATTATAGCTAATGGGATTTGGTAAAAATATCTTTTAATTCTCTATTTCACGCTTTA
This sequence comes from Hibiscus syriacus, assembly GCF_006381635.1. Taxonomy (NCBI): domain Eukaryota; kingdom Viridiplantae; phylum Streptophyta; class Magnoliopsida; order Malvales; family Malvaceae; genus Hibiscus; species Hibiscus syriacus. The sequence goes on from NW_024062586.1 coordinate 765,611, forward strand.
GTCCAAAAGTCTGCTTAATAAGCTTAGAAATGATAAAAGAAAACTTCTCACCTTAGGCTATGGAGGTCACGGCTATGGGTAGAAGATGAAGCAAATTTCATGAGTTTTCTACTAAAAAACTCTTAACACATGTCTTAATAGTAATTAAATTAAATGAATTTAAAATTTAAAATACCTTTTAACAATTACTAAAACAAGATAATTTCCACTTTGACATTACCATGACATTATCTTCCTTACATCATCTTCAAAGTCAAACATGAAAAAACTATTTCATACATTCCACTTTATCCTTGAAATTTTCAAAAATTGCAAACTTGTCACCATAATTGAACAATCCCGATTTAACATGGAAACTTGATCTTAATTCCAATGATCCATGTTAAATTTCACCATTGTAAAATAAGGAAATAATATTTTTAAACTTCTTCTATCATCCTTAAAATTTTCCTAAATTTTTTATTCAATCATATTATTTTAATATTTTACCGAATTTTATCGCTTGATAGCAGGTAATACAAGCTTTGGATCAAAAATATGAAACCCATAAAAACATCAATCTTGGGGTCAATCAATCATATTATTTTAATATTTTACCGAATTTTATCGCTTAATAGCAGGTAATACAAGCTTTGGATCAAAAATATGAAACCCATAAAAACATCAATCTTGGGGTCAACTATTCATTTACGGAGCCAAAATATAAAACTTTTAACAATTACACTTTAGTCTTTGAACTTTCATAAAGTTTCAACTTTGGCCACTAAACTTTCAAAATTTACATTTTGGTCACTAGTCCAAAAGTTAGGGTATTACAATTCTCCCCTTAAGAAAAATATTCCTCAAATTTTTAATATTTAGTTGATACAAACAAATGAGAATACTGCTTTTTCCTACTTCATTCTCTTTTCCCAAGTAACTTTCTTCACTTTATAATTCATCCAAAGAACTTTTACAAGCGGGACCGTCAGGATCCTTACTTCTTTGACTTCATACACTAGGATATTTATCGATTCTTCCTCATAGGTTAAATCCAGTTGAATCTTAATCTCCTCGATTCTGGTGTGATAACATAAAAAAGATTCAACCGATACTTTCAAAACATCTACACATGAAACAAATTATGAATTTGTTTATTTCTTGAGGTAATGCTAGTTGATAAGCCACAGGACCAACACTTTTCATGATCTCATATGGTCTAATAAATCCCAGGTTCACTTTCTTTTTTTCTAAATCGCAAAACCTTTTTCCACTATGATACTTTAAGAAATACTTTACCATCAACCTGGTATTCAATCTCTTTTATTTTTAGGTTCGAATAAGAATTTTTTAGTTGATCGAAAAAATTCTTAAAATCATCTTGTATAATCTTCACTTTGTTTTCAACTTTCTTAATTAGATCATGACTTACTCTATCTCAATCTTTGAGTTTGTGTCAATTTAATGATGTGCTGGATTTCCTTCCATACAAGGCTTTATAAGGAGCCAACATGATACTTGCTTGGTAGCTGTGGTTATAAGAAAATTCTGCTAAAGGAAAATACTTTTTCGATGATCCTTTGAATTCAATCATACATGCCCTTATCATATCCTCCAAAATCTGAATAGTTTTTTTTATTGTCTGTCAGTTTGATGATGAAAAACTATGCTAAAATTGAGTCGAGTACCTAAGGCTTTATGCAAATACGTCCAAAATCTTGAAGTAAACATCGGATCAATAACAAATACTATCGAAATTGACACTCCATGCAGTCAAACAATCTTTTTAATGCACAATGCATCGTACTTAACCATAATGTAACCAGTTCAAGCTGGAATGAAGTGTGCTGACTTAGTCAATATGTCAACAATTACCCAATATGTTTCTTTTTTTTTTTGGTGGTAAATATAGCCCTATTACAAAGTCCATTGTAATTTTTTCCCATCTATTCTGAGAAAGGACAAATAGTTGTAATAGTCCTGAAGACATTTCATGCTCTGTTTTAACTTACTGACAGACTGAATCGTTGACCCCCTAGACCATCTACTTTGACTTGATTGTTGACTTTGACTTTAATTTTAACCAGCGTTGACATTGAATTTACCAAAAAGTCCACTTTTTTTCAAAAAGTTTGATCTTATTTTTTCAATGTCCTGAGTCAAATTTGAAGTCCATTTCACTAAATTCTAACCTGAAAGCCTCTGAATTAACCTTCGAACCCAAACATGCTTAGTTATCTTAATTAATTTGGTTAAGAAAATTTAAATTATTGACAAGGGCTGATTTATGTTATTAATTATATAAGGAACTCGAGGTTTTCCTCATAATACGCATGCTCGACCTAGTTTATCTCGATCTGCTCTTCTGCATGAGCCTATGATTACTAGTATTATTCTATAGCCTTGTTAAATACTCACATAGTATATTATTCCAATATTAATTGTTTAGATATGATTTAGTATTGTGTACTGCTGTAGAGCATAGTGAGACCAGTGCTTAGTAGTTTTCTCGAGCCAACCCATTTTGTGAGGTGTTTTTTTATGTGCTACATATTGATTTAAATTTTAGTCTTAAATTCTAATGTGAACATGACTTTTAACAAATTTCAAAAATGATTGTCTGATCTTATTTGAATACTAAATGATTTATCTGATTTGAAAGCCTGATTTGGTATTACCGACTTCTTGAATTCCTTACTACTATTTTAATGATCTTAAATCTTTGTTTGATAGATACATGCTATCTGGTTTTTTATATTTACTAAAATAGTTACGCTTAATTTATGATCTATTAATTTTACTAAAACTAACTAAAACTATTTTACCGGAGTACTTTTGAGATGTGACATAGAGTTCTACTGGTTTAACCCCGATCAAGATGTTATTTCCTTATAGACCTAAGGCAACCCTTAGGTGGGATCCTAGACCCAAATGGGCCAAGTGATAAGACGCTATGAACCCTATGACAATCCCTTAGGGTGGCTCATTTGCTTTGAGTATTGGGTAAGTCCTTAAGAACCTGGGGGACTCCACTTAGGTGGCTCCTACTCTACGGCTAGGGAAAGTCCTTATGAACCCAAGGTGCTCCCTTAGGTTGACTCCTAGGTACAATGGACCTAAGGTAAGTCCTTATAGATGCAGTTCTAGGGAACTGCATATGGTGCTCGGTTAGAGGGAAACTTTATATTTTTAACAAAAACTATACTATCATTTTTACTCTATGATTTCTTGAATTAGTTTTGAAATGTATTTGCATCTTTTATTTTGCACTTGTTGGAACACACTGAGCTCCCTAGCTCACTCCCCCTAACTTTTGTCCATTTTAGATACTTTTGTATAGGCACCCCATACCAGACACTTCAAGACACATTCGTACAATATATTTTGTTATAATGTTTTTATCTTTTGAACTATCTTTCGGATTGGTGACATGTGCATATATTTTGATATACTATTTTATGATGTATGGATGATACTTGTTATCGGGTATTCCGTACTGTACATGACGTTTATGTGTACATTACTTTGGTTGAACTTTACAATTATTAATTTACTTTTTTAAATAACTTTTTTATTATTAACAATGTTTTTAAATATGTTTAATTATGATATATTTTTAAAGAGTTTAAAAATGTTTTAGAAAATGTTTTTGTAATATGCTAGATCTAGTTGTATCATACATGCCGAGTCTAGGGGTTATAGGGTCAGAACAATATCATCTCATCATATACACATAAAAGACATCTAAGATACTTTCAGGTTTTAGAATCAATTAAAATTGGTAAATGACTGATCTTATAATCGTAAGGATCTCATATAGTTCAGAAGATTCCATAACTCAGATTGCCTTTTACATCCAATTTTAGCACTTATTTCACGTGGATACTTGGATAACACTTAATCTTCAACAATGAACTCAATATTGAAACCTCTAACATAACCAAAGCTTTGGACAAATAATGCTTGTTGAGCTTCATGACAACATGCAAACATAACTGTTTTCTTTTAGATCAAAATTATTTCAAAGTTTACACTTTCTCTATGAACACACATTATTCATTTGATCTTGTATTGGCCATTTCACTAAGGTACACGGTTCGACACTTATCGAATTCTAAACTTATAAAATAGGGATGAGAATATTTTTATAAATTCTCTAGCTCAGTTCATCAATACATAAATTAGGGGAGAAATCACATTGTTAAAGCTTGGATAAAGCATATTTTTATTCAATCCACTTGAGTAATAGTTCTAAATCTTAAAATTTTGCTTATAAAATTTGGTTATGAGCTTATCATCACTGAACGTTTGGGTAACATAATCCAATTTCATATCAGGAGGCAAGTTAGTATTCTCAAATAAGTAACTCTCATGTTACTCACGAGAGGCTTTACAAAATTTGGATGATTATTGATGATAATCTTTTATGTAGGTTGAACCCTAACGGAAAGAATAATTAGGTATACTTAATCCAGATAGAGGACACGACATCAAATTTTTAGCTTAGAAGAGTACGGTTATAGTCTAGGGGCATGTACACATCAGATATCGTAAGACAGATTATCGGTAGATCTACCAAGATTCGGGAGTCGGTTACAGTCAATGAAGGGTTAGCACCCTTGAACTTTCCTTTCGGTACCATTTTAATTTGTCGGTTGTCTTAATTACGAAAATTAAAATTAAAATTAAAATTAAAATACTTGATTCGAATTATTACCTTTTATTAGTTAAAATTGCCCTAAAAAGTCAAAAGAAATATTAAATCGTGAAAAAAATAAAAAGAAGGTTAAAATAAATAAATAAATAAGTTAAATACAACAATATTAAAAGTGAAAATAAATAAAATAAATTAAAATTAAGAAAATATTAAAACAAACCGAATAAAATAAAATAAAAATGTTAAATTTTAAAAGAGGAAAAAAGAGGAACAAAATGTTAAAATGAAGAAAAATGTTTAAAAAATGCTAACAAATACTAAATAAATGAGTAAATATATATATATATATAATAAAATAATTAATTTTAAAAAATATAAAATACTACAAAACAACAACAAAGAAAAAAAATTAGGGCACCAAAGTAAAATGAATAAAAATAACAAAAAGGATAAAATTGAAACTAAATTAAAATTGAGGGGTAAAATTACAAATGGTGGTTGAATTGAATTACGCTTCAGAAAAGGAAGGACCGCATAAAGGATTTAGAAATCCTGTAATTATACAAGTGCTCCCTCTATAAAAACCCCCCAAGCCTCCATTCTAACCTCATTTGCATCAAACCACCGAAAATGTTCTCAACCCTTTTCCTCAAATTCTCTCAACCAAACCCCCGAAAAAAAACCCTATCGTCGAACCGTCGCTCGCCACCACTTACGGTAGCCAGCGAACCTTAACCTAGCCTCAAATCACTCGATCAACAACCTTAAACCCAATCCCATTCAAAAAATGCCATGCAACAAGCCAAACGCCCTAGATCTGGGCCAAAACCCATCGATTATCTTACATTTTCTGATAACTCTTTGGATTTCCAAGGTGCTTGGCTTCTCTCGGTTTCGACGAACAAAACGATGCTCTGTTTTTATGATTTTCTTCTTTGTATCTTTTTGGGTTTTGAATGATTTTTTATGATTTGTTGATGATCTTTTGTTGTTCTTCGTTGGGTTTATATTGCCTCAAAGGGAAATCTTTTCCTTTGAATCTCGGTGGTTCAATCCCGATTTAACAGAAACTTTAGTTTTTTTGTGGAAGGTTTTTCTGTTACGGGATTTATGGAACGTGTTTGTTCTAGATTTTTCTAAGATCTTTTGGGTACCGAAATGCTTCGGTTTAGTGCGTATCGACGCATGATGCTTTTAGAACATTGAGATCAGTTTTTGGCCGTTGGATTGGGTCAGATCCAATGGTCCAAATCTGGTTGAGCTGTAGCTTAATGTTGAAAACCCTAATGGACTTTTTCCTACTGGAAAATGACGCTTGGGCCTCCCACCGTGTCTTCTTGCAGGGTCAGGCTTGCAGTCTCGGTTGGACTTCCTTTTTGGACCGATGTTGGACTCCCTGAACCTAGACAAAATAAAAAAGGAAATAAAAGAAAAAGAAAAAAGATAAATAATAAACAATAAACCATAATAATATAATACTATAATATAATATATGTACTATATAATATATAATATACATATAAATATTTTCAAAAACTATATAATATATATATTTAAAAAAAAAATCAAAAACTATATATTATATATATTTTTTCAAAATGTTTTCAAAAACTATATATTATATATATGTTTTCAAAATGTTTCCAAAAACTATATTATATATATATATATATTTAAAAATGTTTTCAAAAGCTATATATTATATATATGTTTTCAAAATGTTTTTAAAAACTATATAATATATATATTTTCAAAATATTTTTAAAAACTATATATTATATATATTTTCAAAATATTTTCAAAAATTATATATTATATATTTTCAAAATGTTTTCAAAAGCTATATATTATAAATATTTTCAAAATATTTTCAAAAACTACATATTATATATATTTTCAAAATTATTTCAAAAATTATATATTATATATTTCAAAATCCCTTTTTTTAAAACTATATACGTTTTCAAAAATACATTTTCAAAACATATAATATATACTTTCAAAAATTACGTTTGAAATTATTATATATATATATATATATATACTATATAATAATACGAAGCCCTTGATGTCTTGGACGAAAATGGGTGTCTACAGCTGCCTCTCTTTGTCCAATTTTCATGTAACGAAAAATAGGACAAAGAAAAGAAAAATACAAATTTTCTTTCAGTGCACATGGACTTGAAAAAAAGCGCGTTCCTATGAGGGTTGCCAATTTGTGAGTTTAAAATCCGACTTAAGGTTGTCGCTAAATTCTTATCAACTACCCTCCGATGTGAGATTCAAACAATAAAAAAGGACGACTCCCTGTTGTTGAGCCATATTGTGGGTGACTCTTGAGTTGTCTTTAAACATGATATCCTTCGTTTTGAAGTTGAAATCGTAGCTCGGTTTAAAGACCTCGGTTTGAAAATTTGGCCAGAAGGTAGTTCCTCGATGCTACCATGCGGTTGATATGCTCCCTTGTTGACAGATAGCCCTTCCCGCCTTGAGCTATGTTGTTAGGCTAGGAGATAGCTCCCTTGTTGCTAGGTCTTCTTCTTGACTCAATGATCTGGGTTTAAAGTTCAAACGATAAGTAGTTCCTCGCTGCTACCATGCGGTTGATACACCCTCAAGCTGAATGGAATCGAACTCGAAAGTTTTTGTTGACAGATAGCCCTTCTTGCCTTGAGCTATGCTGTTAATGGTTCCTCTAAGTGAAAGATGGTTCCCCTTCGCGGGTCTAAGCTGGTCATAATTCTCTAGGTGACACCTCTTCGCAGGAAAGCCAAGTGATATGTTCTTCAGGTGGTTCCCCTTCGCGGGTTTGATCCAGGTTAGATGATATTTGGATAACTCCCTTCTCGGGAAAGCCATGTGTGTATTCTTTTGGTGGTTCCCCTTTGTGGGTCTGAACCACATGAGATGATCTTTGAATGACTTCCCTTCACGAGAAAGTCGTGTGAGATGTTCTTCGAGTGACGTTGAAATAAGGCTTGAAAACTTTAACTGGAAACTAGCCAATCGATGTTGACTTAAGCTAAATTGGATCTGTTTTGAATTAACTCTCGAACTTTTCATAGGTCAAGTTGGTCGAGGTGTAGCTTATCACAACTGAGTTAAGCAACCACCATCAAATTTTAAGACGCTTTTGAATCGAGTATCTTTTGTCTTGAAGTTGAAACTTTACTCTAAAGCTGTAAAAATTATGTATGCAAAAAATGATAAATGTGATGCTCATGAGTATGTCTAAGATGTATGCAAAATGAATTATTTCTTGTTTTATCTCTTGGATGGAGCCTCATTCTTTGTCTTCTGGTTTTGTCCTTGGAATCGATCATTCCCCAACACTAGCGGCTTCATGGCAAATATCTGACATGTACTCATTTATTCTCTCAATCCATTGATCTTGCATTCTTGATTGTATGATCAACTTTAATCCAAAGATTCTTAAGTGTTCTTTTAGCCTTTATTTTGTCGAGGGAGTAAGACCCTTTTACATTTCGATAGATGATCAACTACTAGAACATGTGGAATTATCATCATAGTTAACACATCAATATCTTTTGAAAGGCTACCTTACGTGGCCTGGAGGCTCAAATGGCAACTTCTTCAGCTAAGGCTACCTCCTCCAATGTTCATAAAATTATTCCAATTGTCCTGGAAAAATACTGGCGAACAAGAAGGCATCAAGCAACCTCAGTGCTTCTTGTGAGTTCTCTACTTCTTGTACTCGTAGAGTATTTTGAATTTCTTGCATGGGAATCTTGGAAACAAATCCTATCTTTACTCTAAATGTCGTTAAGCGTCTCATTTTTTTTTGCTCATTTGGGCTGTCATTATCATTAGAGCTTGCATTCTTGTTGTTTCTCTTTGATATGGCCTTTTGAAGTACAACAGTAAACCCATGCTTCGGGAGGGACCCGATAGTGAATGAATTTATCGTCATCACATGCTAAACTCTTTCTAGCCAACGAATAACTGTAGGTATCTTGCACCTTACTGGACGACCATCTTCATAGTAATGAGAGATCGTACTGATAAAGCAACCATCTGTATTGCTCATATGCACTTATTCTTTGTAATGTCAAACTCTATTTTGATAAGAACTGCCTCAGGAGGCATAGGTGGTAGAAAGAGAAGAGATTGGAAACCTGGAGATGCCTCACATTGTCCTAGGTCCTTCAACCGATTTTCAATAAACTATGTCTTGTCTGAGATATATCTACCCTTTTTAAAAAGGTTTGTTTGGTATAAAAATAATGTCAGAGCAACTGGAGCAAAGTATCAGTTCACTGAATATCAAATAAATGAATCACACAAGTTGTTTTCAAAGTTATAGCCCGTCGACAAGTGTCAAGATCCATAAGTGATATGAGAAGGCAATGCAGTTTGGTTTTGATTTTCATTATTTTCAAATAGGATGTAAATAAAATAGCGCAACTGATGCATTCCACTATAAGGACTTTTAGAGAGCATTTCTATTTTAGTTCTCAGGATCTTTCATTTGTTCAAACTTCACAGACTCCTTAAGCAGATAAAACGTCGAAATATCGATCTAAAAATAAAACCTCTGAGTACTTTTGTTTAGTTAACTATAACATATGTTTCCTGACTCTCTTAATCTATTTTTATCAAAATTAATTTCAAATCCATGTTTATTATACTTTGTTAAACTTGATGTCCTCGCTTTGTTGAGAGATTCATCTCGACGCCTAGAGACTAGTGTCATGATCTGAATGTACTCGTATTCATAAAGTTAAGGAACTTAACATTGCCTATAACTTTAGCGAAATACCCTTAGTTAATGGATTCAAGTGTCAGAAAGTCTTCGACTTGACAAACTCAAATGAAACTCACTTCATAAAGTTCAGACATTACCACCATAGCTGCTTCAGACATTGCCTCCGAAGATTAACAGCCTACTACTTTCAGCGGAGTGCCCCTAACTTTGTTAAAATTATCTTCATGGAACGTCCTTAATAGATATGCAAACTAAACTGGTCCTGGAATGTATTGCATCAAAGATTCCCATCTTGTTTACTTCCATAATTGTACACGTGAGAAAAAATATTTTTTCTTTTTCTGGTAAAAGATATGGGTCTTGTTTTTAAGGAATTTGATCTCGGCATATGTCAAAAGGCTATAACCTCATTTCTCAAAATATGCATTTCATTATACTTGATATTCACTGAATTTCAATCAATACTCAATGAAATGTCATTTTTATTAAAAGGAAAAACGTTCAAGCATTCAAACAATACATCATTTCATAGGTAACACAAATAATCTTATCTCATCTCAAAATACCCCATTCCTGGATTGTGGTATTCATTTTTCAGACTCATCTCTAGTTGCACAAAATTTGCGAGTGTCCTCGCTTTCATCGTAAAATTCCAGCTCCTTTTTGTCCATTATTAGCAGGATCAAGGCTCTAAACTCGGCATATTCTTGTACATCATGTTCATTCTCATGGTGATAATAGAAAAGACTGCCACCTTTTCAATCTGATGTGCTAGGATGCAGCGTAAGAAACCCCTCATTTACCATTTACCTCCATACCCAAGCCAGAGGTGACTTCACTTCAGAAATTTTGGTTTTGAACTTCTTACCCTTCTCTTTATTGGTTGCATTTTCCCCACTCTCTTAGTGATTAGACAGAGGGTTCTGTGCAATATTGGGTGACTTTAAATTGTTGAAATGAATCTAGTTCCTGTTGCGCATTCTTTGGATAATCCTCTTAAAGGCGAGGAGTTTTCAATATCATACCCCGGAACACCGCCATGATATTCACAGTGTGCATTTTTGTCATACCACTTGGGGTATAGGGCTTTAGAGGTTTCTCTCGATATGGTGATACCACATGTGCATCAAAAAGTTATTGATAAAGTTCCTTATAAGTCATGAGAATAGGATTGAAATGTTTCATTTCTCTTTCTTTTCTTGGTTCCCTTGAGTCTTTTTTAGAAGTACCTAATGGTACAATTGTGGTTGATTTTGAGTTGGAGATCGTAACACCTTTGCTAGTTTTGAAAGCATTGATGTTACTGATCTTTCCTTCTCTCTTCTTCATGGGGCTTTTTTTTACTTAACCAACTTCTTTTTGTCTTTTCTTGCTTAATGGTCGTTTCTACCATCTTTGCTTTGACTTTATCATCAAACTCCAGAATATGGTAATAAAATGGATTATTTTGAGGGTTGGTTACAACAGCTTGTGCTTTCACAGTAGATGAATCTCCTTGACGTCCTAGTAAGATTCCAAGTGAAATAACCAATTGTGGAATAGGTGGAACAACCTTCCCCTTAGATGCCCCTACCCCAGGAACATTCATTTGATTTACGTCAGACAACCTTGCAACGATTTGATCAACCAAAGACTCTTAGCTTTTATTAATTGATTCCAAAGTGATTTGATTATTCTGACTTATTTTTTCTTCAAGCTCCCTTTGTAACCTCAGCATGTTCTCTTTGCGTTGAGCAATCTTAGCTTCCATTTTCCTCTTCTTTGAACGAGTATTGTGAGGATGAGGTGTGTCTAATGCTTGGGGTGGTATGTCAAGTGTTTGTTCCTTTTTTAGATGAGACATAATGAGAATGTAAAGAAATTAAGAAAAATAACAAATGCAAAATATGTATAAATGCATGATGCATGAAATGTTTGAGGCATTAATCCAAAAACACGTCTACTATTATAAATAATCTTTATTGGGACAAAAGTGTTATTTCTTAAGAGACAAACACCTCTTAAAGGTACATTATGACTAAGTTCTCTAGACCCTGAACAGCTTCTAACAGGTTGACTAGCCTTCTTTCTTCATCTATCACCAGTTGAATACCCTGTCAGACCACTCCAGCTTCTCTTGCTAAACTGTGCAAGTGATGAGCTGCTTTTTGTACTTGTTCCAAGAAGTCTCGAAAGACTGCATCTCTGGCTTTCATCCTTTGTTAAACCTCTTCCCAACAAAAACACCATTGAAATCCTCCATCAAAAGGACTATCTGAAGTTCATTTTCTTATTTTTTTGAATTTGTCAACAACGGCCTCCAATTCAGCTATCAAAGGGACCTCTCCAGGTTAGTAACCTTTTTCTGATCTACCCCTGCAACATTTGTCATCCCATTTTTGAAAAGTTGACTTTTAATGTGCTTGGTGTAAGCTTGATCCATTATGATTCCTTCACAATGCAGCAAAGTGGTATATGTCAACTTGGTTAAATGTGAAACAGTTGTACCCCATATTCCATAATTGTACTAGGGCTCGAATTAGGGGATCATCTATCTTGACATAGAGTAGAAATATGATATCACCATACCGTAGGCAGAATCTCCACTTCTGGTCACTTTTCCAGCTGTCCTAAAAGCTCCGCAGTTCGTGAACATTATTTTGCTTGAGGCTGACAGAAGCATAGATAACCCAATCTGACATATAGTTACCTTGCAGACTATCTCCTTTTTACTTTTGGGTCATTTCTGATTATAGTCGGACCTCTGCATTTTTCACCTCTTGCATTACAACTCCTTTGTCCATTAATGCAAACTATTTATGTTTAACGAACACGTTTTTGTGGATTAACATTTCTTTTGAATGATGTAGATGATAAAAAAAATAAAAGAAAACAAAACAAAAAGGAAAGGAAAGGAAAACTAAAATGAATGGAAAAAAAGTTAGTGAGATAAAGATAATAATCAAAATAATAATGAAATAAAAAGTCCTACCCCACATGAGATCTACCCTACATACTTATTATTCCTACCCGACATGATCTCTATCCCGCATGTTGGTTTTGAACAAGTCCTAACAACAAATCTTTCTAGTTCGCATGCTTTGAACAAAAAATAAAGTAGGAAATAATTCAAGCATCGTAGGTTTTGAAATGGAGTTTCGGGTGGGCTCTAGTTCCATGCAGTCTCCCGGTTTAGGTTTTAAAGAAGGTACCCGAGTTCTCCTTGCTGGTGCCCCCTTGGGCTTGCCAGACTCTCAGTCCTAAGCCCATTACAAGCTTATTGGACTAAGTTAAACTCAAGAGGATACATTCCCTTATGTCTATGCGGAGAATAAATTCACACGAAGACATAAGGTATATGAATCCCGAAGGTTACTTGCTAGGTCTATAAAGAGAATAAATTCTCACGAATGGGTCAATTTCACCTCCACTTAAAAAAGGGTTTGAAGCTCATGTATAAAGCTTGAGATGAATTTTTGAAAAGCTGAAATCATTTAAAAAAACAACAGTACAACTAATTATTTAAAAATAATAACCAAAGGTAAATAATAAGGATCAAAAAGTTAAATTAAAAATTAAACTTGCAATTTTCGCTTAAGAAGCCAACCGAAAATTAATTTTGGCCTGACTCACTTACATGCCCCCAGTGGAGTCGCCAAGCTGTCTCAACCATCTTTTGGGTGGGCATGGAATTGGGCTTCGACTTAAATAAAACACATTAGAGCCGCGACCAATCATTTTAAAAAATATTTAGGTTGATCGGACACCTTCTTACCTGATCTACGTTTTACCAGAAATATGTCGGATTCGACAGTCGGTTAGAGTCAAGGAAGGATTAGCACCCTTAAACTGCCCTTTTGGTACCATTTTAATTTGTCGATTGTCTTAATTGAGCAAATTAAAATTAAAATACTCGATTCGAATTACTTACATTTGATTGGTTAAAATTGCCCCTGAAAAAGTCAAAAGAAATATTAAATTGAAAAAACAAAAAAAGGTTAAAATAAATCAATAAAAGTTAAATACAACAATATTAAAAGTGAAAAGAAATAAAATAAAACAAAGAAAATATTAAAACAAAAATGAATAAAATAAAATAAAAATTTTAAATTTTAAAAGAGAAGAAAAATGTTAAAAGGAAGAAAAATGTTTAAAAATGCTAAAAAATACTAAATAAATGAATAAAAATATAAAATGTATAATAATAATAATAATAATAAAATAATTAATTTACAAAAATATAAAATATTGCAAAACAACAACAAAGAAAAAAAATAAAATTTAGGCACCAAAGTAAAATGAATAAAAATAAAAAAAGGATAAATTTGAAACTAAATTAAAATTGGGGGTAAAATTACAAATGGTGACTGAATTGAATTACACTTCAGAAAATGAAGAACCGCATAAAGGATTTAGAAATCATGTAATTACACAAGTGCTCCCTCTATAAAATCCCTCCAAACATCTATTCTAACCTCATTTGCATCAAACCACCGAAAATATTCTCAACCATTTTCCTCAAATTCTCTCAACCAAACCCCTCCCCCGATAAAAACCTGTCGCTGGACCACTACTCGCCACCACTTACGGTGGTCGATGAACCTTAACCTAGCCTTAAATCACTCGATCAACAACCCTAAACCCAAGCTCGATCATAAAAATGTCATTCAACAAGCCAAACGCCCTAGATATGGGCTAAAACCGCTTGGTTATCTTACCTTTTTCGATGACTCTTTGGTTTTCAAAGGTTCGTAGCTCCTCTCGGTTCCGACGAACAAAACGATGTTATGTTTTTTATGATTTTTATGCTTTGTATCTTTATGGGTTTCGAATGATTTTTTATGATTTATTGATGATCTTTTGTTGTTCTTCGTCGAGTTTACATAGCCTCAAAGGGAAATCTTTTCCTTTGAATCTCGGTGGTTCAATCCCGATTTAACAGGAACTTTTGTTTTTCGTGGAAGATTTTTTTGTTATGGGGTTTGTGGAACGTGTTTGTTCCAGATTTTGCTATGATCTTTTGGGTACCAAACTGCTTCGGTTTAGCGCGTATCAACGCGTGTTGCCCCTTGCGCTGGTGTTTGGTCCTCACGCGCCGTTAAGTGCTAGGTGATGCTTATGGAACGTTGAGATCATTTTTTGGCAGTTGGATTGGGTCAGATCCTACGGTCCAGATCTGGCTGCGTTGTAGCTTGATGTTGAAAACCCTAATGGACTTTTTCCTAGTAGAAAGAGGACGCTTGGGCCTCCCACCAAGTCTTCTTGCTGGGTTAGGCTTGCAGGCTCGGTTGGGCTTCCTTTTAGGACCGATGTTGGACTCCCTAAACCTAAAAAAAATAAAAAATAAAAAATAAAAAAAATAAAAAAATAATAATACTATAATATAATATATGTATAATATATAATATACATATAAATATTTTCAAAAACTGTATAATATATATATATATTGAAAATATTTTCAAAAACTATATATTATATATATTTTTTAAAATTGTTTTTAAAAATTATATATTATATATATGTTTTCAAAATGTTTTCAAAAACTATATATTATATATATTTTTCAAAATGTTTTCATAAACTATATATTATATATATTTTCAAAATTATTTAAAAAATTATATATTATATTTTTCAAAATCCGTTTTTTTTAAAAAACTATATACGTTTTCAAAACATATAATATATACTTTCAAAAATTATGCTTGAAATTATTTTATATATATATATATACTATATAATAATACGAAGCTCTTAATGTTTCGGACGAAAATGGGTGTCTAGAGCTATAAATATAAATATAACATAATTCAGATTTTATGTTATAGCATAATTTCTGCAGCTTCAAAAGTCATGAGAGAGTCATTTTTTTGTATGTGCCATGTTAAAGAGTTTTATTCTCCAACTTTATTATCTAAAGTATTTTCCTAGATATAGAATATAAATTAAAACTTACAACAAAGTAATAAATAATATAAAAGAATTTCGTTACTTTGTGATACATTCTAAATTCATCTTATTCGAACTGAAGAGTAAAAATTGTAAAGAACCATTGCTAATTTAGTGGAGAATTTCAGGATGAAATTCGTAAGGACTAAAGTATTGACTCGTCCAAGCAAAATTATACACGCTCGTGAAACTGCCATCATTTGATAACAACTCAAAAGCAAAAATAAAATCCCTTGAAATCAGTACGGTATTTCTCCTAGAAATCAATTCAACGACAAACCACATAACCCTTTGAACCCTTGCATGATCACTATCAAAATTCAACTAAATTGACTTGATTAAGTCACACAAATTGAAATTATAGAATTGAATCCTTATAGCGAGAAGCATGCGACAAAGAAGCTTAGAGCTTAGCTTTGGAGTACTCTATATATAAAACTTTAACAATTAGGGTCTTGGACTAATTCCTTGCTAATTTAAAGTTTAAAAGAAGATCCATACCCACTTAAAATGCTAGAGAAATTTCCCAGTCCAATCCAATCTTGACACTAATTAGGGACTAAATTAGAAGTAAACTCCAAGCTACTTGAAGGAAGCAATGGCGGTACCAAATGCACCCAAGAAGAAGAAGCATGCTCCCAATTTCCTTTTTCCGGTTATGCATGCTAATTTAACCAATTCATATTCATCCCAAGACCAAGTAATTTACCTTTTGATATTAGGAGAGGGCTGCAATGCATCAACTAATTCATAGGGGATGAAGGTACTTGCAAGGATTCTCTCTCCTATTTCCCCCCATCAATCTCACTTGGAAACCCATCACAAAATTCCACCAATTATAACAATTTCTTTAATTTAAGAAAAGTAGGAACTGTGTACGAGTGACACATATATGAACGTAACTAAAAAATGGTTCAATTGATCATGCAAACATGGTCTTTTATACTCTTTACAAAATGGTCACCATCTATTCAATTCACATTTCTTTTACAATAATTTGAAAATTGAATGATTAAATTAAATTTTTTTAAATTTTAATAATCAAAATAAGAGTGGAAAAATAATCGAGTGGATAAAAAGTAGGGGTGTTCATTCGGTTAAAACGGTGGCCGACCGAACCGAAATACCTTTAACCGATTTAACCGAACTTTTTTTCTTTAATCGTTAACTGAACCGAACTTTTTTTTGAAACTATTAACCGAATCGAATAAATTTCGGTTAATTTTCTAATTAACCGACTTTTTTTAGAATTTTAGAATTTAATATTTTTAATTAAAATAATAATAATTTACAATTAATTTAAATAATATCTAATTAATTTGATTCAAACATTTTGCATTTATTATTGAGATTATTTTAATTAATTAATATTGATTTGGGTTTTAAATGGATTAGGTCGGCTAAGTCTCTTAATATAATTATATTTAAAGGTAAATTAACCGATTTCGAACTGAATTAACCGTTAACCGAATTCCAAAAAACTATTAATCGTTTTCCGATCGAACTAATTAGGTGGCCGACCGAATTAACCGAACTAATTAGATTCGTTCATTTATTTGATTAAAACCGAATTTTAAACACCCCTAATAAAAAATATAATTTAATCTTGAACGAAAGAGAGTTACCGGGAGAAGTGATTTTATATTGAAAAATAAATAAATAAAGCGCGTGGGGATAAACAATGAAGCATGGATGTTGAAAGCGATGACGCTTTAGAAAGAACAAATTCGGTAATTATCTACTCTAACACGTCACTCATCATCACGATAAAACCTTCCTTCCTTCTCCGATCATTATTGTCTCCACTTCCGTTCCATCAACTATAGTTTTTTTTTTTGAATTGAACTTTTGTTTTAGTTTTGCAGCCAGCCATTCCCCCTCAAACCCTAAACCATCGACTTGTATTTCTTCATTATAGTAAAACGATCAACCCACATACTCATTCCGTTGCTGTGGCTGACGAGGTTACGGAGAGGCATGGTTAAGAGTTCGTCCTGGAAAGTGATGACAATGAGGACGACCTTGAGGGTAGCAACGCCGGGGACGGCAGCAGCAGCAGAAACAGCGATTATGATGGCCACGGAGGCCGGCAAGGCCCTTCCACCACTTTCACTTCACAGCAATGGCCGCAGAGTTTCAAGTATTGCCCTTTCCTTCTCTTACTCATGCAGTGTGATTTTTTTTAACCTTCTGGGTATTTCTTTGTGTTTTTCTTTACGGACAGAAAATGGATCCTTATACAATTACAGCATCACCAAACTTTGGGATTGTTGAGGGAATTCAAAATTTGAGACATTTTAGTTTTAGCAGTCTGAAAAGTAATTTGGACCTGGATGGAAAATTTCCTCTTCTGCCTGAAAATAGTATCTCAAGAGCACAGTCAGGGTGGTCACAGAGGCCATCATTTCCTATAATTCCTAAGATAATTACCGGAGAGTTTCCCATTTCTTATGGATGATACATGACCCAGACCGTCAACTATAATGTAAATCATATTAGTTTTTTATAATGTATTTAAAATTTATATTTTTAGTATTTTATATCATGTATAAACACATTAATTGAATTTTGTTTAAATTATTTTAAATTTTAATTTGTTTGAAAAATAGATTTAGGGTCATGATATTGAACTACGGTTTTTTACACTATTAGTGTTGAAGTATTTGAACTATGCTTTCTTATATTGATTTGTTTTTTATTTCGTTACTGTTTGTTGTTAGTTTAATTATATTGAATATTTTTATATTTAAATATCTATCATATGATTATCATGCTGTTTAAGTATAAAATATCTTATATAATTAATTTATAAGGTTTTTAGTAGAAAAGTGTGCCTCGCCTATGAAAGGCGCGCTCCATCGTCCTTCGCTCCGAGTCTAGACTGTAGGGACCCTTTGCGCCTCAGTGCGCTTTATGCTTTTTAAAACTAAGTTAACAGTTCACTTCTTATAACTATGATCTGGATGTCTCCTATGGTTTCAAAATTTTTAACTTGATGGTTTTTCTTTTGTGATAGCTAATGTAATGGTTGGAGTTGGGTTTTTATCTAAACCTAATACAATGGCTGAAGGAGGCTGGGCAAGCTTGTTGGTTCTAGTCCTTCTTCCAGTTGTCTGTTGTTATACAACCATCCTAATGACATACTGCTTTGAAGGCAGACAAGGAATTACATCTTACCCTGATATGGGTAAAGCTGCCTTAGGACGATTCAGACGACTTTTAATATATGTGAGTTACCCTTAGCCTCTTGCTTCCAATTATAATGAATACTTTGTATTACTAGGATGGCAGTACTGATAATAGGTAGTATTCGAAACTCATTGTTCATTCTCTAATACCGAGTTTGTTGGTTTTATGCAGATTGTTCTCTATACAGAGTTATATGTAAGCATGAACTTGTTATTTGCTTGTTGAGTTATATGCTGCAACTTCCCTATCTAATTAACAACTTGCTTTCATTTCCTTTGTATAGTCATATTGTGTGGAATTTATCATCATGGAAGGCAATGTAGGAAATAAAACACTCACACAAATAACTTTTTTTGAAACTCAAACAAATATTACAAGAGCACTCTCACTTGAAAAACAAGAACTACAACTCACTCTTATAAGACTTTGCTTCTTCACTCACTTAGAAGCTCTTAATTTTTCTTGATGTTTAAACTAAAATGGGGAGGGGTATTTATACTACTCAAAAACAATCATACACCACACAAATAAAATAATTTAAACCATTAAAGTCTACAAATACCTAACTCTCACCTAACTAAATTGATGTAAGCAGTGACATCTTCATCTAATTGATGTAAACAATGACATCAATTTAGTTTGGGTTTAGGTTTAGGCTCCCATAATGGATCAAGTTTATGATTTAACACCCCCTTAAACTTGATCTTGTGATTCCTAGTAAGTTCCTTAATCTTATGAAGTCTTTGCTCGTTAGTGGCTTGGTAAAAATATCGACAACCTGATCTTGTGATTTCACGTATTCAACTTCCACATCGTTTCTTGCAACACACTCCCTTATATAATGGTAGAGAATATCGATGTGCTTGCTTCGATCATGGAATATTGGATTTTTTGCTAAGGCAATGGCTGACTTGTTGTCGACACAAACCTTGGTAGGCTCTTATTGTATCAAACCTATCTCATTCACCAGATTTCTAAGCCTAATTGCATGACAAACGCATGAGGTAGCAACAACATATTCTGCTGCACAAGTGGACAATGTGACAATCGGTTGTTTCTTTGACATCCAAGTGAAAGCAGTATCTCCCAAGAAAAATATGAATCCAGTAGTGCTCCTTCGATTATCTATGTCTCCACCCCAATCACTGTTGCTATATCCAACAAGCTTATAATCATTTGAAACTGAATAGAACAAGCCAAAGTCAATTGCACCTTTCAGATAGCGAAGAATTCTCTTTGCGGCTTTAAAATGGGTGGTTGTTGGAGATTCCATATAACGACTAACCAATCCAACTGCGTGAAGAATATCAGGCCTCGTGCAGTTAGATAGCATAGACTTCCACCAAACTTTTGAAGAATGTTGGATTTATACTTTTACCTTCTTAATGTTTGGACACCTTGATCCCGTATTCTGTCGGTGTGCTTATTAGCTTACAGTTCTCCATCTTGAACTTCTTCAGGATCTCCTTTGCATAGATTTCCTGTGAAATGAAAATTACATCCTTTTGTTGCTTAACTTCAATGCCAAGGTAGTACGCCATGAGCCCCATGTCTGTCATCTTGAATTCCTTCTTCATCACATCATTGAATTCATTAAACATGCTTGTGTTGCTTCCAGTGAAGATCAAATCATCCACGTAGAGGCACACGATCAAAATATCTTCATCTTTGATCTTGATATATAGAGCGTGATCTTAGGGAAACTTGTTGAAGCCATTCTCTTGGAAGTACTTGTCGATTCGGCTATTCCATGTCCTTGGTGCTTGTTTTAACCCGTAAAGAGCCTTCTTCAACACCTTGTCTTCGTGCCCTTTGACTTCGTAGCCTGACGGTTGCTGAATGTAGACTTCCTCTTCAAGAACTCCATTTAGAAAGGCAGACTTTACATCCATTTATTGTATCTTCCACTTGTTTTGAGCTGCCAAAGAAATGATTAGTCTGATAGTCACCAATCGAGCAACAGGAGCAAATACCTCATCATAGTCAATTTCAACCTTTTGACTATAGCCTTTAGCAACTAGCCTCGCCTTGTGCCTTTCAATCTCTCATTTGGCGTTTTGCTTTGTTTTGTACACCCATTTGACACCTATTGCCTTATGTCTCTTGGGAAGTGAGGTAAGTTCTCATGTGTCATTCTTCTCGATGGCCTTGATTTCTTCGTCCATTTTATTTTTTTATTTCATTTCTTGCACCGCTTCTTGAAAGCTCACTGGTTCACAATCGGCAAACAGACAAAATAATGTAAGATTATCTTGTTGTTCAGTTACCTCATAGAGATCTCTAGGGCTTCTTGTACGTTGCACAACTCTTTCACTTTGACTCAAACTTGACGATGATGAAGGTGTTGAGTCTCCTTGAGTGGTTGATATTGGTGAAGTGGGTGGAGTTTCAAGCTCTTGTTGAGGTTCACCTAGTTGTTCCCTCATTGTCTGCTCATCTTCTTCAAACTGAGGAAAGAAATTGAAGTCATCTACATCAGAGTTAAAATTCCATTCTCATTCTTCGTTGAAGACCACATCTCGACTAATCAAAAACTTCTTATTGTATGGATTGTACAGCTTGTAGCCTTTCGAATTAGTATTATAGCCGATGAAGATAAAACTCTCGCTTTTATCATCAAGTTTCGTTCTTCTCTCGTCTGGTACGTGAACATGGGCTATACTTTCAAAGGTTCTCAAGTGGGAAATGCCAGGCTTTCTTCCACTCCATGCCTCTTGCGGTGACTTTCCCCATACACTTATTGTTGGAGATCGGTTTGACAAGTAGACTGCACACGCTACTGCTTCTGCCCAAAATTCCTTGGGTAGTTTCTTGCTTTTGAGCATGCTTCGTGCCATGTCGAGGATTGTTCTGTTCTTTCTTTCTACCACACCATTTTACTGGGGATCTAGGAACTGTCATTGGTAGACAAATTCCATTTTGCTTCACAGAACTCTTGAAACTCCCTGGAAGTAAATTCTCCACCTCGGTCGGATCTCATGGCTTTGATCTTTCTACCACTCTCTCTATCCACTGCTACTTTGAAATTCTTGAAGACTTCGAAAACTTCTGACTTCTATTTCAAGAAATATACCTAGGTTTTTCTTGAAAAACCATCAATGAAGAGAAGAAAGTAGTTACTGTTACAGAGAGAGCTTGTCTTGATCGGTCCACACACATCGGTATAGATGAGCTCAAGTGGCTTCTTGGCTCTTGTCTCTGACTCCTTTGGAAAGCTTTTCCTAAATTGTTTCCCGACTAGACACCCTTCACAAAGCTGGTCAGGATGGTTGATGTAAGGTAATCCCTTCACTATCTCCTTCTTAGATAGCAGCTCTAGACCTCCAAAATTGAGATGCCCAAATCGAAGATCCTAAAGCCATGATGCATCTTTGTAGCAAGCTTTCAGGCACTTTGCAACATCATTTTGTATGTTGATCAAGAACATTTTATTCTTTGACATCGATACTTTAGCAATGAAGTTATTCTTATCATCTTTTATAGAAAGATTATAATTATTCATATGAATAACATAACCTTTCTATACCAGTTGCCTTAAACTTAAGATGTTACTTTTCATATTGGGCACATAGTATACATTTGAAATAAATTGATGTCTCCCATCTTTTAAACGAATAAGGATGTTACCTCTTCCTTTCACTGTTGTTGTGGAATCATCTCCAAACGAAACATTTCCCCTTACTGACTCGTTTAGCTCCACAAACATGTCTATCCTTACACACATGTGATTGCTTGCACCACTATCAAGATACCAGGAATTTACTTGGCCACCATTAGCTTTCTTTGTGCTAGAAGAAGAGTTTATTTTCCATCTGTCTTTTCCTCCACGTAGTTGGCCTTCTCCTCAATTTTGTTGTTGGGAGCTCTACATTCTGAAGTATAATGCCCAAACTTCTAACAATTATAACATCAAACTTGAGATTTGTCATATATTGAGTTCATATTGATTCTTTCATGTCCTCATGTTGAGCTTCCTCATTTCTCATAGTTGTTTTTGGAATTGTTGTTGTTGTAATTCCATCCTCGTCCACCTCCGCGACTTCCATCTCGTCCATGGCCTCTACCTCTGTCTAGGCCACGTTGGTTTCTATCATTGCGTTGGGTTTCATGCATATCTTTGAGTTGTAGCTTGAGGATTTGCTCAGTAAACTCATGCTTCTTCTTATGCTTCTCTTCATATGCTTGCAATGATCCTTGGAGTTGCTCGATCGTCATTTCTTCCAAGTCTTTAGTTTCTTCAATCGTCACGACTATGTGCTCAAATTTGGGATCCAACGAACGGAGTATCTTCTCTATTATCCTCACATCTTCCAACTTTTCACCATTTCTTTTTAATTGATTAGAAATAGATACTACTCTTGAGAAATAATCTAAAATAGACTCGGATGCTTTCATGTGTAAGGATATGAATTCACCTCTTAATGTTTGGAGACAGACCTTCTTCACTTGCTCAGATCCTTTGTAAGAGGTTTGCAGCTTCTCCCACACTTACTTGCTAGAGCTTGCACTCGAAATCTTTTCAAAACCATCATCATATAATGCTTGATAGATGAGGTAGAGAGCCTTCTTGTCTCTCTTTCTTGAATCTTTCAAAGTTGTCTTTTGATCTGGTGTAAGAGTAGCAAAAGTATCATCATCTGCATGCTCGTTCTAGCCTTTTTCTATGATATCCCACACATCTTGTGATCCAAGAAGTGCCTTCCTTTTGATACTCCAATTGTCGTAGTTGTTGTTGTTGAGTGTCGGAACTTGGAATGGTGCCATACCATTTTCCATATCTCTCAATATAATGACTTGATTTTCTGGCAGCAGTCTTCCGGTGGTGCGTGGCGGCGTATCAGAACAGATTGGGAAGATTTTGGCGGCGGCGGATTCTTCTCGTCGAGATCTTCGATCTTTCCAACTCTCACTCAAAACAACTTTTATTGAAACTCAAACAAATATTACAAGAGCACTCTCACTCAAAAACAAGAACTACAACTCACTCTTATAATACTTTGCTTCTTCACTCACTTAGAAGCTCTTAATTTTTCTTGATGCTTAAACTAAAATGGGAAGGGGTATTTATACTATGCAAGAACAATCCTCCACCACACAAATAAAATAATTTAAACCATTAAAGTCTACAAATACCTAACTCTCACCTAACTAAATTGATGTAAGCAATGACATATTCATCTAATTGATGTAAGCAATGACATCAATTTAGTTTGGGTTTGGGTTTAGGCTCCCATAATGGATCCAGTTTATGATCCAACAAGCGACAATCTTACAAGGCTATTTCTTGGAGTTTATTTGGATAGTCCTTTTCTAAAGTTGGATTCAACACATCTCTTCGGAATCTTAACTGCCTTTGTTGTTCTTCCCACCGTCTGGTTAAATGTCATTCGTTTGATTTCGTATCTTTCAGATGCTGTACAGATGCTCATTATATCCAAGCATCTAAAATGTTTAAGACAACATTATGAACTTACACCGGATTTACCATTACTTATTTTGCAGCTGATGGGGTTGTTGCAACATTAGTAATAGGTTTTGGTCTGCTATTCCTTGGTATACTGGGCGGTGATGGCCCCCATCATACCGGAAAAGTCGTGAATTTGAGTGGCCTTCCGGTAGTAATCGGTGTATATGGATTTTGTCATTCAGGACAGTCTGTTTCCTGATATCTATCAATCAATGGCTGATAAAACACGGTTTAAGAAAGCAATGCAAATATGGCAAGGATATTTCATTGTGGCTTCGAATGATGTTTTTCGCACCCCTTTCGTTTTGATCTTCATTTCATATTTTTTTCTGCAGTTTTTTTCCTGTGTATACTATTGTATGGGAGTGTTGCAGTCATGGGTTATATCGAGTTCGGTCAAAGCACGTCGTCTCAAATCACTTTGAGCGTGCCACCACATGCCTTTGTTTCTAAAACCGCATTGTGGACGACGGTAGGTAAGAGGCCCTTTCTTTCAAAGGTGTTTTCAGTTGTTTTTGTTGCTAAGTTGTCTGTTTTCTTGTGTTGCAGGTTATTAATCCACTCCCAAAATATCCTTTTGGCTGTATATATTAGAATTACATATGTTTTTAATCTCCTTCCAATGCAGTACAATTTTTCTTCCATCACATTGAACAAATATGCATTATTGTTGATCCCCTTGGCAAGGAGCGTACAGGAACTGCTGCTGGAGTGTGTTCTGGATAGCTTATGGTATTTCTTTCTTTTGATAGCAGCCCTAGTGTTTTCTACTGTTTTCGCTGCATTCGTCATGCCTTTGTATAATGATATAGAGTCTAGACTTAGTTATGTCTCGTAGTTCATGATGCAATAAATGGTATGAACTTGTATAATGAGTTGTAACAGCTGCAATTTGTGTAGCTTCTGCTTAGTTCTTAGTGATTTATTATCATCGGTATCGCATCAATAAGTTTAGTATAAGAATTCAGTGATTCATATATGACATTGTTTTGACCACAGATCTTCTGATGGCTTAATTTGGTTCTCTTCTAAGCTTCATGGTGGTAAGTACTGTTTTCTGTTTATTCATGTATTAGAATGGAAAAAGAAATATTATGGAGGACTCATTGAAGGGAGTGAAGAAGACAATCCATTTATCTTCTTCAGCAAGGATAACATAATGTTTTACATTTCAGGCTATAATAATGCCATCACTATGTTTCATTAAGATCGCCTGGAGAAAAGGTTCAAGGATACATGTAAGCAGAATCAACTTTGTATGCACGTAAATGTTTATATACTTACGCTCTGAATAAACATATTGTTTTTAATGAACAAACAGATTGTTTTGAGCGCCACAATCGCTGTAATTGCTGTCGTGTGTGCTATTGCTGGAACGTGTTATGCATTGCAAGGGATTATAAGTAATTACTGATACCCGGAGCGGTGCTTGCTGCCACTGGGGATGCTTATTCTCCCTACATCCACGACTTGCTGCTGAGTATACAGGTAGCTAATACCTGCCAAACAGAATAACGTAAGAGCATTACGTGCTCCTGATAACGTCTAGACTTAGGCTAACAACTGACATACAACATT
The DNA here is from genome assembly GCF_006381635.1 of Hibiscus syriacus. NCBI lineage: Eukaryota > Viridiplantae > Streptophyta > Magnoliopsida > Malvales > Malvaceae > Hibiscus > Hibiscus syriacus. The sequence goes on from NW_024062586.1 coordinate 791,138, forward strand.
TGTAAGAGTGTTATAAAAAGAACTGAAAATCAACAAGATAAAACATTGTTAGACATCGTCGAGTATTGACTGTAAGAATATCGTCGGAATTTATGTTAGTGGCTGTTTTCTTGATTGGTGTTTCAATTCTGTCCAAATTATATCCACAACCATTTAATTTGAACACTTTTAAATTAATTCACGGGTGATTTGCAGCGCCATCGCCTATTAGTTGTTACAAACTCAGTCTCCAATGGCCTACCACTTGTAGTTCTGGTAGCATGGCTTGTGCTTCTCCTATCCGGTCTGTGTTAACCGTCCATGGTATATGATCACTAGATGTCACTGACGTTCAAATTCTCGATTACAATGCAACTACTAATCCTTGTTAATCCTTCCTCAATTCTTCAGGTAAGAATCAATAAACTTTTAAATTTATTTTTTTGTATTTAAATTTATATATATGATCTAACATAAATTTCTCTAATTTAAAAGACTGCATTAAAACCAATTCGAAGCTACTAAATATCATTATGGTCGGACTTAAAGAACCCTAGTAAAACTGCTTACAACTTTTGGGGGGCATGAATGGGACATGCTCTGATTATCGTTATGACCCTTTTTTTACTTCGATTCTGCCGTAATGCCTAAGTAAGGCTTAATAAATCCAGGTAACTATATTTCGTACTAGACATCCTTAAATTATGTCTTATATTTTGAATTCGTCAACAAATTTTAAATCTTCTAAATATAAGACAGTTTAGGATGTCTAGTGCAGAATATAATTATCTGGATTTGTTAAGCCTTATCTAGGCGTTAAGGAAAAGTTGAGGCAAAGTTGAAGTAACGAAAAGGGTCATAAGGGTGATCAGAGCATGTCTCACAGGAGTCCCATTCATGCCTCCCAAAAGTTGTAAACTGTTTGACTAGGGTTCTTCAAGTCTGGCCATAGTGATATTAAGTTGCTTCAAAATAGTTTTAATACAATCTTTTAAATTAGAGAATTTTTTGTTAGATTATATATATATTAAATATAAAAAAGAAAAGTAAATTTAAAAGTTGATGAGATGCTTACCTGAAGAACTGAGAAAGGACTGAGTGTCGTAGAGTAACAAGGATTAGTAGTCACGTTGTAACCGGAATCTGAACATCGATGGCATCTTCTGGTCATATACCATGCATGGTTAACACGGATGGGATGAGAGAAGGACAAACCATGCTACCAGAACTACACGTGGCAGGAGGTTATTAGAGACCGAGTTTGTAAAAACTTATAGGCGATGACATTGTAAGCTCCAGTAAATTAATTTCAAAGTGCGCAAATGGTCGTGGATATAATTTGAATATAAGTGAAACACCAATATCCAAAACAACCACTAATATATATTTCAACAACATTATTACAATCAATAGTATAATGTTTTATATTGTTGATTTTCAGTTCTTTTTATAACACTTCTAGGTAAGCTGCATGCCAGTTGTTACCCTAAGTCTAGACGTTAGCAGGAGCACATTATGCTCTTCTGTTATTCTGTTTGCAGCAGTGAACCAACTCAGGTCGGTTCAACTGATAATCAGTTTGATATCATTTAAACACGTCTTGAGTTCGAGGTCTTGTATATGTAGAAAATTTCATTAGGAAATTCACCCACCAAAATAGGACCTGTGATACAGGTCAATTCAAATTAATCAGGGCAGAGCAAAAAAAATTGAGAGGGCAATAAAAAAATGGAAGGTACTGAAATTTCGATATTGTTATAGCAAAATTTATAAGTTCTTTTGTTTTATTTTTGGATAGATTTTATTTGGTCATTCGGATCAGGTTGGGTTGGATCATTTTCATTTGGATTATTTTAGCTCGGGTCATTTCAAATCTAGACTATATTCGATTTAATTTTGTTCTAGTCGAATCGGTTCAGTTGTTTTTCGGTTCAAGTCAATATTTATTAGTTGATTTCGAGTCGGATTAATATCGAAACAATTAGATTTTTAGTCGGGTAAATATTAGGATTGATTTTCAAATTGGGTCAATATCAGATTGGTTGATTTTTAGGTTGTGGTCAATTTCTGAATCAGGTCAATTCGGGTTGAATCGGATATGAAACTAATTGAGTATATAAAAAATTATTGATATATCTTTTGTTCGTCAATTTTATCATTTTGATTCAATTTCAACTTTCAATTGTTCAATATTTTGAATTAAATTGTCATTTAGAGAAGATAATTTCACCTAAACTCGATCTTATACCGTATGTTAGAGTTTGTGACATGCATTTTATATCAATTTGGTCCGAAAAAGTTTATAGTTAGAACTATTTTGTAAATAAATTTTTTTATTACAATTTCATTTTCAATTAAATATATTGTACCAAATATTTAATGTTTAGTTATAAATTTAATATTTTTACTAAATTTAAAAAATAATACATAAGTAAATTTTCTAATAATTTCATTATAAATCTATAAAATTTAATAGTTTCATTGTTTGAATTAAATTAAATTTTCTTTTACATATTAATATATTTGTCATTCAAAAATTAAAATAGATTTCATCATTTAAATTAGAGTATAATTTCATTTATATAGAATTTCTTTTATAGATTGATATTTGTGTTTCAAGTTAATTTGTGTTTGTAAAAAATAAAATTTATTTTCTTTTAAAATTAATTAAAATATATAATCTAAATAATGAAAATGAAAATTAATAATATAAAATATTATCAAAAAGGTTAATTGTATAAAATAGAATTTTAGATAGCAACTTTACTTTATAATTCTTCATATTAAAGAGTTTTTTTTATTTTATTTATGAATTATCAGATCAAATATGAAGTTGATATTTTAAACGATAGAAAATAATATTAATACTTTAAACTATTATCAAAGGTGGTATTGATAATGTCACCCCAATTTAGGGGCTAGATTTTTATTAACTTAAAGTATTGAATTAAAGTCATAACAAATGAAAAGTTGGGGACTAAACTGCTTGATTTTGAAGTATGATGGTTGTTGTGCAAGCTTGATGATAGCTGAGGGACTTAACCCTGAATATACCCATTTGTAAGCTAAAATAAAACAACCCTCGTGAAACACCAAGCCAAGCTCTTTACCTTTCACCCATCACTGCTACCTTCGATCCACCTACGTCTGCCATCGTGGCTGTTTCCGCCACCACCATCGTGTTCACCGGTGACATGTGAACGAAACCTGACTGCCACCTCGTTTAGAAACGTCGTCGTTTGCAGTGAAGGACGATTCAAAGTCTTGTCAAAAACTAAACTTTCACCGTTGAAAATCGTCGATTCCGGCCACCTCTGTGGCCCGAGCACGACATTACCTACATCATTGAACTCAACATGCAATTTCGGTTAAGACACAATCAGTGGATCGCTCCATCGTCATTGTTTTGTCCGTCCGACATTGAGTAAGCATTTTCGATCATTGCTCTTTCATTTTAATTGAGTTTGGCTTGATTGTGGTTTGATTTTTGAGCTGATTTGGGATTGTTTTGGTGTGAGAATGATCGTGGAGCAATCGACCGATTGCCTCAAGCCCGTCGTCGTCACACAACGCCATGCGACATCGTATGCGTGTGGGGCTCTTCCCCAACCAAGGAAATCTTTTGAAACTGGTTTGCATGAACCGAATAGCCTAACTCGGTCTGAATCGAGTCTATTCGACCCGAATCTGTCTGACCATTTACCGGTTTGACCGTTGACTTTGACAAAAAAGTCAATTTTTTTGAAAAGTCATAATTTATGTTTTTTGACGTCCTGATTCTGAATCTGAAGTCTGTTTCGCCAAATTCCAACTTGTTAAGTTATTTTTCAATATTTTACCTTTCGATTCTATCCGTTTTCTGTAATTAAGCCCCGTTTCTGATGTAATTTCTATTTATATGTATCCAAGATATTATTGGACGTTGGATTCAAGATCGAGAGTGATCGAATGGAGTTTAAATGTTTGATCAGTGTTGCACGAAAATTAAGGTAATACACTACTACATTTCGTATGTTGTATGGTACACCTTGATAGTTGGTAAATATATGAATGAGTTCGATTGATCTTATGGATACCGTTAATTGAGGTAAACCCAGTATGATTATGATAAGAAGGTAGTTAATCGTATAAGACTCAAATGACTCAGGTAAGGAATTAGTAGATAGATAAGAAATAAATTCAAGTTCAATGATTAATTAGTAAATCATCAGAATTCATGATCCTAAAACTTTGATTATTTTCGTTAAAGGTTAAATGTCGGATATACATGTAAAAAAATTATGAAAATACCCTTAAGTTGTAAAAATGGTATTTTTACCATATAAAATTAATGACACCCCTGTTAATTCCTAATTTATTTGGAAAATATCTTATAATCAGTTTTAAACCTCAGAAAAAGTACAAGACCTATAAATTATGATTCTTGAATAAACTCTTGAAGCCTAATTTATTGGAAGTATTGCCACTACCATAGTTGAATGGAATGACGATAATACCATTAAAGTGTAAAAAGGACTAAATGGTTATGATAATGGAGATGACCTGAGAACTCATATTTTGATCCAGGTGAATCTTGGAATCACTGATTAAATAACCGATCTATTTGAAAAACCCCAAAAATGAACTTTTACACTTGGAATTCTTAATACAACGATCTCCTTATTTTTGAATGATCATTTGAAGAATAGATTACTGGAAATGCGACACGTCACTAAAGTATTTAAATTATGGATTATCCTCAAGTTTTAAAATAACTAATGTGATTGGACCCCAAAATGACTAAAATAACCTCAAATACCGAGATGACCTAAATACCTTTATGACTTGGATTAAGTGAATGTCTTTGGATAGACTATGGGAACACTGATGAACCTAAATGATTTTCTACCCAAAAGGTTATGGAGAATGACCCAAATCGTCGGATATTTTTGGATACTATTACAATATAGAAATGAAATAAATACCAACGGAATACCTATTCGTCTCCTCAAGAACATATCAATGATGATTCTGATATTGATCAGTTCAACTAGTGCAGTAAGTATTGAGAAGTGAATAATAGTGAAGTATCACGGTCCAAATGATTGACAAGTATCACAGTGTTGGGATCTGTAGTTCAATTGGACTTGAAAACATGATAATTTAATATATAATCTTGAATACCACAAATCGTCGCTCTATTGAGTTAAATCACTGAGAATTTTCAAAGAATAAAAATGCCTAAAATACCCCTTTTGTTTGAATAATGGAATCACTCCGGTCATACTTGAAATCTTAAGTAACTATGATGCAAAATATTCTGAATACCTTCCTGATTACCAAGTACCTCCAAAGAATAACTGGAGCATCTAGTGTGTTCCTTATATGACATGTAAATGTTTTACTTGTTTTAAACGTGATTTTCTAAAACTATAGATTTACTGATGTTTTGATTTACTTTTAAATGAACTATGACTACATGATATGTGTTCTCTGATTACATGTTTTCACTTGAAAATATAAGTTTTCCTGATTTATGGATCATGGGATCTATTGGTTACTACTTTAACTGTTTTATTAGGACATTATCTGGGTAGGCTGGAGTATGGAGGTTCAGGTCGATCAAACTGGTAATTCCTTATATAGGTTCAGACCGATTGAAATAGTAATTCTTAAGGACCTAAGGTGACACTTGGGTAGGCTCCGAGGCCTCGAGAAACTTTCTTGGGTAGGCTCTCAGGCCCCAAGGCACTCCCTTGGGTAAATCATGGGATGAAATATGGCGTACGGGTGGATGGCATGCAAGTTATTTAAATAACTAAGTGATCATTTTTACAATATTCTACTGGATCATGATTTTGATAATATAAGGTACTATTAAACCTGATTTGTACTAGGGACTGTATAGGTAGGATGGAGTATGCAGGTTTAGCTTAGTCAAACTGGTAATTCCTTATATATGTTAAGACTGATCGAGTTGGTAATTCCCATAGGGTGGCTCATTTTCTATATGCTTAGGGTAAGTCCTTATGGATGCAGTTCTGGGGAAACTGCATAAAGGTGTTATGTTGAAGGGTATTACGGTGGTTTTCAAATATGTTTTAAACTACTAACGCTTTTAAATGATCTATATATCTTACTATGTTTTGCTGGAACACACTAGACATCCTATTCCGATCCTTTGAACTTGGTCCTCTAAATGTCTCCTCTGAACTGAAATCTTCATGTCTTTTACTCGAAGAAATATCAGTGGAACCACGACTCATCCCGAAAACTTGTAGACATCTGAATAGATAAAGAAATTTTCATGCTTGCCTATTATCTACATGTCCTTCAGTATCACTTGATAGTTCTATATTACTGAGTTTCCCAATGATCACTCTTTTATTCACCATTTCAGGTTCAGTGCAACTATTGACATCAGTAAAGGAGTTCCACCGGTGTTGCTTGCGGAGTACGGTGCATGTGATTAGGTGGCATGTAGGTTGTATTATGTTTTTATATCCGAGTCTGAAACCTGTTTTATTACTGGATATTGTTGAATTCTACTTTTAATATATATATATAAATGGTTTTCTGAACTTGTATTTTAATTATAAATTGCTTTATGATCTTACGCGTTTTAACATAAATTTAAATTTTTCCTAATTTTATTGTGGGTCGCTTCGGTGGCCCTAATGTGACACCTCGGATCGGGTCACCCGCATCGGTATGAGGGTGTTACATTTAGTGGTATCAGATCTTAGGTTGAGTCGAGTCTTCTAGGTAGATCGACCGATCGACTGTCATACTATGTTTGGTCTGCACATGCCCTTATATTATGATCTTACTCTTCTGATTCGGAACTCTGATTTCAAGGAATCATTCTGTAATAAGTATACCAAAGTATCTTATCTGTTATGACTCAATTTTTGCAAAAAGGGAATAATGTCAGCATTCATCCTAATCGTTGAAGTCACCCCACGAGTAACGTGGAAGATTAGTCATTCAAGAATTTTGACCTAGTTTTTTACGTGAATTTGAGTTTTGTTACTCCCCAAACGTTCTGTGATGATAATCTTGTAACCAAACTTTATAAGTAAAGTTTTGAGATTAAGATCTACTACCCAAGTAGATTAGAGAACAATGTATTCGGTCCAAAGTTAGATAAGATGTTTTGCCCTAAAAGGTTCTTCAATGATGTATTAAATTGAAGAATTTTTGGAACCATACTTGTTCCAATTTTACGAGTTTGAAACCCATTAAGTGATGAACTTTGTACCTCAATGATTTGACATGTATGAGATTAAAGGAAAATGTTTGTATACTTGGTAAAAGCGTAAATCTCGAAACAATTTTGTTACGTGTGAAAGAAAACAATTATGTATGCATGTTGCACTGAAGTTAAGCAAGCATTATGCTGATTAAGGATTGGTATTTAAGGTATGTTTGGTTTTACGAGGAGAATTCTGATCAAGTTTTGGAATTCTGATAAGGAAGAGTTTGACGAGAATTCTTATTCAACTGGTTAAGGATTAGGAGAACCCGTAATTCTGTAAAAGCTACATGGAGATATTAAAGAATTGAGGAAAGTTTCATTTCTACGTTTACGTGACTTGGGTGAATTTCGAGGATGAAATTCTTTTAAGGGGAGGAGAATTGTTACACCCCAATTTAGGGGCTAGATTTGATTAACTTAAAGTATTGAATTAAAGTTGTAACAAAGGAAAAGTTGGGGACTAAATGCTTGATTTTGTAGTATGATGCCTGTTGTGCAAGCTTGATGATAGTTGAGGGACCCAACCCTGAATTTCCATCTTTTTTCAGCTAAAATAAAACAACTCCTCGTGAAACACCAAACCAAACTCTTTACCTTTCACCCATCACCGCTACCTTCGAACCACCTCTGTTCGACCGTCATGGTTGTCACCGCCACCACCCTTGTATTCACCGATTACTTACGAACAAAACATGACTGCCACCTCGTTTAGAAATGACACCTTTCGTAGTGGAGGACGACTCAAAGTCACGTCAAAAACCAAACTTTTACCATTGAAAATCGTCAATTTCGGCCACATCCGTGGCCCGAGTAGGACACCTCCTGCATCATTGAACTCGACATGCAATTCCGGTCAAGACCCAATCAGTGGATCGCTCCATTATTGTTGTTTTGTTCTCCGATGTTGGGTAAGCTTTTTTCGATCCTTGCTCTTTCATTTTAATTGAGTTTGGTTTGATTGTTGAGCTGATTTGGGATTATTGGGATCCGTAGTTGCAATGATCCGTGAATAACAATGAAGTATCACGGTCTGAATGATTAACAAGTATAATAATGGGATCTGTAGTTCAATTGGACTCAAAATCCTGATAATTCAATATATAATCTTGAATACCACAAATCATTGCTCTACCCTTATTAAGTTAAATCACTAAGAATTCTCAAAGAATCAAAATGCCTAAAATACCCCTGTTTGTTTGAATAATGGAATCACTCCTATCATACTTGAAATCTTAAGTAACTCTGATGTGAAAGATTTTGAATACCTTTTTTATTACCAAGTACCTCTGAAGAATAACTGGATCCTCTAGTGTGTTCCTTATGTGACATGTAAAATGTTTTACCTATTTTAAAGCGTGATTTTCTGAAATTACGGATTTACTGATGTTTGATTTACTTTTAAATGAATAATGGCTACATTGTATGTGTTCTATGATTAAATGTTTTCACTGGAAAATATAATTGTTATTGATTTATGAATCATGGGATTTGTTGGTTACTACTTGAATTGTTTTATTGGGGCATTATCTGGGTAGGCTAGAGTATGGAGGTTCTGTAATACCCCAAATATCAGGTCAGTGACTATATTGAAAATATTTGAAATTTGAAGATTTATTTAAATAAATGGTAATAGACAAAGAAATGATTTGGAATAGTGTTTTGATCTAAATTGTATCAATAGATTAGTTAAGAGGGCAAATTGGTCTTCTAAGAGGGAAAATGAATTTAAAATATATATTTGGGATTAAAAAAAGGGGAAAGTAAAAACACTTAGTTTACACTTCTTCTTCTTCTTGTGGTTTTCTCTCCTCTATAGCTCCAAAGGTAAACTTCAATTAACCAGTTTTTCCTTGCAATTTTGGGTTGTTATTGCAACCTTAAGTGATATGTAAGCTTAAGGAAAAGTTATAAGAGATTAAAACTATTAAATGGAGGAAATATTAGAGATTTAAGAAAATGGGTTTTTAAATGATATGTTGATATATGAGTTTTATTGATGTTTATCGGTAGAATTGACTTGTCAAAGAAGTAAATAAGATGTTAGAAGCATTGGATGAGTTTAAAAACAAGATAGAAATTTTGGTGTGATTCTTAGAATCCAATGATCTTGAGGGGTACTAGATGTTTTAAGTATTAAAAAGAAGGAATGTTAGTATGGATATTTAAAGAAGAGTTTAATAGTATTGTATGGTGTAATATAACAAAATTTGACCCAATTCTTGTAATATTAGGTTAAAAATGGAAAATCTGGGCAAGGGTATCGATACTGATAGAACAATACCGATACTATATGCTAAAATAGGATGAATTAGCTGATTAGTATCGATATTGATTGAATCAATATCGATACCAAAGAGGTAGTATCGATACCATGGTAAGGGTATCGATACTAAACAATATCGAATCTAAAATTTGTATCTATACCGGAAGGGGGTATAGGTACCATAATATAGAATTATCGGTACCAGAGTAGTAGTAGTATCGATACTATTGAGCTTAGAATGATCAATTAGTTTGAAATTGTTATAGAAATTGAGATAATGATATTTTGAATATTCCTAAGGTATAAGGTTAAGGAGTATACTATCATTGGGTATGGTACATGTTTAATGAATGATTGAGTAGATCGGAACCAAGCGCCTGAGATAAACAAAACTAAGGGTAAAGGTAAAATACCAGAGTTATCAACATTACGTTTTGGATACATAGCAAGGAAAGTCACGTGAGTACATTTACTTATGTACGTATATGTTACAGTAGGCCTAGTTGTATGATTTATAAATGTAAGTATGGTGATTACCAAATGGCAAAGTGTGAAAAAATGTTAAGAAATTCATACTAAGTGTATGATTTTCCGTATTTGGCACTTTGTGTGTAAAATGATAAGAAATTCATACTAAGTGTTTAAATTTCTGTAATGGGCACCCTAGGTGCAAAAAGATAACAAATTCATACCAAAGGTATGAATTTCCGTATGAGAAATATATGTGAAATTGTCAGATGTTCATAATAAGAAGGTGAATTGTTGTAATTGTAGTGGATGAGTAATCATATAAATTATAGTAAATTTGTGGTATTATTGCACTGCATTATGGGTATAAATCATATAATACATAATGATTGAAAGGGTTAATTTATATTATGAATGATAATTATAGTATAGACTGCTCTAAAATAAAAGATTATGAGGGCTAACTATGCATATAATAGAAAGGTGTCATTTATGCCAGTTAGATGAAAGGGTAAGTGCCTTTGAGGCCTTACTATGCATATGACAGAAAGGTGTCATTTATTCTAGTTAGATGAAAGGGTAAGTGCCTTTGAGGCCTAACTGTGAATATAACAGAAAGGTGTCATTTATGCCAATTAGATGAAATACTAAGTGCCTTTGAGGTCTAACTGTGCATATGATAGAAAGGTGTCTTTTATGCCAGTTAGATGAAAGGTAAGTGCCTTTGAGGCCTAACTGTGCATATAATAGAAATGTGTTATTTATGATAGTTAGATGAAAGGCTAAGTGCCTTTTAGGCCTAACTGTACATATGACAGAAAAGTGTCATGTATGCTCATTAGATGAAAGGCTAACTGCTTTTGAGGCCTAACCGTGCATATGACAGAAAGGTGTCAATCATGCCAATTAGATGAACAGTTAAATATCATTGAGTAAAAGAATAATGTCCTAACTGTGCAATTGGCAGAAATGTGTCAATCATGCTAGTTAGATGAACGGTTAAATACCATTGAGTAAAAGAATAATGTCCTAACTGTGTAATTGGTAGAAATGTGTCAATCATGCCAGTTAGATGAACGATTAAAATTTGTTGAGTAAAAGAATAATGTCCTAACTGTGCAATTGGCATAAAGGTGTCAATTATGCCAGTTAGATGAACGGTTAAATACTGTTGAGTAAAAAGATGAAAGGTCAAACATTATTGAGTAAAAGAATAATGGACTAGTTGTGCATTTGACAAAAAAGTGTCAAATATACAGGTTATGTGAAAAGCTAAATACCTTGGGGTAAAAGAATAAAGGAATTTATAATGTAATGTGATATGAACGGTATATAAGTGATATGAATGGATGATATATATTTGTATATATATAATGGAAAACAATGCATAACTAGTATGAATGGATGTTATAAAGAAGAACGTAAACAGAACATAATGGCCATGAAAGGATACCTAAATAAAAAAAAAACAGTGTATTAATAGTATTTAAGGTGCAACCATAATGATTATAAAAGATACATGATCAATTAACACATTGGTGAAATACATGTATAGTATTTTCACATTTATTGTACACAGGGCAAATAAAGAATAAAGGGGGAAAACATACAGAAGGATAAGTATGATGGACATACTAGGAATAATTTCCATGATAGTATGAAAGAATTATGGTTTAACTGAGAAAGGCTTAACTGGTCTTTATGACTGATGAAATTAAATCCTTCATTCTATATTCGTAAGATAATGTTGTATAATTATAATATCCTTGCATGATTTTGTTTCACTGAGTAAATACTTAACGTGTGTTTATTTCACGAGTAGGTAAAGGCAAAGATAAATTACGTAAGGAGTGTAGCAGTAGTAGCATCTTTCATCAATTAAAGTTTGACTCGTCAGTAACATTATGACAATCTTATTTATTTTGAGAACTTAGTTGGCATGTAATTAAAATATAGTAAATATTTTTAATAAACTTAAGTGATAGGTTTAGTATGTCTCTTTTATAAATATCATATTTTGTAGTTGATCAAATTAAAACAATTTTTTATGGATTTGCAAATGAAAAAATGTTGATGTGACCTCTGTATCTCATGTACGGAAAGGTATATGGGACATGGGTGTTACATTTATTGGTATCAGAGCTACAGGTTTAGCCAAATCTTGACCGAAACTGAGTTCAATTGAAATGAGAAAAAGGGGAGTACATTCCATTAAGATTGTCAAGGTTATTGATATGGTGTCATTAAAGTGTAACTGATGACACTCTTTACTAACTGAAATGTTATTACTATGTATGTTCTAATAGATGTCAGAATCCTCTAACTCGCGTAGAGCAGGGGAACAAGAGATGAGAGAAGTAATTGGTAGCTAAAGTTACAAGGTTAATAGTGATCAGCCGGTCCCATCTGAAAATGCTAGTGCGCCTGCACTTCAAGGAATGCCAGTACCAGAATATGGAGATTTTTTGCAAGCTCTCAACGCTATGTTGACTCGTTTTTAACCTACTCTGCCTCCTTCTGCTCCTCCAACACCTAGAATGTTGATTCCAAAGGAGCTGAAGATCTTGGGAGCTCTAGAGTTTCGGGGAGAAGAGGGTGAAGGTCCTTTAGAGCCCGACTTATGGTTAAATGATGTTATAATAATGCTAAAAAATCTTCATTGTTTAGAACCAGAAAAGTTGGGTGGAGTTGTATCTTTACTTAGAGGATAAGCTCGAGTATGGTGGTCAAATACTACGATGTATGCACCACCGGAGCAAGTGACCTGACAATTCTTCCTAGAAGAATTTAAAAACAAGTATGTGGGTGAACAGTTTAAATGGGCAATGCTTTTAAAGTTCCTAAATTTGAAACAAGGTGATCAGACAGTATACGAGTACGAGACTGAGTATAATAAGTTGAGTTATTTTTCTAAGTAGGTAGTTCCAAATGATAAGGCCTGACGCGATTGGTTTATTGAGGGGTTGAGGCTAAAATTAAAAGAAATGATGTTGGCTTTGAGTTTACCTAACTTGCAAGAAGTTATTAACCGAGCCAAAGCTATCGAGAGAGCTCAAGAGGAGACATTTGCAGCAGAACATAGTTTGTCGATGGGAAAAGGGTAGAATACGTTCAACTCGCCATTATGTTAAGAGAGGCAAGGGATTAAGTTCGAGAGATTCAGACAAAGAGTATTATGCTACAATTTCACAGAAAACAAAACAGACTTAGTCGGTTGCTGCTAGATCGGGAAGAGCAGTTGGAGAATGAATTGTATGTCAGACATGTGGAAGAGTGCACTGGGGAGTATGCAGACTTCTTAGTGGTGCTTCTTACAATATGGTGAGACCGGTCAGTTTGCTCAAAATTGTCCAAAGAATTTTGGGAACAATTTAGTGCAATTTGAAAGATCTATGGCAACCTCTAATAGAAACAGAGGAAGGGGAAGATCAAGGGGACGAGATGAATCCTTACAACAACAAGAGATTCGGGGAGTCGCTAGAATCTATAATATTACGACCCATGAGGATCGAGATGACCTGAAAATTTTAACAGGTACTTTTCATCTTTTGATAAGCCTGTATTTGTATTAGTTGACCCTTGATCTATGCACTCATGCATTAGTACAAGGTTGACTAGAGCTAGAAGAGTTATTATAGAACCAATCTTGAGTTAAATGATATCCATAAACCTTAATAGGCCATAGTACAAGTGTGAGTGGAAAAGTAGTAAGCAATCAATAAAGATTCCAATGGTTATGTTCTTAGTGAATCTGATGGAATTACCAATTGATGAGTTCAGATTATTGCTTAAAGTGACATTGGTAATGATTGTGAAGAGAATGATGTCTGCTTAATGTGATAGATACTCAGATAAGAAAAGTATAATTGTCAAAAAATTTCATCAAATTGGGAAATTAGAGATGTTTTTTTAGATCAATATCTTGGGTTACCTCTAGATCGAGAGGTGAAATTCAATGTTGTTGGTTATTAAAGTATTTAACATGTTTTTCTATGGTTTAATATCAAATAAATCTAGAGGAATTATCTACGTACAATTTAGAGTGGCCAGTAGTAGAGTTGCCTTCTAAGATTTGACATAATTATTGGTATAGTGAGTGGTACTATAGTGATGCTAATCACACGAACCTTAATTACTTGGGGAATTAAAGAAAGTGAACATAAGATAGAAAAGATGTTCAGAACCTCTAAAGGTGTATGAGGTGATCATTGTTTATATTACAAAAGAAAGATGAAAAATTCTGAATAAGAATATTATAAGTAAAAAATGAAGAAATTAAGGACTTTTGGAGGTCAGGTTGACATATGTTAGTAGTATTGTGGGAGACTTTATATGTCTGACACCACTATTAGAGGAAAAGTTGAATATCAAATATTTTCTAAATTGTTTCAATCAATCTGGATTCATGAATGGAAAATAGGTTATGGGGATATAGAGATTCGATTAAAATTGATTTATAAAAAAGAATCAATACATATCTAGATTCGAAAAAGCCAGAAAATGCGTAATAAAATGATTCATATGGTTGAGGTATTGTGGTAAGTGCATAAAGTCTTTAAATTCGAGGACGGATTTTCCTAAGGGGAGAATTGTAATACCCCAAATATCAGGTCAGGAACTATATTGAAAAGATTTATTTGGTGTTTTAAGAGGGAAAAATGAACTTAAAATATATATTAAGGATTAAAAGAATGGGAAAGTGAAAACACTTAGTTTACTCTTTTTCTTCTTCCCGTGCTTTTCTCTCATCCATAGCTCCAAAGGTAAACTTCAGTTAACTAGTTTTTCCTTTCGATTTTGGGTTGTTATTGCAACCTTAAGTGATATGTAAGCTTATGGAAAAGTTATTTGAGATTATAACTATGAAATGGAGGAAATATTAGAGATTTAAGAAAATGAGTTTTTAAATGATATGTTGATATATAAGTGTTTATTGTTGTTTATTGGTAGAATTGACTTGTCAAAGTAGTAAATAAGATGTTAGAAGCATTGTATGAGTTTAAAAACAAGTTAGAAATTTTGGTGTGATTCTTAGAATCCAATGATCTTGAGGGGTACTAGATGTTTGAAGTATTAAAATAAAGGAATGTTAGTATGGATAGTTAAAAAAGAGTTTGATAGTATTGTATGGTGTAATATAACAAAATTTAACCTAATTTATGTAATAATCGGATTAAAAACTGGAAAATCTGGGTAAGGGTATCGATACTATAGGCTAAAATGGGATGAATTAACTAAGTAGTATCGATACTGATTCATCAGTATCGACACCGATGAGGTAGTATAGATACCATGGTAAGGTTATCGATACCAAACAACATCGAATCTAAAATTGGTATCGATATCGGAAGGGGGTATCAGTACCATAGTATAGACGTATTGGTACCAAGGTAGTAGTATCGATACTACTGAGCTTGGAATGACTAATTAGGTTGAAATTGTTATAAAGATTGAGATAATGATATTTTGAATATTCTTAAGGTACAAGATTAAGGAGTATACTAACATTGCGTATGGTACATGTTTTAATGGATGATTGAGTAGATCAGAACCAAGCTCCGAAGACAAACAAAACTAAGGGTAAAGGTAAAATACTAGAGTAATCATAATTACGTTTTGGATACACATAAAGGAAAATCAAGTGAGTACATTTATTTATGCACATATATGTTACAGTAGGCTTAGTTGTATGATTTATAAATGTAAGTATGGTGATTACCAAATGGCACTAAGTGTGCAAAAATGTTAAGAAATTCATACTAAGTGTATGAATTTCCGTATTTGGCATTTTGTGTGCAAAATGTTAAGAAATTCATACTAAGTGTATGAATTTCTGTAATGGGCACCCTATGTGAAAAAAGATAAGAAACTCATACCAAAGGTATGCATTTTTGTATGGAAAATATATATGAAATTGTCAGAAGTTCATAATAGGATGGTGAATTATTGTAATTGTAGTGGATGAGTAATCCATGTAAATTATAGGAAAATGGTAGTATTATTGCACTGGCATTATAGGTATAAATCATAGAATGTATAATGATTGAAAGGTGTGAATGATTATTATAGTAGAGACTGCTCTAAAATAAAAGATTATAAGGCCTAACTTTACATATGACAGAAAGGTGTCCTTTATCCCAGTTAGATGAAAGACTAAGTGCCTTTGAGGCCTAACTGTGCATATGACAGAAAGGTGTCATTTATGCCAGTTAGATGAAAGGGTAAGTGCCTTTCAGGCCTAACTGTGCATATGACATAAAGGTGTCATTTATGCCAATTAGATGAAAGGCTAAGTGCCTTTGAGGCCTAACTTTGCATATGACAGAAAGGTGTCATTTAGACCAGTTAGATGAAAGACTAAGGTGATGTTTGTTTTCACTGTGCAAGCTCTTCAAACCACTTATGTATGCATCGCGCAAACGACGCGCAGACATTAGGCTTCACAGACTGTTTGTTTTTTAGAAGACAGAAGCTCTTCAAACGTCTGCGCGAGCTCTTCTTGGTGCAGACTTGGTTTTATATCTTCAAAGGTCTTCAAACCTCTTCAAGAACAATTATAAAATATAGTTATTTATTAAAATAATTTTAAATAATTTAATAAGGTTATTTATTTTAAAATAATTTATTATAAAATAATTTATTTTAAAATAATTTATCATAAAATAATTTATTTTAAAATAATTTATTATAAAATAATTTATTTTAAAATAATTCATTATAAAATAATTTATTATAAAATAATTTATTTTAAAATAAATTATTATAAAATATGGATTGATTTATTTTAAAATAATTTATTTTAAATAATTTATTAGTATGAATTGATTTATTTTAAAATATGGATTGATTTATTTTAAATAATTTATTAGTATGGATTGATTTATTTTAAAATATGGATTGATTTATTATTGTAGTTGTATGGATTAATTTATATTAAATAATTTATTAGTATGAATTGATTTACTTTAAAATATGGATTGATTTATTTTAAATAATTTATTAGTATGGATTGATTTATTTTAAAATATGTATTGATTTATTTTAAATAATTTATTAGTATGGATTGATTTATTTTAAATAATTTATTTGTATGGATTGATTTATTTTAAAATATGGATTTATTTATTATTGTAGTGTATGGATTGATTTATTTTAAATAATTTATTAGTATGGATTGATTTATTTTAAAATATGGATTGATTTATTTTAAATAATTTATTAGTATGGATTGATTTATTTTAAATAATTTATTTGTATGGATTGATTTATTTTAAAATATAGATTGATTTATTATTGTAGTTGTATGGATTGATTTATTTTAAATAATTTATTTTAAATTTCAGTATTGTAAAACTAAAATTATTTAAATCTTAGTATTGCAAAACTCTTTTAAGTTTAAAAAATCAGTTTATTTATATTTCAGTTCATTTTAGCAGTCTGCAGACGTTAAAAAACAAGCAATCTTCTTCTTGCACACTGCAGACTTTTGGTCCATCTCTTCTGCTGCAGATGTGGCCTCAGACTGCAAACCTTTTACATCTGCAAAAACAAACACCACCTAAGTTCCTTTGAGGCCTAACTGTGCATATGAAAGAAAGGTGTCATTTATGCCAGTTAGATAAAAGGCTAAGTGCCTTTGAGGCCTAACTGTGCATATGATAGAAAGGTTTCATTTATGCCAATTAGATGAAAGGCTAAGTGCCTTTGAGGCCTAACTGTGCATATGATAGAAAGGTGACATTTGTGCCAGTTAGATGAAAGGCTAAGTGCCTTTGAGGCCTAGCTGTGCATATGACAGAAAGGTGTCATTTATGCCAGTTAGATGAAAGGCTAAGTGTCTTTGAGGCCTAACTGTGCATATGATAGAAAGGTGTCATTTATGCAGTTAGATGAAAGGCTTAGTGCCTTTGAGGCCTAACTATGCAAATGACAGAAATGTGTCAATCATACCAGATAGATGAACGGTTAAATATCGTTGCGTAAAAGAATAATGTCCTAACTGTGTAATTGGCATAAAGGTTTCAATCATGTCTGTTAGATGAATGGTTAAATACAGTTGAGTAAAAGAATAATGTCCTAACTGTGCAATTGGTAGAAAGGTGTCAACCATGCCAGTTAGATGAACGATTAAATACCGTTGAGTAAAAGAATAATGTCTTAACTGTGCAATTGGCAGAAATGTGTCAATTATGCCAATTAGATGAACGGTTAAATACTGTTGAGTAAAAAGATGAAAGGTCAATCACTGTTAAGTAAATGAATAATGGACTAGCTGTGAATTTGACAGAAAAGTGTCAAATATGCAAGTTATGTGAAAAGTTAAATACTTTTGGGTAAAAGAATAAAGGAATTTATAATGTAATGTGTTATGAACGATATATAAGTGATATGAATGCATGATATATATTTGTATATATATAATGTACAATAAAGAATAACTAGTATGAAATGATGTTATAAAGGTGAACGTAAACAGAACAAAATGGTTATGAAAGAATACCTAAATGAAAATACAAAACGGTGTATTAACAGTATTTAAGGTGTCACCATAATGATTATAAAAGATACATGATTAATTAGCACATTGGTGTAATAAATGTATAGTATTTTCACATTTATTGTGCACAGGGAAAATAAAGAATAAATGGGTAAAACATACAGAAGGATAAGTATGATGGACATACTAGGAATAATTTTCATGATAGTATGAAAGAATTATGGTTTAACTGAGAAAGGCTTAACTAGCCTTATGAATGATGAAATTAAATCCTTCATTCAGTATTCATAAAGATAATGCCGTATAATTATAATATCCTTACATTATTATGTTTCACTAAGTAAATACTTAATGTGTGTTTATTTCACGCGTAGTTAAAGGCAAAGATAAATTGCATAAGGAGTGTAGCAGTAGTAGCAACTTTCATCAATTAAAGGATGACTCGTTAGTAACATTATAACAATCTTATTTATTTTGAGAACTTAGCTGGCATGTAATTAAACTATAGTAAATATATTTGCAATAAACTTAAGTGATAGTTTTAGTATGTTGCTTTTATAAATATCATATTTTGTAGTTGATCAAATTGAATCCAATTTGTACAGATTTGCAAATGATAAAAAGTTTTATAAAGTGATGTGACCTCTGTATCTTGTGTACAAAAAGATATACGGGATATGGGTGTTACATGTTCAGTTCGGTCAAACTGCTAATTTCTTATATAGGTTCAAATCGATCGAAATGGTAATTCCTTATGGACCTAAGGTGGCCCTTGGGTAGGCTCAAAGGCCCCGATAATCTTTCTTGGGTAGGCTCTACGGCCCCAAGACACTCTCTTGGGTAAATTATGGATTGCATATAGTGTATGGGTGGAGGGAATTCATGTGATTTTATACTATTGGATCATGATTTTGATATTATATGGTACTGTTAAACCTGATTTCTACTGGGGATTGTATGGGTAGGCTAGAGTATGCAGGTTCAGCTTGGTCAAACTGGTAATTCCTTACATAGGTTCAGACCGACCGAGCTGGTAATTCCTTACGTACCTAAGGAGACCCTTGGGTAGGGCCATAGGCCCCAATATACTCACTTAGGGTGGCTTCTTTGCTGTGTGCTTAGGAAAAGTCCTTATGGATGCAGTTCTAGGGAAACTGCATAAAGGTGTTCGGTTGGAGGGTATTACGGTGGTTTTAAAATATGTTTTAAACCACTAACGTTTTTAAAGGATCTATATACCTTACTCTGTTTTGTTGGAACACATTAGACATCCTATTCCAATCCCTTGAACTTGGTCCTCTGAATGTTTCCTCTGAACTGAAATCTTTATGTCTTTTGCTCGAAGAAATATCAGTGGAACCACTGCTTATCCCGAAAACCTGTAGACGTCTGAATCGATAAGGAAATTTTTATGTTTGCCTATTATCTGCATGTTCTTCAACATCACTTGATAGTTCTGTATTACTGAGCTTCCCAAAGCTCACTATTTTATTCACCATTTCAGGTTAAAAGAATCGAACCAGTGCAACTATCGACTTCGGTAAAAGAGTTCCATCGGCGTTGCTTGTGGAGTACGATGCATGTGATTAGGGGGCATGTAAGTTGTATTATGTTTTTATATCCGAGACTGAAACATGTTTTATTATTGGATATTGTTGAATTCTACTTTTAATATATATATGAATGGTTTTCTGAACTTGTATTTTAATTATAAATTATTTTATGATCTTACGCGTTTTAACAAAAATTGTAAATTTTCCTGGATTTTATTGTGGGTAGCTCGGTGGCCGTAATGTGACACATCGAATTGGATCGGGTCACTCGCATCGGTCTGAGGGTGTTACAGATAGTCATTAAAGTATTATCAAAAGTGGTTATTAACTAGTAGTATAATACAAAAAGAGAATAAAATATGTACTCCCTCTCTCTCATTAAATGTGTTCACTGTTAAATTTTTTTCGTCAATTTTTTTAACTTTGACTCATCATTATTTAAATTTTATTATTCATAAAAATATCAAAAAATATTTTAAAAACCTTAAATCAAGTAGGTTTAAATATATATTTTATAAAATTTATTTGCTTAAAAATATTTAAAATAATCATGGTTAAAGTTTAAAATTTTGACTTTTTGAAAGTAAAAAAACAGGAAAAAAGGTTTCTATATAATGTATGTTAAAAGGTAAAAGTACTTTTATTAATATATATAATTTCTAATATATATCATCTTTTATTATATAACTTTACTCTCATTTTTTTTCAATTACTCGACTTTAAAAAATTTAGTTTCATTATTTAATTTTGACATTTTATTATCTTTTTATCACTTTACCATTACATTTAAAAAATATATTAACATGATAAACAACCAGATAACACATTCAAACGGTGCTTTGAATCTCTATCCAAATTATGAAAAATGATGTGTTAAATCCATATAAAAATTATTTTAATCTTTCATTTTTTTTAATTTAAGTTTCAATCATTGTTTGTAGGCGTTAGCAAGAAGACTGCTATGCCAGCTGCCATGGATAACAGCTGAAGGGAATATTTGTTGGAAGGTTGTTAAGAAACTAACTGAGGTGTAATGTTAGTTTTACTGGTAAGCTATGTTCCTGCCATGTATCAAAAGGCTGATGGTCTAACCAAACCATTGGCTCAGTCGTACTTCACGTTGCTTCGACAAAACCTCAACGTTCTCCTGGCTGGTGAAGAACCCAGGGACAACAGGGTGCATGTTAGCAAGAAGACTGTTATGCCAACTGCCCTGGATAACAGCTGAAGGGAATGTTAGCTGGAAGGTTGTTAAGAAACTAGCTGATGTGTAATGTTAGTTTTGCTGAGGTGTAATCATCGAGAGTGTTCACTACTTTTACGTGCATGGCTATAAATAATGTAGCTCTCCAAAAAGAGAGTATGACACTTTGAATGAAAATGAAGTTTATTTAAAAAAATATAGGAAAATCGTTGAGTTTTCAACAACAGAAATTTATCATTATGTTTGTTACTGTATCTATAATCAATGAAGTTGCTTAATGAATCATCAAATTTCTTATTAAATTTATTCTATCTTCTTAAACAAAAATTTAACGTTCGATGATTGAAGATATCACAAAATTTTTAAATTTAACGTTGAACATTTTAATTTTATAATAATTTTTGTCAACCAAATATATTATAAAAATAATATTTTATATTTCAGCTGAAAAGTTTATAAGAAAGTCACATTTTAACATTTTAGATTGTAATTATATTCATCATATTTGAGCAGCTAGCTAACATGTGTACGACAGAACTTCCCGGATTCAATTCATTTTCACATGTACCCATAAACACTCTGTCAGCTGCCCTTTAGCCTTTATTACGCTCTTTTCACAGACCACGCGCCACTCAATGGTCCACTATAATTTTGACCGTCAGTTAGTTTTTAAAAATTGGTTAAATTACTTATTTCGTCACCTATATATTCTTGTGTTTTGGTTTTGGTCATTCAACTATTTTTAAAAAGTTCAATACAAATATAAGTGTCCAAAATATATCATTTTTTTCTATTTAGGCACTTAAACTATTTTCGATTAATCCAGAAACCTAACATTTCTAAAGTTATAATTTTAGGTGCATAGACTATCACAACAGTTAAATTTCACCATTGAATGACACATCATCTTTATAAAATTTAATCTTTTTTTCTTAAAAATTTAAAAATATTATTTAATAAAACATATTTTTCTAAAATTATTAAAAAACCCAAAATCCTTTTAAAACCTAATTTTAATCCCTTTACCATTGTTAGCCTCCACCAACGTCGCCAATCAGCCAAAATTTCAATGACGAGGGATTGGCTGAAAACCCAACAGCCGAAACCTCCTACTCCAACCTCTAATTGCAACGAAAATTAGCGATAGTGGCAAAAATCAGTGATCAAGAAATTGCATTTACATAACTGTTAGGTGTTCGATCGGTTGCAAAAGTAAGGGATTTTGGCAGTTGGGTAGTTGGTAGGTTAGATGTATTTGGATATTCGACCGATTAATGGCGTTGGTGGTGGCCAACAATTACAAAGAGATTGAAACTAAAGTTTAAAAAATTTTGGGTTTATTTTTGCAGTTTTATAAAATTTTGGGTTTTTTTCTTAAAAATATAATTTTAAGTTTTTAAATTTAAAGAAATTTTTTAAAATTTTATAAATGTAACTCGTTTCATTTAACAATGAAATTTAATTATGGTGTCAGTTCAAATATTTAAAAGTGTAACGTTAGAAAACGTTACGTAATTGAATTGACCAAAAAATAGTTAAGATGCATAAACGAGAAAAAATGTATAGTTTGATTACTAATTTTTATATTAAGAAAAAAAACACTATTTCACTAAAAACATATTCCTGGAAAATGATTTTCATGAAATGAATTATATTTTCTGGAAAACAGTTTCTGGTAACTATTTTACAATGTTTGAATAATGTTGTGTAAATATTAGTATTATTATTTTTAAAATATAGAATACTTTATTCAATACTATTTAATTCATTATTATCGTTAAAATATTATTTATGCAATTTTATAAATAAAAATATTAAGACTAGATTATTTTAGTAAAACAAAAATATTATTAATTATATTATTTATTTATTAATTAAAATAAAATATTTTATTTTATTCTTAAAATAATAAATATTATTAATTATATTAATCACTTATTAAAATAAGAATATTATTTTAATATTAGACATTATAATATTAAAATAAAAATATTATCTTATATTTTAAAAATTATTAATAAGTAATTTAAATATTTAATAATTTAATATTATTATTTTATTAAACTAATAAATAAAATTAATTTTATTATATAATATTAAAATAAAAATATAATATCATATAATATTATAATATAACTAAATATATTACTAAAATACTAAAGAATTATAATATTGTATTATTAAAATATTAA
This sequence comes from Hibiscus syriacus, assembly GCF_006381635.1. Classification (NCBI taxonomy): domain Eukaryota; kingdom Viridiplantae; phylum Streptophyta; class Magnoliopsida; order Malvales; family Malvaceae; genus Hibiscus; species Hibiscus syriacus. Next base: position 814,531 of record NW_024062586.1, read on the forward strand.
TAAATATATTTTAAGGTAAACTATATTGATGGTACCTTTTGTTTTTGTTTCGTTCGATTTTGGTTACCATTTCAAAAAAAATAGTGATTTTGATCCCTTACATTATCAGTCTATTCAGTTTTAGTCTTTCGATATTTAACTTTCATTAATTCATTAACGGAAATATGAATTGTCAATTAAAGAATTTTAAAAAATCAACATGCCTTTCTTTATTTCTTCTTCTTCTTGACTAATATGAATGTGGAGACAAACCCAAGCAAACCAGCTATATGCAAAAGTGTCACCTGCAATTCTTCGAGTAATGAAAATGGTTTAGGATTTGTAGATACTAATCTTCATTTGATTTTAAATCATCTAAGATTTAAGCTTTATAAAAGAAAAGAAAGAGAAAGCAAGATGCAAATTAAAATGGCTAGCAAGTACCATGTAAGATCGGTTAGCTTGCCTTTGAGATCACATCCACCACACTCACAATGGAGGATGAGCTGAACAACTTTAAAACTTGGGAAGCATTGTATGTTTTAACGTCAGAGTCAATTTGTGACAGTCTTTCGCGACTTGGAGACTTGTCTCAATGCATAGATGATCTCCTTAAAATGGATTTGACGCAACAAGTACTCTCCATTGGTCGACACATCCAGAAATGCGTAGACGAATTGGTGGATAGATACATGAGGCCTTTAGATATTTGTGATATTGCAATGGATTGCATGCTTCGGATCAAGGAACATGTTAGGTTCTCTCGAAGAGGAGGAGGAAGAAGAGGAGGAGGAAGAAGAGGAGGAGTTGTTCTAATATTCAATCATAAAACTGATATTCAATTATAGAATCGATTCCGTTCAAGATACACAACAACAACAACAACAAAACCCAATTCCCATATGCAATGGGGTAAGGGGGAGGTAGGGTAGTAGGCTGCCCCCAACACCAGGTTGAGAGTAGCTTCCGTGGAAGACCTCCGACAGTCAAAAAATTAAAAATATAGATAAAATGCAATGCATGTATAAATAAATACATAAATATATAGTTGAACAGTATTCATATGCAGTCATTAATATCATATGCACGTCTGTCATGGGCAGTAATCCCTGCAAATAAATCCCTGCAAAAAAATCTCTGCATATAGACAGAAATGTAAGACCCGACTAAACTTAAAAGTGAAAGAGAATGATACACAGAAGTCAACGATAGCAAGCCCAGTTCTAAGCCTTCATAAATACCAATAACAGAAACGTATAAAAAGTAAAAGTCATGGAAATTACTACAAAGGCATTAAAAGAAGACAGAGATGATACAGATGATACACCCTAGAGATGTGACCCACACTACTCGACTACCCTAGTCTTAAATATTCATACATTCCTATCAGAGGTCATGTCCTCGGTAAGGGCTAAATCCATCAAAGCAGGTCTCAAGCAGTCTTCCCACTTTCGCCTTGGTCGTCCTCTCCTTCTGGCACCGTTGACTGTAATCGACTCTACCCTCCTGACTGCATCCGACGGTAGTCGCCTAAGGACATGCCCAAACCACCGTAGTTTCCCTCCCTCAATTTTTTGGAAACAGGCACCACCCCCAAGGACAACCTAATAGCAGAGTTTGTTGTCATATCCCACAGAGTCCTACCGCATATCCATCGAAGCATTCTCATTTCTACGGCCTCTATCCTCCTTACATGATCATTCTTGGTTGCCCTACATTCTGATCCATACAACAGCCCTGGTCTTATTGCCATTCTATAAAATTTCCCCTTAAGTTTTAGTGGCACCTTCTTGTCACACAAAACTCTAGTAGCGACCCTCCACTTTAGCCATCCCGCATTTATACGGTGTGTAACGTCATCATCTACACCCCCATCTTTATGTATCATAGACCCTAGGTACTTGAAACAATCCTTTGAGGGGAGAACGTGTCCTTCTATGCATACTTCTACATCTTCATCGTTTTGGTCCCCACTGAAGTTTGAACATAAATACTCTATCTTTTCAATATTGATCCTTAGACCTTTTCTTCCAAAGTATTCTTCCAAAGCAGTCTTCCAGGTAGCCAGTCTACTATTCAACTCAGATTTTGTTTCAGCAACTAGGACAATGTCGTCAGCGAAAAGCATACACCATGGTACACCGTCTGGTGTCGCACAATAGATATCGTCCATAATCAAGGCGAAGATGTAAGGGCTAAGAGCCAACCCCTGGTGGAGTCTGATTTCCACCGGAAATGCCTCGATGTCGCCAACTGTAGTCCTGACGTATGTAGTATCTACAATACATATCACGAATCGCCCGGATATAAGCAGTTGGGATCCGTTTCGTTTTCAAAGTCTTCCAGATCGTATCGTGGGGAATGCTATCATAAGCCTTCTCAATGTCAATGAACGCCATGTGAAGATCTCTAGACTTTTCCCTATATTTCTCCATAAGTCGTCGAAGTAGATGAATCGCCTCCGTGGTAGACCTGCCTGGCATAAAGCCAAATTGGTTTTTCGAAACCCTAGCAAATTGTCTCAACCTAGCCTCTATCACCCTTTCCCATAGCTTCATGGTATGGCTGAGTAGCTTAATACCTTTGTAGTTACCACAACGTTGGGGATCTCCTTTATTCTTATAGATTGGTATCACCGTAGACTCCACTCCTCTGGCATCTTTGCAGTCTCTAAAATAATATTAAAGATGTTGGTCAACCACTTAACTCCCTCTTCTCCTAGGGCCAACCACACAGTGATTGGAATTTGATCAGGACCGACAACTTTGTCCCTTCCTATCTTTCTAAGAGCCGTTTTGACTTCCTCAAACCCAATCCTACTTGTAGGGCAGTCATTGGCTGTTGTATAATGGTCGGCTGACCCATCAACGGTTCTATTTCTACAGGGAGAGGCACCGTCATTAAATAAGCCAAAGAAGTAACTACCCCAAACCCTCTTAATATCATTATCTTTCGCTAAAAGAACACCATTATTGTCCTTAATAAACCTAATGCTACCTATATCCTTTTTCTTATTCTCCCTAGATTTTACAAGCCTGAAGATGTCGTTTTGTCCTTCCTTGGTGTCTAATTTCTTGTACATTTCCTCGTATGCCTTATCCTTTTCTTTAGCCATTGTTTTCTTGGCTTCCCACTTTGTCTCCTTGTATCTTTGTTTAGCTCTCGACCTTTCTTCGTCGTCATTGCATCGTAGAAACTCCTTGAAACAAGTTTGCTTTGTCTTCACCTTAGTTTGTACTTCGTCGTTCCACCACCATGATTCTTTATGTTCCTTGGCCTTCCCTATCGATAACCCCATGGTGTTTTTGCCCACCTCTCTGATGGAATTTGCCATATTTTTCCAAAACAAATCTGCATTATTTGAGTTTGTAGTTCCAAAACATGTATTAGACAAAACCTTACTCCTAAAGTCATCAGCTGTCGCTCAATGTAACTTCTTCCAAAGGATCCTAGGTTTACCCAGTTTAACCCTTCTATGTCTGCTCCGCCCGTGCGGTACGCGGAATACCAAAACCAAAATTTGTTTTGTGATGCACATGCCTCTTCAGGGGACACCTTACAGTCAATGCAAGCCCATCGATCTCGATTTCGACCCAGGATGTAGTCGATTTGGGTATAATGTCCCCCGCTATGAAACGTAATCAAGTTCGATTCTCTCTTTTTAAATAAGGAGTTAGTGACCACCAAATCGTGTGCAGTAGCAAATTCAAGCAACGTACGCCCCTCATCGTTCCTACTACCATAACCAAAACCCCCATGAACACCGTCATACTCGTCGATTGCACTACCTATATGGCCATTGAAGTCTCCCCCTATGAAAACTCTTTGGTCCTCCGGAATGCTCCTAAGTACATCATCTAACTGATCCCAGAAGCAACATTTCTCCCTCTTCCCTAGGCCAACGTGTGGGGCATACACTGAAAGGACATTCACCACTTCCTCTTCTATAATAACCTTAATCATCATGATCCTATCCCGGTATCTACAAACTTCAACTACATTTTCCTTGAGCCTAGAGGATACCAAGATACCCACCCCATTTCTAGCGTTATCTACGCCTGAATACCACAACTTGTACTCATTACACTCTCTGGCGCGAGCCCCTTTCCACCTAGTCTCCTGAATACATGCAAAATCTATTTTCCTATTATTAAGTACATCGGTCAGCTCCAGCAGCCTAGCATTTAAAGTGCCTACATTCAATGAGCAAACTCTAAGTCTAGTCTCATTGTCACCACTATGTCGAGCCCTCCCCTATACGCCCCATGGGCTTTAAAAGAAGGACATGACCTCAAGTAATCATTTACAGTCAAAGCTATGAGAAACTATGAAAAATGAATCCAAAGAAGACATAAGATGCACCAATAAAACGCTAGAGAATTGAGGGGTACTAAAAAACCTAGTTGGTTACTAAGTATGATTTTATTTATTGCTAGTAAGTTTATTAACAATTATAAGATAAATTGTGTAATTAGGTTAATAATAATAATAAGTAAGTTTATTAACAATTATAAGGTAAATTGCATAAACACATGTACGGACGTCAATGGATTGAGAAACGAATTTCAGAAAATATTTGAATTAACAATCAAAACTATTTTTCTTGGCTCCAAAACATAAAACGATAATTTTAGAAAATATTATAATCATGCAAATACTACAAGATCGCAAAAAATTTTTAAAAAAAAATCTTGAGCTTTTTTCCCCAAAACAAGATAGTACAATATCTTTATTGACCCCAGAAAAGCCAAAATTCACAGAAATCAACCATAATAAAAATTAATCGTTCAATAAAATCAATTCAGCAACCTTCAGATCTCCAGATCTGACCCGATCTATAACAAACCACAGTCAAGAATAAAAATCCAGTAAAAAAGGAAAGAAAAACAACCCTAAATTAAAAGAAAATGAAAGATATTACATGCGAAAGCATATATTTCGAAGTGATTTACGTTTCATAAGAGAGAAACTGAACTTACCTTTTAATTTGAAAACTTGGGGTTATATACTTGAAAAGGAAGATCTGGGACTAGAAAAGCAAGAAACTTCATGCGGGGTGTGAAACTTGGAATTACAGATCTATGGATCATTCAAATCAAAGGAAAATTAAGAGAAAAAATTGGGTCTTTGCTTCTGGTTTGATTGGTTTCAAGTTTCAACAGGTGATGAGATATTTTTTTAATAACAAATGATGAGATAATTGAGGAAAAAGAAGAAGGATGAATTCCAGGGATATAATTCAGCGCAACGGAATTGAAGTTGAATCAAAACGATGACTGCTAAATCAAGTTATGTTTTTTGAAAGTCAAATAAATTATTTAAGATCCTGTAAAAAATAGTTAAGTAAATCTAAAAAAACAAATGAAAATTGTAGCCCAGAACCTGCAAAACTGAAATAAAATTTCAGAAGAAAAGAAAGAAGGTTAAACAAAAACAAAAAAATGAAAAACGCTAAAGACAGAAACATTAGTAGGCTAACGCCTCACACTAAAGTACTAACCAGCAGGAAAAGGGACATGCTTTAGCACTTTAGAAGGATTGTCGCTAGCGCGACACCCTTCTTTATCAAAGTCAAGTATCACACTTATTGGTCCCTTTATTTTTAGAAGCGCGGGTTTGAAACCCTATACAAGGTGAAGAAGAAGTACCTTTTCTCTGAACCAATGGCCAAAATTGGACGACCAAAAAGATAAGGGACCACTATATAGTTTATCCTATATTTTAGTATCAACAATAAGTTGGTCTAGTGGGATGAGTCACTAGATATTTTAAACAAGGTCAAAGGTTTAAATTTTGATGTTGTTAATAGAGCAAATTGGGTTGGGAGAGTCGCTTTCATAATGGGTTTGTGTAGTACCATATCTAAATTAATTGATCAATAGATCATATCTAGGGGTGTAGAAAAATACCTAACATGTTAAACCGATTAAAAATTACCCGACCAATTTATAATCAAAATTATTTTTGAGAATTTAAAAATTCTGTATTAATATAAAAGTTAATTAATTGTGTGCAAGAACCGACACAAAATATTCTTGATCAAGTAAGTTTCTTTTTTACAGACGTTGTGAGGGTGCTAATCCTTCTTCAGACGTAATCATGCCCCCAAATCCAATTTTGATTTTCATAGACCTAAGGTGTTTTTTGGTGACGCAATATTAACTTAACATATTGGCGGTGAATCCCATCATTTTTCAAAGGCCATACTATATTTTTATTTTTCTAGAAAAGATGGTGTCGACAACTTGATGATTCTGCTCGGGACATTTTTTTAGAGGGAACATCTTTTATTTGATCATGAATATTTTTTGTTTTTGATAATTTGTTTGTATTGTGTTGTATTCTATTATTCGTTTATTTATTATGTATGTTTAAGTTATGTTGTTTAGTTTCTCACATGCATATTGCACTCGCATAACATGACCTTTCAACTAGAGCATTATCCAAATTATGTGAGAGACAATTGCTATGTCTTCATAAGTAACCCTCTATATGAGCTAGTAAACTATATCCATGGTACAAAGTACTATACCTTCATGAGTAACCCTCTATATTGGGTATATGGAAATTTATCCCCTCGAATTGAACTCGATCCATGAGGGTCTTGTAGCCTAAGGAGTCGCTGACAAGGATAATTCAGGTGCCTCATACTTTAGAACCGAACCATGCATATAATGTATCATAGTAAAACATTTATTCAACATTTCCCTAAATAAGTGCATATGTATTATTGATATCGTCTTATTATGAACAAACCCTTTTTTTGTTTATTTCCTTTTTGCTCCATTGCATTTGTTGTGTCAATTTATAGGGGTGTTGATATTCTAAAGTAGAGAAGATCATTGATCATGAATTATCGGGTGGCCTTATCTGGTTGCGGGGTACATCAGAAAAACTTAGAGGTCAAAATAGAAATTACCATTTAACCCAGAATGTTTTTGAATCAACACTTGAATTTTGTAACACCCATTTCTCACATACGTCTCTGTACACAAGTCATAGGTGTCACATGACTTTTTAAAACATTTACCCATTTGTAAAACCCATAAAGTTTTTGTTTCAAAAATTAAAACAAAACATTTTAGTACAACAATAAAACAATCGTTGAAACATATTACAAAAATTATCACTTTAAATACATTACAAAGCATGTTTCTTAATTTCGATTACATGCCAACAAATTTTCAAAATAAACATGATTGTCCTATTGTTACTGATGAGAGTCAACCTTAGATTAATGATAGTTTCTACTGCACCCCTTACCCTTCTAGTCTTTTTTTTTATCTACGTGTGAAATCAACACACGTTATGTATTTACTTAGTGAGTCATAAAACTGTAAAGAAACTGCAATTTATAAATAAGTGTATCATAGCTATTTAATGACGAATTAAATCGTATACTCCATAAGGATCAAATAAATCCTTTTCCTTTAAACCAAATTTCTTTCATACAATCATCGAAATAACTCTGAGTATGCCCAATATACCTATCATTCTGTATATTTTTCTCAAATATTTTTTATTTATTCTATGTACGCTAAATGAGAAAGTAATGTACATGTATTGCACCAAAGTGGCAATTGGTCATTTATCTTTTATAATTACCATGAGTGGCACCTTATTTTCCATTCATATATCGTGATGTATTTTCATTGGTGGCATCCTTTCATGCCAATTATGCACCGTTATGCATCTTAATTTATGGCATCCTTTCATGCCTATAATGCACCGTTATGCATTTTTCATTTATGGTACCCTTTTATGCCGATAATTCACAGTTATGCATGTTCATTTATGACTTCCGTTCATGCCTATAATGCACCGTTATGCATTTTCATTTATGGCATCTGTCGTAACCGTCTTTCAGTTGGGCCCCAGAATTGGGCTTCAACTTGAAATGAGTGGATTAGAGTTACCACCGACCATTTTAAAAGGAATTTAGGTTGGTCGGACACCATCATACCTGATATATGTTGTACCAGAAACGTGTCGGGTTCGGGAGTTAGTTACGGTCAAGAAAGATTAGCACCCTTGAACCGCCCTTTCGGTACCAATTAATTTTACGGTCGTCTTAATTGTGAAAACTAATAAAAATTAAATTAAAATTTGAAATATTAGATTCAAATACTTACCTTTGATCGTTTGGAATTTTCTAAAAAATGTTAAAAATGGTAGATAAGTATTAAAAAAATAAATAAAATAATAAGTCAAAAAAAGAATAAAAAACTAAAAAGGAAAAAAATTAAAAGGTTGAAAAGAAAAAAATGAATGAAAGAAAGAAAAAACATGTAATAAAAAAAGGAATAAAAAATATATGAACAAATCAAAAAAAGAAAAAAAGAAAAGAAAATAAATAAAAATAAATGTTAAAGAAGTAAGAAGGGTTAATGGACCAAAATGAAATCAAAATAAACATATATGCTTTATTCAGAAATTAATTAAAAATAAGAAATTGTGACCAAATTGTGAGATGAATAAATTCGATGACTAAAGTACAATAAAATTAAATCACAATAGGTGACCAAAGCATGAACATGTAAAACACGGAAGCCCCCAATACGTAGTTTACCCACGAAAAATGCCCATTAGGTCCTCAGCAAAATGGTGCCGTTTTGCAATTTGTATAAATACCTGCTTCCTAGGCCAAAACGGCTTACCCCCTTTCATTTTCCTCAGTTTGATACCTGAAGAGAGAGAAAGAGTTGAGAGCTCTCTCAACCTCTCATGCTTCAGCTGAAATCTGGCCGTCGTCTGGTGTTCTCTCTGTCGTGCCGGCCACCGCTTCAGCCACTGGCGGTGGTGACCGGAAAAACTTACCTAGCCTCAAAATACTCCTCTCCACCCCGTAAACCCAAAACATAAGCCAGAATCCCACAAAGCATCCTAGAACGACGTAGATATAAGTGTAAAGGTCTCGACCTTTACCTTTTCCGTCGGTTCCCTTTTGCCTTCCGGTGTCTTTCCCTTTTTGACACCTTGATCGAGCCTCTTACTTTTATTTTTGGGTATTTGTTGTATGGTTTTTCTTCGGTTCTCTGTTCCGTTGTTGGTGTTTTTGGTTGCCTTGTTTGTGGTGGGTTTGTGGTTCCTATGATTCTTGATGATCCGTTAGTTCTCGATGTTGTTGTTTTGTGATGGCTCTGTTGGTTTACTGTTAATCTGTGTTGGTTTCGATCTGTTGGTTTTCTCCCAGGGTCTCGATGATCTGTCCCTTATTTATCCTCATGTGTACTATGCATCTCTGTATTTATATAGCTCGGTTGGGGTAATTTCCGATGATGACGGGGTCGGTTCCCTTCGACGTTCATGTGGCCGAGATTCTCAGGATGGTGCAGTCCGATTTTCCCTGCCAACGGATTCGGGCTTGACGTTTGACCTTGTTGTACGGTGCCTTGACGTTAGGGTTTCTAAACCCTAAACATCCTCTTGCTATTGAGCTTATTCAGGCCCATTTCTTGGATTATTTGGACTCGAACAGTGGACTCTCTTGGACCTGGAAAAAACGAAAATATAAAAAATAATTAATAAAACAAGTAAATAGAAAATAATAATAATAATAATAATAATATATAAACTATATAATATATATATTTCAAAAAATAAGTTTTTTAAACTATATTATATTTTTAAAAATATTTCCAAAACTATAAATTTTATAGTTTTCAAAATGTTTTAAAAATATTATATAAGTTTTCAAAAAAATATTTTTAAAACTATATATTATATAATTTTTCAAAAAATGTTTTTTTAAAACTATATATTATATAATTTTTCAAAAATATTTTTAAAACTATATATTATATAATTTCTCAAAAATGTTATAAAAAACTATATATTATATATATATTTTAAAATGTTTTCAAAAACTATATAATATATAAATTTTCGAATATCATTTCCTGAAAATTATATATTATATTTCATCAAAAACATTTTCACAAGCAAAACATATATATATATATATATATATATATATATATATATATATATAACAAAATAACTTTGGGCGAAAATGAGTGTCTACAGCTGCCCCTCTTTGTGGAACGAAAAATAGGAAAAAGATAAAAGGACACAATTTTTTGCTTAGTGGAGCTGAAAATTGATTGGAATTAGGAATAACTCCCTGTCGAATTTGAGTTGCGGATGGCCTCTCCATCGCGAAGTCAAGTCCACCTTGAAATGATATGGAATTAAAGTCGTAGTTCAGAATTAGGATATGGCTTCAAATTACAATCCACTTTGGTCTTCTTCCCGGTTTAACGATCTTGGTAGGAAAATTCGAGTTAAAAGTAGTTCCTTGACTCTACCATGTGGTTGATAAGCTCTCGAGCTGAATGGAATCGAACTCGAAGGATCTTCATTGACAAATAGCTTTTCTCAACTTAAGCTATGCTGTCGGAAAACGATTTCTTGTCACTAATGCACGGCTAACCCAGATCTTCTTCTCGGCTTGAAAACCTTGAGCTATATTGTAAATGATGTGCCTTGGAGCTGAGTGTAGTCGAACTCGAAGGTCTTTTGGTGACAGATAACCCTTCTAGCCTTGAGTTATGTTGTAAATGATGTGCCTTGGAGCTGAGCATAGTCAAACTCGAAGGTTTTTTGGTGACATATAACCCTTCTAGCCTTGAGGTATGTTGTAAATGATGTGCCTTGGAGCTGAGCGTAGTCGAACTCGAAGGTCTTTGGTTGCCAGATAACCCTTCTTGACTTAAGTTATGCCGTAAATAATATGCCTTGGAGCTGATCGTAGTCGAACTCGAAGGTCTTTGGTTGGCAGATAACCCTTCTAGACTTAAGTTATAGTGCAAATGATATGCCTTGGAGCTGAGCGTAGTCAAATAAAAGGTATTTTGGTGACAGATAACCCTTCTAGCCTTGAGTTATGCTGTAAATGATGTGCCCTCGAAGCTGAGTGTAATCGAACTCAGGGGTCTTTGGCAGATAGCCCTTCTCGACTTAAGCTATGCTACAAATGCTGTGCCTTGGAGCTGAGCGTAGTCAAACTCAAAGGTCTTTGGTTGGCAGATAACCCTTCTCGACTTAAGTTATACTATAAATGATATGCCTTGGAGCTGAGCGTAGTCAAACTCGAAGGTCTTTTGGTGACAGATAACCCTTCTAGCCTTGAGTTGTGCTGTAAATGATGTGCCCTCGAAGCTAACTATAATTGAACTGGGGGTCTTTGGCAGATAGCCCTTCTCGACTTAAGCTATGCTGTAAATGATGTGGCTTGGAGCTGAGTGTAGTAAAACTTGAAGGTCTTTGGTTGGCAGATAACCCTCTCGATTTAAGCTATGTTGCAAATGATATGCCTTTGAGCTGAGCGTAGTCGAACTCAAAGGTCTTTTGTTTACAGATAACCCTTCTAGCCTTGAGTTATGCTGCAAATAGTTTTTTTTTAAAAATGGCTTCCCTTCACGAGTCTAAGCCGGTCATAATTCTTCAGGTGGTTCCCCTGAGTGGGTCTGAACCAAGTAATGTGATTTTTGAATGACTCCCCTTCACAGGAAAGTCCATTGATAAATTCTGCCAGCCGGATATCTTCCGTAGTGGAATTGAAATCTGGTTTGAAGACATTAACTGGAAACATGATGCCCATTGTTGAGTTGAGCTGAACTGGATTTGTTCTGAATTGGTTCTCGAACCTATCTGAAATTGATTATGAGATATGTAGATATGTAAAGTTGGTTGAGGTATAGCTTCTCACTGCTGAGTTAAGCAACACCATCGTTCTTTAAAGGCATTGCGAATTGAGTATCCTTCATCCTGAAGTTGAAACTTGACTCTAAGAGCTGCAAAAATCATGTATGCTAAAATGATGAATGTGATGCACCTAATTTTGTCTAAGATGCATACAACATGAATGGATTATGTGTTATCTCTTGGACGAATCTCGTGCTTTGTCTGCCAATCTGGTCCTTAGAATCGATCGTGCCCTATTTCTCTTTTTGAGCTTTGGCTTTATAGACCTTACAGATATGAGATTGTTCTGTTTGAAAATGTTTTTCTCCTTTTTTCTTGTTTTAGGAGGGAAAACATGTTGTCAAATATTTCTCCTTAATTCAGGCTTGCAATTGAATCAAATTGTAAACATGAGTTCAAAGTATATCAGAAAAATCAAGAGCTCTTTTAATGCTTTCAAAGTTACAACTCTTTGACAAATGTTCAAATAGATGAGTTGGCTTTAGGTTGGCCTCCTTTTTAAGGTTTAGATAACCCAAAATGTCATTTTTTTGAAATATCGCAACATGCTTTGGCATTTTAATTAGATGCGGACAAAATGACGCAACTAGCATTATCAATTACTAGACCCTCTATATCAGTTCTCTAAAATCTTCCATTTGTTCAAGTTCTGTAAGCTCCTCTAACAAAGGTAGTACATAAATATTGGTCTAAAAATGAAATTCTTGAGTGCTCGTGTGAAATTGACTATAACAGGTGTTCCTTAACTCCCTTAGTCCATTTTTACCGAAACTCCTTATTTAAATTTGCCATTGTCTGGCTAGCTAGATCCATAAAGCTAGGGCGTTTAACCAATTGCTCTAGAGGGACAACTCAATATTATTGTATAGATATAATTACCACCTTTATTAGGCTAGATGAATATTATCCATAAAGCTGGGGCGTTTAACCAATTGCTTTAGAGGGACAACTCAAGCTTTATTGTATAGTATAATCACCTTTATCAGGCTAGCTGACTCTTATCCATAAAGTCGGGGCGTTTAACCAATTGCTTTAGAGGGACAACTCAAGCTTTATTGTATATATGTAATATTATAATCTGGGTGCACAGGTCCAATTTCTTAAGTTTGTCAAGAAGAACCTGTTATAGTATATATATTTTTGAAAGTCAAGGAATCACATCTTTAGAGTTCAATTTCCTATTAACTGACCTAAACTAGATTTACCTACTTGACTATTCCATCTGTGAAGATCAATGTCATATTCAAAAGGATGCCCATGTTGTCCGCACCTTATGAAAAGAAAAAGTTGTATTGGTTAATTGCGAGAGCAGGGTACGGTGTTTGAGTGTATATTCTGGGTGAGGTCAAAGTGCTTGTTTTAAATTATGTTACTTTGTCAAAGATCTGTAACTTTGAACCATTTACAAAGTTTCTTAATTCAATTGATATTCAAAGAATTGCAAGTTTGCAAATGTGATTCATTGCTCGTCATCATTAAAGTAACATAAATTTATTCAAATGTTCTTACAAAAACTTAAGAAAAAATTGAAAAAAAACTCAAACAGAATGCCTCAAATGATGAAATGATCTTCCTCACTTCGATGCCCCCAAGTTGTTGAAGTCGATCCAGTTCTGGTTACGCATCTTCTGCATGATTCTCTTGAATGCATAGTAGTTCTCAATAGTGTGCCCTGAGACACCGCCGTGATATTCATAATGAGCATTCACATCATACCACTTGGGTATGGGGGCTTCATGGGTTCCACCGGGTACGATGAAACTATATGGTTATCAAAAGTTACTGGTAAAGTTCTTTATAAATCATGAGAATAGGGTCGAAATCTTCCCTTTCCCTCCTTGGATCTCTCGAATCTTGTTTCCATTTTCTTCTTTTTCAGGCGGGAGTTATGCGGATGGGGTGTGTCCAACTTTGTTAGTTAATGTGAATGAAAATAAAAAAAAATGTGAAATATGCAAGAATGTATAATGCATGAAATGTTCAAGGCATTGATCCAAAAATATGTGTGTTATATGAATAATCCTTATTGGGGACAAAAGTGTTTTATCTTTTAAGAGGTAAAAATATCCTGACAGCTTCTGACATGTTAACTAGTCTTTTGCCTTCGTCTGTCACCGGTTGAGTAACCTGTCGAAATGATCTGGCTTCTCTGGATAAACTGTGCAAATGTTGAGTTGCTTTTTGTATTGGCCTAAGAAATCTCAAATTTACTGCATCTCTGGCATTTATCTTTTGTTGAACATGTTCCTAACGAATACGTCATTGGAGCCCTCAATTGATAGGAATTATGTGAAGTTCATTTGTCTGTTTCTTGAATTCGTCCGAGTGGTCTCCAATTTCAGCTATCGTTTTGCCATTGTTGTCTTTGAAGGGACTCCCAAGATCAATAAACTTCATCTTTGTAACACCCATAACCCGTATAATTATACCTATACAGATTACGGATCTAACCCGTATTTTCTAAAACCATTTTACGATTCGAAAGCGATTTAAAATTATTTTCTTAAAATAGTAAATGATATTATAAAATTATCATATCATAAAAATTACGTTTCGTTGTAACCAATTTAATTCAAAATATTTTTAATTATGAATAGTGAATAATACCCGAATAGTGAACAGTGAACAGTGGGGGAATCGATTCCCTGTAGCAGGGGAATCGGTACCCCAAATGTATTCTGGAAAAATTTGCTTAAAACGTGGTTACTGTTCATGCTACAGTAACTTCCGAAAATTTACATATAAATTCATAAAAATTAACCTTTCATCACTATAAAAATTTCCAAAATTAATTCAACAAATATATTGATCATTTTCAAAATACATGCCACTATCTAAAATCAAATTTCACAATAGGATGTCTTACTGTTATTGAAATAAACCTCTCGATGCTTGATGTCGTTATGAACTCTTTATTCTTATTCTTTGCTTTTTACCTACGCCTGAAAATCATCACACGCTAAGTATAAACTTAGTGAGGCAATTAAAACAATATATAGTGCAATACAATTCATGCATGAATTTAGATTTCAAATCCAATGCCATAAAACCATGCTAATAGCATCTTCAATATTTTACCATGATCAAAATAATATAAAATTTCTTACCTTTCATCCCATAAGCTCATAAGCTTATTTTTACCAAAATATTTACCATTTAAATTCCATAAGCTCATAAGCTTATTATTATTATTTTCAATATACTTGCCATTATTCTGTAAGCTCATAAGCTTATATTGCATGGTTACCATTATTAACCAATAAAACATAATCCATAGTCAATAAACCGTAGACAATAGCCCAATATAACACCCTGAGGACCCTGGGTATACGAGTAAAATACCTGCACCATAGTGCTAAACCTGCACTAAGCTTACGCCATAGTGCTAATCCGGACAATACACATAAGGTCGTGCCCACCACCTACACTAAGCTTACGCTATAGTGCTAATCCGGATATAAACCTGCACTTAGTGTCCTTACACACTATAGTGCTAATATAAACCTGCAGCTGCTATACTCTATGGCATGCCAACTATACCCTGTCCCTCAATGACTTACTTTGGGCATATAGTCTATTTTATTCGATCCAGCCATGGCAAAGTATATCATCAATATTTAACATTGGGCAGTTCATACCCGAAAACATTCATGGTAAAATATCACATTTTTCATGATCAATGCATTTTAGTTTCATACTCTGACATATCAATGTCAATTTATAAAAATGATATAAAATCATGCCAATATAAACAAGGTTTACTTATCGCAAGTCTTCCTTATGATGTATAAAACATCCATGTATAATTTCATGCATGTATTGCACTCACCTTGACACTTTATGTCTTTCAAAATATATAAGCCTCACTATTGTCCACCATAAACCCTTTTATATTTGATTTGCTTTGATTACAAATCAATCACAATCTGTATAAATCATCAATTCATAATAATCCATATGTTAGTATTTTACTAACATAAATACATTCCACCATATCTCCATACTATATTTGAAATTCATCATCTATCAAAATATTTAACTCTTAATTATTCCTTATAACATTGGAACCAACTTTTCCCATTTACTCAAAATGGTCTTCACCATTTTACCACTTAAATTCTTAATACCAACAATTCCAACATTGAAATTATTTCCATTCAAATGCTTTTACAAAAGCATAAATACATTTACGTACCCCAACTATGCAATTGTTGTACTTAAATCACCAATCATTTCAATCTTCCCAAAATAATCAATTTCACATTTAACACTCATTTCAATTCTCAAACAACAATTCCAGCATAGTACATCAATTATACAACACTTATACAATAACCCATCAATTTTCCAGAAATCAGACAACTCGTACTACCTTTAAAGAATCATTAAACTGTATTGATACACACACTGGAATTTAATTCCGTTTTTTCCATTGAAAACTAGACTCGAATACGAATCTATCCATATATAGAAATCATTCTAATTCATTATGTACAATTTTGGTGAATTTTCAAAGTTCACCAACAGAATCTGTTTTGTTACAGAATTCTGCTGTCCGACTTTTCTGACCTTTCCTCAGTTAACAATTCATATCTATTTTTATACAACTTGAAATTGATATCCGTTTATTTTAAACAAAACTAGATCCGTATAGAACACAATATAAAAAAAACCTCCTAATTATTTTTATATATTTTCTGGTGAATTTTTGAACCTACTGTAATTCCCAAAATCTACACTGTTTTTTTAACCTCATCCTTATGTTCTTCATCAATTCATACAACCTCAAAATCAACAATAATTCTCATCAAGTTAACAACCATAGTATAAACCCAAATTTCCAGATTTGGGGATATTTGAATCAAGCAAGATTATCATACAATATTGATATCAAATGATAGCGTTTTTCGCAAATAACCATTTTCTATTTTCATCATACTCATAATCCTAAAGAAATTGCTTGAAAAATAGAATTGAAGCTTTGTTCTTACCTTAGGAGAAGACCACGTTGGCTGGAGAAGAAGATAGCAAATTTGAGTGAAATGTTGGATGCATTTCATCTTTGTTTGAATTATATTCCACTATAAATGAATATAATATTCATTTATTTGGAATAAGACCAAAACACCCTTAATGAATATTTTTATTCACCATCAAACCAAGCCATCTGATATTACAAAGTCAAATATAATTTAATTTCACTTTGACCAACGAAAATGCCCTGAAATTTTCAAAACTTGCGTTTTAGTCACTAAATTCCACAGTTTCGCTTTAATCTGAAAAATTGCACAATTCCAAACCAAATTTCTCTGATCCAAAATATTACAATAATATTTCCAACCATTTTATAACATCCTTCAAATTTTTGTAAAATTCCGATTCGATAAGAATTTACCGATTTCTTATCGGCTTTAACTCTTTCTTTACTAAATTCCAAATCCAACAATATGATTTCCATAAAACTCCAATCTCAAGAGTAAACCATATATTTATGGAATAAAAATCTTTTTAGGAAATTTATCACTTAATTCCCTAAACTTTTCCCAAGTTTTAACTTTGACCACCAAACTTTCAAAATTTACATTTTGGTCATTGTCTAAATTTTTGGGGTATTACAATCTTGCCCCTGCAATCTCTTCCAGTCAGTTCTTCAAAGATAGACTTTCATTGTGCTTGATGTAGATCCGATTCATTCTGAGTCCTTTATAATGCAGCAGAGTGATACACTCTTCAATTGTTGGCACCACGTCTTCTGGATTGAATGCGACATATAGTCGCCTTGTAGATTGTCCTCTACATTTTCATCTCTTGTATTACAACCCCTTTGTCCATTAATGCAGATTATTTATGTTTAACAAACACATTTTTGGTGGATCAAACCTCGTTTTAAATGATGCAAGTGACGGAAATAAAATAAAAGAAAACAAAAATGAAAAGAGTCAGTGATGTGAAAATAATAAAAAACAATCATAAAAGTCCTACCCACATTGTATCTACCCCACATGCTTTAATTCCTACCCGGACATGATCTCTATCCCGCATGCTAATTTTAAGCACATCCTAATTGCATATTTGTCTAGTTCGTATGCTTTGAACAGAAAGTAAAGAAACAAATAAAATCAAAGCAGCCTAGGGTTTGGAATGAAGTTTTGGGGTGTGCTTTAATTCCCTGTACTCTCCCGGTTTAGGTTCTAAAAATGGTACCCGAGTTCTCCTTGCTGGTGCCCCCTTGGGCTTGCCAGACACCTAGACCTATGCCCATTACAAGCTTATGTGGACTAAGTTAAACTCGAGAGGATACATTTAGCATATAAATTCACACGAAGACATAAGGTATATGAATCCCGAAGGTTACTTGCTAGGTCTATACGGAGAATAAATTCTCACGAAGGTGTCGCTTTCACCCCCACTTAAAAAATGGTTCGGAGCTCGGGTATAGAGCCAGAGATAGAAACTTTGAAAAATATGAAATCATTAAAAAAATGTCAGTATAACTATTTATTTGAAAAATAATCAAAGATAAATAATTGGAATCGAGAAAATAAATTAAAATTCAAACTTGTAATTTTCACTAAAAAAAGAAAACCGAAAATTAATTTCGGCCTCACTCACTTACCTGTCCCTAGTGGAGTCGCCAAGCTGTCGTAACCGTCTTTCGGTTGGGCCCCGGAATTGGGCTTCAACTTGAAATGAGTGGATTAGAGTCGCCATCGACCATTTCAAAACGAATTTAGGTGGGTCGGACACCATCTTACCTGATCTGCGTTGTACTAGAAACGTGCCAGGTTCGGGAGTCGATTACTGTCAAGGAAGGATTATCAACCTTGAACCACCTTTTCGGTACCAATTAATTTTACGATCGTCTTAATTGCAAAAACTAAAAAAGTTTAAATTAAAATTTGAAACATTCGATTCGAATACTTACCTTTGATAGGTTGGAATTTTCTAAAAATGTTAAAAAATTATAGATAAGTATTTAAAAAAATAAATAAAATAATAAATAAAAAAAGAATAAAAAACTGAAAAGGAAAAGAATACAAAGGTTAAGAAGAAAAAATGAATGAAAGAAAGAAAACAATGTAATAAATAAAAAAAGGAATAAAAAATACAAGAACAAATCAAAAAAAGAAAAAAAATAAAATAAATAAAAGGAAATATTAAAGAAGTAAGAAGGGTTAATGGACCAAAATGAAATCAAAATAAATATATATGCTAAATTCAGGAATTAATTAAAAATAAGAAATAGTGACCAAAATGTGAGATGAATAAATTCGATAACTGAAGTATAGTAAAATTAAATTACAATAGGTGACCAAAGCATGAACATGTAAAACACGGAAGTCCCCAATGCATAGTTTACCCACAAAAAATGCCCACTAGGTCCTCAGTAAAACGACGCCGTTTTGCAATTTGTATAAATACCTGCTTCCCAGCCAAAACGGCTTACCCCCTTTCATTTTCCTCAGTTTGATACCTGAAGAGAGAGAGAGAGAGTTGAGAGCTCTCTCAAACTCTCATGCTTTGGCTGAAATTCGACCACCGTCTGGTGTTCTCTCCATCACGTCGGCCGCCGGTGGTGGTGACCGAAAAAACTTACCTAGCCTCAAAATGCTCCTCTCCACCCCGTAAACCCAAAACCGAAGCCAAAATCCCACAAAGCCTCCTAGAACGGCGTAGATCTGAGTGTAAAGGTCTCGACCTTTACCTTTTCCGTTGGTGCCCTTTTACCTTTCGGTGTCTTTCCCTTTTCGACGCCTTGATCGGGCCTCTTACTTTTATTTTTGGGTATTTGTTGTATAGTTTTTCTTCGATTCTCTGTTTGGTGTTGGTGTTTTGGTTACTTGTTTGTGGTGGGTTTATGGTTCCTTTGATTTCTTGATGATCTGTTGGTTCTCGATGTTGTTGTTTTGTGATGGCTCCGTTGGTTTATTGTTAATTTGTGTTGGTTTCGATATGTTAGTTTTCTCCCTTGGGTCTCGATAATCTGTCCCTTGTGTGTCCTCGTGTGTACTGTGTATCTATGTATTTTTATAGCCCGGTTGGGGGCTGTTTCGGTGATGACGGGGTCGGTTCCCCTCGATGTTCACGCGGCCGGATTCTTGGGATGGTGTAATCCCAATTTTTTCGGCCTATCGATTCGGGCTTGACGTTTGACCTTGTTGTGCGGTGCCTTGACTTTAGGGTTTCTAAACCCTAAACATCCTCTCGCTATTGGGCTGGTTAGGCCCATTTCTTGGATTATTTGGACTCGAACAGTGGACTCTCTTGGACCTGGACAAAAACGAAAAAATGAAAAATAATTAATAAAACAAGTAAATATAATAATAATAATAATAATAATAATATAATATAAACTATATAATATATATATTTCAAAAAATAATTTTTTTAAACTATATTATATTTTTAAAAATATTTCCAAAACTATAAATTATATAGTTTTCAAAATGTTTTAAGAATATTATATAAGTTTTCAAAAAATATTTTTAAAACTATATATTATATAATTATTTTAAAAATGTTTTCAAAAACTATATAATATATAAATTTTTGAAACCAAATGTGTCTGAGAGGCACATGTCATTTACCAAGATGCCCTCATTATCTCAATGCAGATTATTCATGTTTAATAAACACATTTTTTGTGGATCAACACCTCGTTTTAAATGATGCAAATGATGAAAATAAAATAAAAGAGAACAAAAATAAAAATAGTTAGTGAGGTAAATCAAAACAATAATAAAAATGAAAAATACTATCCCACAATATATCTACCCCACATGCTCATTATTCATACCAGGACATGATCTCTATCCTGCATTCTAATTTCAAAAAAATCCTAAACCGCATATTTGTCTAGTTCGCATGCTTTGAATAGAAAGTAAAGCAGGAAATAAAATCAAAGCAGCCTAGGGTTTGCAATGAGGTTTTGGGGTGGGATCTAATTCCTGTATTCTCCCGGTTTAGGTTTTAAAAAGGTACTCGAGTTCTCCTTGCTGGTGCCCTCTTGGTTTGCCAGACCCTTAGTCCTAAGCCCATTACAAGCTTGTGGACTAAGTTAAACTCGAGAGGACACATTCCCTTATGTTTGTACGGTGAATAAATTCACATGAAGACATAAGGTATATGAATCCCGAAGGCTACTTACTAGGCATGTGCGGTGAATAAACTCACACGAAGGCGTCGCTTTCACCCCCACTTAAATAGGGTTTGGAGCTCATGTTTAGAGCCAGAGATAGAAACTTTCAAAAATCTAAAATCATTGAAAAAAATGTCAGTACAACTATTTATTTGAAAAATAACCAAAGGGAATTAATTGAAATCGAATAAATAAATTAATATTAAAATTTACTATTTTCGCATAAAAAGAAAACCGAAAAGAAAACACATATTTTTCAAAAATATTTTTAAAACTATATATTATATAATTTCACAAAAATGTTTTAAAAAACTATATATTATATAAGTTTTCAAAATTGTTCTAAAAACTATATTATATATAAATGTTTTCAAAACTATATATTATATATATTTTAAAAATGTTTTCAAAAACTATATAATATATAAATTTTCGAAAATCGTTTTCTGAAAATTATATATTATATTTCATCAAAAAATTTCACAAGCAAAACATATATATATATATATATATATAACAAAATAACTCCGGGCGAAAATGAGTGTCTACAACATCCTTTCATGCCTATAATGCACCGTTATGCATTTTTATCTATGGCATCCTTTTATTCCTATAATGCACCTTTATGCATTTTCATTTATGGAATCCTTTCATGCCTATATTGCACCATTATGCATTTTCATTTTTGGCATACTTTCATAACGATCATGCACCGTTATGCATTTTCATTTATGGCATCATTTCATCCCTATAATGCACCGTTATGCATTTTCATTTATGACATCCTTTCATGCTGATCATGCACATTATGCATTTTATTTATGGCATCCTTTCATGTCTGTAATGCACCGTTATGCATTTTCATTTATGACATCCTTTCATGCCGATAATGTACCATTATGCATTTAGTCTTTTATCCCAAAGGCGTTTAATCTTTCATCTAATTGGCATTATTGACACCTTTCTGCCAAATGCACAGCTAGGCATTTAGTCTTTTATCTCAAAGTCATTTAACCTTTCATCTAACTGTCATTATTGACACATTTCTGCCAAATGCACAGCTATGCATTTTCTCTTTTATTTCAAAGGCCTTTAACCTTTCATAAAACTAGCATTATTGGCACCTTTTTGCCAAATTCACAACTAGACATTTAGTCTTTTATTTTGGAACATTTTCTACTCTAATAATTATTCATAATATTAATTAACTCTTTCAATTCAGTATAAACCCTATAGTTTACACACGTAGTGCCAATATGATAATTCACAACTTATTATGAATTACGCGGGGTTGCACACACAATGCCAATACGAAAATTCATAAACTTATTATGAATTTATTAGGTTGCACACATAGTGTCCATACGATAATTACAATACATACTTTAACCAACATGAATCTATGACTATCATAACATATAAGCACATAATAAATGCACTCACCTAATATGTTGTAGTGCACTCACCTAATATGTTGTAGTGATGTCCAACTACTCAGCAACTTTTTCCTTACCCTTATTCATGCTTGACTCGGGAGCTTGGTTATGATCTACACAAGCATCCATTTAGTACACATACCATAAAAATGTTAGTATATTCTCTAACATTTATACTTTAATAATACTCAAAAGTACTATTATTTTCAATTTCTATTACAATTTCAGCCTATCTTCTAATTTCAGACTCAATAGTATCGGTACCCCTACCATGGTATCGATACTTATATACTATAGTATCGATACTCCTTTGCAGTATCGATACCATTTCTACATTCTATATCTATACTACTTGCATCAATATCTATATTGTTCAACATATTTCTATCAATTTAAACTTATAGTATCGGTACTGTTCTTTCAGTACCGATACCACTACCCAGATTTTCCATTTTTCAGATCGATTTTTATGCAAATTTAGTCAAATTCCCTTACTTTTACCTCCAATAATACTATTAAACCCTTCTTTACTTATCCCAACTAACTTTCCTTCATTTAGCTTCTTATAACATCTAAAATCTCTAAAGAACATCTCAAACCAAGAATCATACCACTTTTTCTAACATGTTTTTAATCACAACCAAGTCCTCTAATCTCTTATTTACTTATTTAACAAGTCAAATATACTAGTAAACCTCAATAAAAACTCATATTCGATCATATCATTCAAAAACCCATTTCCTTCAATCTCAAATAAAACATATATTTCTTAGTTTTATTCCTCTTTAATCCTTTCTTAAGCATCTATAACACTCAAGGTTTCAAGAACAAACCAAAAACGAAAGTAAAAACTAGTTATATGAAACCTTACCTTTGACTGTGGAAGAAAACACGGCCATATGGAAGAAGAAGAGAAAAATGGCTTAGTGTATTTTTCACTTTCCCCTTTTATTTAATACCCTAATTAAAAATACATTTTAAACCCATTTCCCTTTAAAGCACCAATATACCCTTTCATTCTTCTATTATTACAAATTGGTCTTAATTACAAATTTCTAAATCATTTTCTTATACCTTACCATTTATTCAATTTAATCCTCCAAATTTTAAATACTTTCAATATAGGCATTGACCTCATATTTGGGTATTACAACTTTCCTATGAAAGTACACTTAAAGCTACATTTGATGAGGCATTTGGTTTGTTAGAAATATTGAAGAGTTGAAGGGCCAAAAAGCAAGAAATGTTTTTGAGAAATATAGATATATCGCTTTACTTCTACTAGAGGAAGTTGATGAAAAGATGATTATGACATCCATCAAGCATTATGACTCGACATTTAGGTGTTTTACACTTAACCAAGAAGACTTGGCTCCTACCATCGAGGAGTATGTCGTCTTATTGAACTTGGAGTTACCAAATCCTAAAAATATTTACTGGAAAGTGAAAAAATTGGGGTTTTGAGGAAAATTGGCTTGTAATATGGGTCGGATTGCCGAGAAGATAGACAAGTACACGTCAAAAAATATGAGAACACTTTTTTCATGGAATTTCCTACGTGTATAAATTACGAAGAATAAAGATCATCCGAGAGCTATTTGTTTGTTTGATTTGTCTATTTATGGGTTATTGATATTTTTGAAGATTTTAGGGCACAAAGAGGCAATAACAATCAATTTATTCATTCAAGTAACACTCGACCATTAACTCGTCCCACTTTCTCATGGGAATTTCCTGGTTCTTTTCCTTTGAGAACTTACATCGCCACCTTAAGAGAGCGACATCATTAAAATAGTTAGAAGCGACATTTACCTTGTTAATATCATTCTTGATACCCATGCTGATATGATTCGCCAATAGCAAAGACTTGAAGAAGTACCAAAGTGGCCCAATCACTAGTGCAAGGGCCGAGAAATTTCAAGCAACAATGGAAAGTTTGTTTTCATCAAGATTTGAATGTGAAGAAGGAGGAATAACAAGGTAGGAACACTGTACTTTTCTTATGCATGAGTTTGCATGAGAATTTAAAGTGTGCATAACATTCATTGCATTTAATACGTGTGCTGTTGATTAAAGCATTCAATGCATTTAAGTTAGTTCATTTAGGTAAGTAGATCATTTATACATCTAGTTCATTAAATAAATTACTTAATTCATGCATTTAGTTCATTAATAAAGTTAGTTCATTGACCAAACTAGTTCATTTATTAAACTAGTGCATTAATCTAACTAACTCTTTAATTGTTTTTCATGCATATTTCATTTATCTTTAATTGTTTTCCATGCATATTTCATTTAGTTTTGAATAAATTCTAGGTGCAAGGACGTGTGGATTTTTTGAAGCCAAAGGAGAGTAATTGCATCTTCCAACAAGAGATAAGCCATAGGAGATCATCTTAATTCACTCATTCAAGACAATTCAAGGATGATATCTCTTTACTTTTCAAGAGTTGTTCGTATTCCACCAAAGGCAATGCGTTCAAGTCTTCTGAATTTATCATCTTTGGAGGCCATTCATGTGCTAGTATGAGGACAAGCAATTACAAGCATTCAAAGCTTGTATTCATGGCCATTATTATCACATTTTGAAGGCTTTTCAAGTAATGCAAGAAGACATGCAATGATATCTGAATTATTTCACTTATTAATACAATTAAGTGATAAAATCAATAGGGAATTTGAAGAGACAAGCTGATTTGGACATGTAAGATGTCTACATTCATCCTCCTTTCATTCATTTTTAATCAAAGTAAGGAAACGCAAGAGTCACCCCTCATTTTGGACGAACATGAGGCTAACTTTATCTTATAAATGTATAGATTCATCACCAAATAGTCAAGAATATTCAGCCAAGCTTGTAGATAAGAAAGGACAAGTCATTTAAGGTCATTCTAATGTGTTAAGATGAGCATTTATTTTTTTTGTAAAACCTTTCATATGGTGCCTATCAACACTATAAATAGGCACTTTGTTGAGTTAATCGATCGATGAAATAGGCCAAGAGGGGGTGAATTGGCAATAAAAATTTCGGTGGATGCTTTTGCAGAAAATTGAAAGTATTTGCACAATGATTTAGAGTGGTTCGACTTTCTCAACCAAAGTCTACATCCACTACCTTAGCTATCCACACTAAGGATTTTCCACAAATTCACTAATTTATCTTTCTTTTGAGGACAAAGAGTAACCTTACAAATCCCTCAAGAATTATACCCCAAATTCTTGAGAACACTCTCTCCCAAAGAGAACAATACAAATTTTGCAAACTTACAAGAAAATCCTCACAAGGTAAGATGTTTGCACAATTCTAGAACAAAGAAAGAACACTCAAGAATAATATAATTGAGCACAATAAGTGTTCTTGAAAGCAAAAATGAATATTGAATGAAATAGGCTTGAAAATGCTCAAACTTGAGGTTTGATGTTTTCTCTTTGATTCTGTCTTGATTCTCTCTTGATTCTTGTTGATTGTTGTTTCTTGTTGTTGATTAATGGCTTTTAATCTTGTTTAAATACTCATTCAATTGATTCTAAACGTTGGAGATGATTATTGAAGTCAATAGAGATGTTTAAGTGTGAAAACAATTAATAAAACTGCTTGGAGCGTGGGGAAATCGGTACCCCCTCATAGGGACTCGGTTCCTGTAGTGTAAAAATTCAAATATTTCGACGGTACAGAAGGGAATCGGTACCCCCTGGGGGGGAATCGGTTCCCTCCGAGGAATCTGTTATTTCTCGGAGCCAAATCATTCAGGGGGAATCGGTACCTTCTGGGGGGGAATCAGTTCCCTTTGGGAAATCTGGCCATTTTGGTTTGATTTTAATTAAGAAATGATTTTTGACTCGATTAAGGCTCGAAATACTTTGTAAATTTGTTTAAAAGATTAAAACATATTTTTACACTTTAGTAAGGATTAAATGAACTTTGAAAGACTTGGAGTAATATTTTGATATTGAATAATTATATCAAATATACTTAGAAATTTTTTGTAAAATCTTAATATTCATTTAACTTAATTTGTTATATCGAAACATCAAAATGTTTTTCAATAATCTCCCCCTTTTTGATATAACAAAACATTTTAGTAATTTTAAGATTTTAACTGAAAAATCATTTTTGAAAAATTACTCCCCCTTACTATAACGAAACATCAAAATCATTTTTGTTAAATGAAAAAGACTAAAACTTTTTAAACAAGGTTTTTGAAAAATTAAGACAATTGATAGATTAAGATAAAGCGTAAGCTGCTAAGATCACAATCAAAAGAGATATTAGCCATTAGTTTCATAATCATTATTCATAAACGAAATTGAAATCGTAAAAGTGGTCATATATCTAAAATGATGTAAATGATACACAAAATTAAAATTTAAGCAAATCCACATATATAGATAAGTTCAAATCATCCAAAAACATCCAAAACATAAAAATCCAATATTCATATCAAATTCAAACATCCAAAAAACATTCAAAATGTTAAAACAATAAGGTCTAAGCTAAGCAAGAAAACAAGGCCTAATCGTCAATCGGTGGATCAGGAGGAGATAAGTGTATCCAAATGTTGGCCACATCACGTGAAAGTGCATCGACCCTCTCGTCAAAGTGTCAAAACGACGATTCATGTTTCGTTGTTAGCAGTCAAATGTGATTCGATGGATGCAAACCTGATATCAAGATTCTCCATAAATGAGCGGAAGTATGGAGGTACTTGATCTGCTTGCTGTGCTTTTTCCTCGTGCTGCTCCGGCTCTTCGTCAGCTTTGGGAGGATGCTCACTGGTACGAACCCATATACCTGTTTCTTCATTTATCTTCCATTCGATTTTGTTAATGAAAAGAGATTGATTTGATTTTTGAGTGGAAAAGCGGCATCAAGGGAAACCCTAAGACCAACTTTAAAGAACATATTACTCATAATACAACCGTAAACTAGAGATGAACAAAGTTTCTTATTAGGAACTAGGTTTACGGTTTCAACAATTTTGGCAAAGATAATCTGAGGTAGGTTTATTTTAAGATTATTTTGGATACAATGTAGCAAAAAAGATCCAATGCTCGAAGAGTTGAGTATCTTCCTCCAGATGGTCGAAACCACCAAGAGATCATTAGATGAAAGAAACGATCACGGAGATCTAAAACATTCGCACTATCCCTTCTTTTATAATGAGAACCTACAGTTTGCTTTTCATTGTCTAAGTCTTCATTATCTAATCCTAATACGTTGGCTATGTATTATGGGTCAATATAAAAGAAGTTTCCTAGAAGTTAGGATCGAATTCCTATGGTTGCGGTTTTAGCCTGTTTTGAATGCAAATGGCATTAGAATAGAAGATTTGAACTAGTTGATGATAAACTATTGGTTCAAGTTCAAATAATTTATCAAATTTCCACTCTCGTAGGGTAAGAAGATATCAAAAATTTATGTCTAACATAGCTTGAAGTGATGGGATTCTTTCTTCCTGAATTTTGTAGGATTCAAAATAATGAGAATACCTAAAGAAGAGATTTTTCCTACGACCTGGTTCATTGAAGCATGAATTACGAATGGTCATATTTGGATCATCGGGATTAGGATTAGGAATATGTTAGATATGAGGTGGATTTGGTGGTTGGTTTGATTGACTAGAGGATGGCCTAGAACGTTTGTGAGACATGATTTAAGAAAATCGGAATAGAAAGAGTAACCTGCAATTTTAAACACATGTATGCAATATAATCAATCCCAAAACTCAATTGAGTCCGAAATATTTCAAGGTTAAAAAGAATCCTAGTGGGCAATTTTGAAAACTAAGTTTGAAAGTCAATATACGTATAATTTTCATAATAACAACATAATTAAATCCAAACAACAACAATTTGAAAAACAAAAAAATCATTTTTTTAAAAAATTTCGAAAATCTCAAAAATTTTGATAATTTTGTGTTTTTTATGAAATTAGTTGTAGATTATAGTTCTAAATCAATATATAACCAATGGCCAATCACTATTTCAACCTAGAACTAATTAAAACTAGTCCTATGTTCAAAATCAATAAAATAGTGGGTTTAGAAAAATTACCTTGAAAATTTTGAATTTTGTGAGAATGTGATAATTTTTGCACTAGTTTGATGATTCCAACAGGTTTAGGAGATGAAAGATGAAGTAATTCCATTTTGTTTTTGATGATTTTGGAAAAATTAGAGATTTAGGGAGAGAGGAAAGGTTGAACAGTGAGAAAGAGAGATGAAGGGTTTTGAGAAAAACAGGGTCTTTGGACGTTTAAATTCCAGACCCCGTGGGGGGTATAGATTTCCTCAAGGGGGAATCGGTTCCCCTTCAAGGGGTATCGATTTCTCCTGCACTAAAATTCAAAAATATGTATTTTAAACACTCAAAATGCTAAATTAATTTGCTCTAGTGGTATTGGAAACTCATATATTGAAGATTAATCATGTTTAATCAATCAATTTTATCCTTAAACTACATTTAAACATAAAATTAATTTTCACTAAGAATCATAAACTCCCCCTAACTAATAGAAAAGAATGCAATCAAAAATATTATTAATATAAGCATTTTTAATTTATTCTTAAATGTGCTAAAATTAATTTAAACACTAAGTGAAGATAGGTTAGTTAAACCTAATTCTCTCCTAAGTTCCAAAATCTTTCTTTGTCTAAAGGTTTTGTAAAGATATCCGCTAATTAGTGTAAAGTATCAACAAATTCTAGAACTACATCTTCCTTAGCGACATGGTCTCTAATGAAGTGATGTCTAATTTCAATATGATTAGTTCTAAAGTGTTGGATAGGATTTTTACTGAGACAAATAGCACTAGTATTGTCACACTTTATATGAATTGTACCTACTTCAATTCCATAATCAAGAAGTTGTTTTTTCATTCATAAAACTTGTTCACAAAAACTTGTTCACAAAAACTACCGGCTGAAATGTATTCCGCTTCAGTGGTAGATAATGCAACACAATTTTGTTTCTTTGAAAACCAAGAAATCAACATATTTCCTAGGAATTGGCAAGTACCGGAGGTGCTTTTCCTATCTATTTTGCATCCTCCATAATCCGTATCCGAGAAGGCATGCAAGCTAAAGCTAGAGTCTCTAGGATACCAAAGTCCTAAACTAGGAGTATCCTTAAGGTATCTAAAGATTCTCTTAACAACTAGTAAATGTGATTCCTTAGGGCATGATTGAAATCTAGCACATAAGCAAACACTAAACATAATTTTTGGTCTACTTGCGGTTAGATAAAGCAAAGAACAAATCATTGACGTATATAATTTAACATCCACACATTTACCTCCTTTATCTTTGTCAAGCTTTTTGATGAGCTCATTGAAGTGACATGAGGTTTTCCATTTTCTAGTCCAAACTTCTTGAGCATATCCTTGATGTACTTAGCTTGATTTATGAAGATGTCATCTTTTCTTTGCTTGATTTGGAGTCCCAAGAAAAATGAGAGCTCCCCCATCATGCTCATCTCAAATTCATTTTGCATTAGCTTAGAAAATTATTGGCAAAGAACATCATTAGTAGAACCAAATATTATATCATCAACATAAAGTTGAACTACTAATAAATCTTTAACTTTATGCTTTAAAAACAATGTAGTGTCAACCTTCCCTTTTGAAAAACCTTTTTCAATTAAAAAGTTTGACAATCTTTCATACCAAGCTCTAGGAGCTTATTTTAAACCACAAAGTGCTTTTGTCAATTTAAGAACATGATTTGGAAATTTTGAATCTCCAAAACCAGGAGGTTGTTCCATATACACTTTTTCTTTTATAAAACCATTTAAAAATGCACTTTTAACATCCATTTGATATAATTTGAATTCATTGAAACATGCAAATGCTAATAACATTCTAATTGCTTCCATCCTAGCTACGGGAGCGTATGTTTCATCATAGTCTATGCCGTTTTCTTGAGTATACCCTTGAGCAACAAGTCTAGCCTTGTTTCTCACTTTATTGCCACTTTCATCAAGCTTATTTATAAATACCCATCTAGTACCTATAGTAGACTTATTACTAGGTCTTTCAACTAATGTCCATACTTTACTTCTCTCAAATTGATTTAACTCTTCTTGCATAGCCATAATCCAATGTTCATCATTTAATGCTTCTTTAATATTCTTAGGCTCTATGCATGAGATAAATGCAACATAATTACAAATATTTCTAAGAAAAGATCGAGTTATTACCCCTTTGGATGGATCACCTATTATTTCACCATTCTTGACATAGTTGTATTCCCTTGGGGAAGAGATTTCCCTTTCTTCAATGGTTGGATTCTCGAGAGGATCTTGAGTTTCCTCATCTTTCGTTTCTTCCTTTGATGATGGTTCTCCAACGTCATGTCCAACGTCATTTATAATACCTACATCATCATTCACATAAGAATCCTTCCTCGAAGGGGATTATAATAAAAAACAACATGTATAGACTCTTCTACAACTAAAGTTCTTTTATTAAATACTCGATAAGCTTTAGAATTTAAGGAATAACCCAAAAAAAATTCCTTCATCACTTTTAGCATCAAATTTGCCAAGATTGTCTTTACCGTTGTTTAAAACAAAACATTTACATCCAAAAGGATGAAAATAGCTAATGTTAGGCTTTTTATTTTAAAAAGTTCATATGGAGTTTTCTTCAAAATAGTCCTAATCATTACTCGATTAATAACATAACAAGCATTATTTGTGGCTTTTGCCCAAAAATATTTTGGCAAATTGTTTTCACAAAGCATGGTTCTAGCCATTTCTTCTAAAGTTTGATTTTTCCTCTCAACAACTCCATTTTGTTGAGGGGTTCTAGGTGCTGAAAAATTATGGCTAATACCGTTAGAATTACAAAATTCAGTAAATTCAAGATTTTCAAATTCAGTTCCATGATCACTCCTAACACTAATTATAGAGTAACCTTTTTCGTTTTGAATTACTTTTGAAAACATGACGAATTTTTCTAATGCTTCATCTTTAGTACTTAAGAATATAACCCAAGTATATCTAGAATAATCATCTACCAATACAAATGTATAATGTTTTCCACCCAAGCTAGTAGTTCTAGATGGCCCAAAAAGATCTAAATGGATCAATTGTAATACTCTACTAGTGGATTCGTTATTAATGGATTTAAAAGAAACTCGCTTTTGTTTTCCTTTAGCACAAGCATCACAAATTTTATCATTACCAAATTTTAGCTTTGGCAACCCTCAAACTAAGTCTCCTTGAATTAGTCGTTGCAAAACACTCATACTAGCATGTCCTAGTCTCCTATACCATAACCAACTATCATGCTCATCCTTAGCAACTAGGCATAAATTAGTCATATCTATAGAATCTAAATGCACCATGTAAATGTTTCCTATTATATGACCAACAAGAATAATCCGATTAGATGCAATGTCAATGACTTTACAACCATATCAAACTTAACTTTGAATCCCTTATCGCACAATTGACTAATACTCAATAGATTATGCTTTAATCATTCACATATAAAACATTCTTAATTTGTATAGAAGAGGTATTACCTATAATGCCTATACCTTCAATGTGACCTTTTTAGTTATCACCAAAAGTGACCTCTCCTCCATTTTTGGCGTTACACTCTTTGAACCGGCTCTTGTCTCCGGTCATGTGTCTTGAGCATCAACTATCAAGGTACCATGAGTTTGAATTTGTTTCCCGTTCCTTGTAGCAATGCTCCTTTTCCTACAAACATTGATTAATTTTTGATTTTTGGTACCCAAATTATTTTGGGTCCATATTCATTAGTTTCCAAAATCCTAGACCCCTTAGGTATCCATTTTTGTAGGATATCCTTATCTTTAGTAGTAATGAGTTCTTTAGGAACCCATATACTTCTAACAATTTTTCAATTAAAGGTTATTCGGGGACCTCTATGATTGTAGTTTTTAAAACTTTTTCTAACAAAGTTAGATTTTAAATTTTCTCCATTTTCAAAACTTTTTGTTCCAACTTTATCAAAAAAAAGCTTTAAGATCATCAATTTTCTTTTGATGATCATCATTGACCTTTGAAAGTAAATTATGCAAATCAAAATTTTATTTTCAAACTCTTCTAGTTTGATTTGCAAATTTTTGATTATACTTTCAAGATCATCGTTGGTATTGGATATAAGATATTTTTATTTTTCAATTTCAAAATATCATTTTTATACTTTAAAAATAATTTCTTATGATCCGAAGCCAACCCATTATATTCCTCTAATAGCTCATCAAACGAATAATCTTCAAAATTAGATGAGTTAGAGGTTACCTTAGAATCTTCCCCGAATGCCATCAAGCACAAGTTTGCTACTTCTTGTTCCTCTTCATCAGAACCTTCTTCATCGCTCCATGTAGCCACGTGAGCCTTGTGCTTATTCTTTGAATGATCCTTTCTCTTCAATTGTGGGCAATCATATTTGACATGCCCCAGCTTTTTGCATTCATAGTAAATGATCGGGTCCTTCTCTTTTGGTTCATTCTTGAAGCCTTCATTTCATTTGAATTTTCTTCCTTGGTTTGGCCTCATTAATTTTCTGAACTGTTTGGCAAATAATGTCATTTCCTCATCATCGTCATCGTCATCTTCATCCGAATCACTCTCATCTTTTGTGGATTTGAGAGCAACTCCAACGTTCTTCTTCTTCTCCTTCTCCTTCTCCTTTTTCTTTGGTGTCTCATCAATCTTATCGAGGTCTACCTCATCTTGAAGAATCATTTCATGAGTGAGGAGTGATCCGATTAGTTCTTCAAGGGTTAAGGACTTTAAGTTCTTAGCCTCGACGATTGCCATCTTCTTTGATTGCCATGGTTTTGGAAGTGAGTAAACCAACTTCCTCTCAAGATTTTCATTTGGAATGATCTCTCCATATGATTTGAGACTATTAAAAATCGTGGAAAATCTATCCGTCATAGCTTTGATGTCTTCATCCGGTTTCATCCTAAAATTTTCATAGCTATGAGTTAGAAGACTAATTTTAGATTCTTTTACCTCGCCGGTGCCTTCATGAGTGACTTGAAGTTTGTCCCATATTTCTTTGGTGGTTGGACAAGATGAAACTCTTCCATATTCATCTGGTCCAAGAGCACAAAAAATAATATGGATGGCTTTGGAGTTGAGTTGGAATATTCTTGTCTCTCATTCACTCCACAATCTTGGGTGAGAGGAGGGTTTGATGTATCCATCTTCTATGACATTCCATGCTCCCATGTCACTTGCTTGAATGAAGTACATCATTCTATTCTTCCAACAAGCATAGTTAGCTAAATTGAAGAAATGAGGCTTGTTGACAGGCATTGAATTGAGAACGAAGTCGAAGTTTGAAGCACCGACCATTGATGACTTGAATATAGATGTAACTCTTCCCGAATAGACTCAAGAGGTGATTAAAACTTAAAATGAGTGAGGATCTAATACCAATTATTAAGTTAATCGATCAACGGAATAAGCCAAGAGGAGGGTGAATTGGCAATAAAAATTTCGGTGTAAGCTTTTGCAGAAAATTGAAAGTATTTGCACAGTGATTTAGAGTGGTTCCACTTTCTCAACCAAAGACTATGACCACTACCTTAGCTATCCACACTAAGGATTTTCCACAAAGTCACTAATTTTTCTTTCTTTTGAGGACAAAGAGTAACCTTACAAATCCCTTAAGAATTATACCCCAAATTCTTGAGAACACTATCTCCCAAAGAGAACAATACAAATTTTGCAAACTTACAAGAAAATCCTCACAAGGCAATATGTTTGCAAAATTCTAGAACAAAGAAAGAACACTCAAGAATAATATAATTGAGCATAATAAGTGTTCTTGAAAGAAAAAATGAATATTGAATGAAATAGTCTTAAAAATGGTCAAACTTGAGGTTTGATGCTTTCTCTTTGATTATCTCTTGATTCTTGTTGATTATTGTTTCTTGTTGTTGATCAATGGATTCTAAGCTTGTTTAAATACTCCTTCAATTGATTCTGAACATTGAGAATGATTAGTGAAGTCAATAGAGCCGTTTAAGTGTGAAAATAATTAATAAAACTGCTTGGAGCGTGGGAGGAATCGATACCCCCTCATAGGGAATTGGTTCTTGTAGTGTAAAAATTCAAATATTTCAACCATTACACAGGGGGAATCGGTTCCCCCTGGGGGGAATTGGTTCCCTCCTAGAAATCTGTTATTTCTTGGAGTCAAACCATTTAGAGGGAATCGGTTCCCTCTGGGCAATCTGTTCATTTTGGTTTGATTTTAATTAAGAAATGATTTTTGACTCGATTAAGGCTCGAAATACTTTGTAAATTCGTTTAAAAGATTAAAACATATTTTTACACTTTAGTAAGGATTAAAATGAGCTTTGAAAGACTTGGAGTTATATTTTGATATTCGAATAATTATATCGAATATACTTAGAAAATCTTTTGTAAAATCTTAAAATTCATTTAACTTAATTTGTTATATCAAAACATCAAATTGTTTTTCAACACACTTTCATATAGAAAACACTTTGAAAGTTTACTTTTGTTCTAGTTCTTTTAAAGAACTATATCGGCTTCAAGATATTCTTGTAGTGTTCATCCATCCATTTGTTTATAACGTTGATTCGTAGCTCATATATAGCTAATGGGTCACGTTCCACCCTTTAATACGTCGTTATCATCTCTTTTATTTTTGGTTCTTA
This sequence comes from Hibiscus syriacus, assembly GCF_006381635.1. Classification (NCBI taxonomy): domain Eukaryota; kingdom Viridiplantae; phylum Streptophyta; class Magnoliopsida; order Malvales; family Malvaceae; genus Hibiscus; species Hibiscus syriacus. The sequence goes on from NW_024062586.1 coordinate 849,465, forward strand.
GCTCTATATTGCTAGTGGGTCATACTCCACATTCCTCTATACTACACAATCTATGCTTACAACACCATTCATCATTCACCACCGTTCTTTCACTTTTATTAAACCACGCAACCAACACTCTTTAACCACCTTCAAAATAACTCATATCCTTTCATTTTCATTTCATAGTTATATCAATTTCTTTCTTACATCGTTGTTTATGCAATTTCATAATATAAATCTTGCGGAATCAGTTTCTTACTAAAATTACGATCGGGAAACAACATATATGACTCGGGTTACATAATCAGGATCATATCATTTGATATCAGAGATACAATGATTCAGTAAGAGTTCATTTTTATCTCTCCCAAATTAGTGAAAAAAAAGAAAAAAACGAAAATAGAATTCGAAAGAAGTAAATTTTTCAGTTTCTTTACAATTATATTTTCAGTTTATTTTCTCACATATTTGGTTTTCTGTTTCTTGTAGCCAGCCTTATTTCCTACACATTTCTACAAGATTCCTTTAACTAATCAAGATTCCTTGTCAAGCCCTGAGGAAGTTTTAATTAGGACTCTAAAAGCAAGCAAGAATGGTAAAAGGCAAGAGAGCACATCAAGGGTAAAACCCATCCCAAGTAAAACATGAGTGGAGTGAAATTTTTTTCTTTAGAGTGTATTGGTGAGGTTTATTTTTCATTTTATTACTAATCATGTTTCATACTTCTAGAGACAAATCTCATATTTCAGGAGATAGAGATTCCCAAAAGATAGTGGGTTACAAAACTTGCAAATAGAAGCAATTGTTTGTGAGTTTTCTATGATCTTGAGGGAATAATTAGAGCCACTCCACGAATGTATGACAACCTTAACAACATCAAGATTTCCTTTCCATCTTTCCAAGGCAAGAAGAATCTCGAGGCTTACCTTGTATGGGAAAAGAAAGTTGAGCACATCTTTGAGTGCCACAACTATTCCGGCTTAAGAAGGTAAAAATCGTTGCTATTGAGTTTACAGAATATGCACTAATATGGTGGGATCAAATGACTTCTAGCAGATGGAGAAATAGAGAGTGTCCTATCTCTACTTGGATTGAGATGAAAGTGGTGATGCAGAGACGGTTCATTTCAACCGACTACCACTGAGAGTTGTTCAATAGACCTTAAAATCTCACACAAGGAAACCATAAGAGAAGATCTTACAATGAGGACTCTAATTTTCAAAAAAAAAGCAATGTCAAAATTTAAACACAGAATAAGCCAAGTGATTTTGTATCTTTCAATCCATAAAGTCTAGATCGTCTTCAAGAGTGTTTTGACAATATTGTCGAAGAAACATAATTGCAAGAACAACTAGAAAAAGAAAGGGTTTGCAAAAAAATAAAACAAATGAGATTTGGAAAAGACATTGAGAGCAAAGAAAATTAGTTTTATGAAAAAGAGGGAAAAGAGGAAATTTTTGAAGAAAAAGAGAAAAAGTGTTACATTGAAAGAGAAATTCAAAAAGAAGATGAGAGTGAAAAGAATAAGTTTGAAAAAAAAAACTATTTGTTCAAAAGAGAGAGCCCAAAAGTGAGGTAAAAGCAAAAGATAGAGACAAAAGAGATTGACCAAAATGAGGGGAAGAAAATCAACATTCTTTTAAAACAAAGAGATTAAGAAAGTGATTATTATCGAGAAAGAAGAACTTGTACTTATGTACAATGATAACTTCTTAAACACTAACCACTCTAACAAGAATTTTCTTTGTTTTGTTGCCTTATTATTACAGGAATCCGAAGACTTACTTCCGGAGGATATTCCAAGTGGATTGTGATTTTTGAAATCATCAAACATCCTCCATGGTTTCATGTCCTTACAAATTTTGTAATAAGATTTCCTAAAGCTAACTTTTGTTTAATTTTTATATATGTGGTTAGGCTATTTGGAATCTCTAAATCATCTTTGGACAATCATAATGTGTTATGATGCCAATCCCTAAATCATATTTGGAAAGCCCTAAGGAGTAAAGAAGAAACCAAACGATTGACATAACACCTACAAACAAACACCAAAATAGAATTGTGAATCCAGGGAGATCATTCAGAAACACCTAAATATGTGGGAGTGTTGCATGACTCAAACTAAGCATTTATAGCTTAGAGACATCAACATGTTTAATATTACCATTCCATTAGATTTGATTTCCTTCCATACTAATCAAATTATGAACATAAATGACAAGAGAAAGAACAACTTTGAGAAAGAGGTACATCAAACGATGAAGCAATTTGCAAATAGAGTTTACAGGAAGTTCAAACAAATAATCTTCAAACCAGGAGATTGATTATGTGTTCGCAAGCCAAAAAAGAAGTTCTCTGCTAAAAGAAAGCCGAGATTGTTCCCTTGTATAGTAATATTTGATTTGGGGACAAATCACCTTAAAGAGGGAGGGACTGATATGATCGCTAATAGCAAAGACCCAGAAAAGTACCAAAGTGGCCCTAGCAAGGGCTAAGAAATTTCAAGCAACCATGGAAATATTGTTTTCATCAAGCTTTGAATGTGAATATGGAGGAATAACAAGGGAGGAACACTTTACTTTGCTTATGCATGAATTTCCATGAAAATTTAAAGTGTGCATAACATTCATTGGATTTAATAAGTGTGATGTTCAATAAAGCACGTAATGCATTTAAGTATAGTTCATTTAGGGAAGTAGATCATTTATACATCTAGTTCATTGAATACACTACTTCATTCATGTATTTAGTTCATTAATCAAACTAGTTCATTTATTAAACTAGTGCATTAATCTAACCAACTCTTTAATTGTTTTTCATGCATATTTCATTTAACTTTAAATGTTTTCCATGCATATTTCATTTAAGTTTGAATAAATTCTATGTGTGTGTCTAGGTGCATGGACATGTGGATTGTTTCAAGCTGAAGGAGAGTCATTTCGTCTTCCACCAAGAGATAAGCCACTGAAGATATCTTAATTCACCTATTCAAGACAATTAAAGGATGATATCTCCTAATTTTTCAAGGGTTGTTCGTATTCCACCAAAGGCAATGCATTCAAGTCTTGTTAATTCACCTATTCAAGGCTGAATTTATTATCTTTGGAGGCCATTCACGTGTTGGTATGAAGACAAGCAATTACAAGCATTCAAAGCTTGTATTCATGGTCATTATTATCACATTTTGAAGGCTTTTCAAGTGATGCAAGAAGACATGCAATGATGGCTCAATTATTTCACTTATTAATACAATTAAATGATAAAATCATTAAGGGATTTGAAGATACAAGTTGATTTAGATGTGTAGGATGTCTACATTCATCCTCATTTCATTTATTTGCAAGCAAAGTAAGGCAGCCTAGTCACCCATCCTTTTGGACAAAAATGAGGTTAAATTCATCTTATAAATGTCTAGATTCATTACCAAATAGTTTAGAATATTCAACCAAGCTTGTAGAAAATAAAGGACAAGTCATTTAATTTCATTTAAGTGCATTTAGATGAGTATTCATTTTTTTCCTGAAAACCTTTCATATGGTGCCTATCAACACTATAAATAGGCACCTCTATATAGAAAACACTTTGAAAGTTTTCTTTCATTCTAGTTCTTTTGAAGAACTCTATAGGCTTCAAGATAGTCTTGTAGTCTTCACCCATCCATTTGTTTATAACGTTGGTTCCTAGCTCATATATAGTTAGTCCAAACTTTTGAATCATTCTAGTTTATATTGTTGGTCCCTAATTCCTTATAGCTAGTGGGTCATAATTCACTTTCCTCTATTCTACACAATCAACGCCTACAACACCATTCATCCTTCACCACATTTCTTTCACTTTCATTAAACCACGCAACCAACACTCTTCCACCAACTTCAAACTAGTTCAACATAACTCATATCATTTCATTTTCATTTCATGCTTATATCTGTTTCTTTCTTAAATCATTGTTTATGCAATTTCATAGTACAAATCTTATAGAATTAGTTTCTTACTAGAATCATGATCGACAATAACATATATGACTCGAGTTACACAATCGGGACCATATCACATGCCCTGAAAGTATTGTTTCTTACTCCAAATGAAGTTCTCAACTTCATATATGCCAATCGGGTCCCCTTGAGCTCCTTTATGTTCGAAATATTGATCACGAGTTTCGTTATTGGTGCTTCTCCTAGTGCCCAATTCATCACGACAACCTTGTAAACAAGAAGCTCACTATTAAGCTCTTTCATCTTCTCTATCAATTCCACCCTCATAGCCAAGTACAAGCTCTCGAGACCCCTGGTCCGCTCATCAAATGATTCACCAACTCCGTTGATGAGTTCTTAAGTCTCCATACTGAGCCATTCCTCTACGGGCTCTAACATGGCAAGTCAAGATTCAATTGAATCCTGACTCTCATTGACTTCATTGTATAGATCTTCAAGTTTGCCAACCCTTTATTCAATAGGTGCAACAAAATCCTTTGAACTCCCTTACTTCTTCACTCTACCATCACGGGTCTCAATCCCCTTAGTAATAGTTTAAACCTCATCTTAGTTTTATGGTGCCATCTCTCCCAAAACTAGCTTGAATCACCGCAATGAACTTGCTCTAATACCATTTGTCATGCCCTTGGAGCCATAAACTCGGGAACATTAGGCCTTATATTCCTATGAACACTTCTTATATGGTTTGACACCTATGTAGGCCTGAAAACACTAAGAAATAAGAAATAGTAAAACATTGAAGCACGAAAACATAGAAATGGGATGGCTCACAAAGAACAAGAAGAGTGAATTGAATGAATTCTCTTGTATTCCTCAAAAGTGAAGTGATTACAAATGAGGTGATGAGGCCTCTATTTATAGTTGAATCCCCTTACAATGGGAGGCTAATATCAAAGTAAAATGATAGCTAAGAAGAGCCTTACAAATCCCCTAAATTAAGGGAAGACAACCAAACCGCCTTTTATTTTGTCCCATTCTTTCTTTAGATGGGTGTTCACACTGGATATGGTAAGAATCCTCTTCAATCTCTTATGATTTTTTGTCCATATCTGCACTGTCATTATGGACATTATCTGATATGATGTCACTTTCCTTATTTGCAAGGTCAGTGATGTGATCCCAATCAGCCCTAACTTTCTTCTTGATCTGATTAAATCAATGAAGTTCACCAAGGTTGATTCAAAGGGATTTCTACCTTACTTCATCCTATACATGTTCATTTATGCACTACATTTTATCATATGTTTGTATTTACCTCTTAGAATATGCTTATCATATGATATCATTTACTGCATGAATTTGCATGAGTTTTATTGGTTGCATGACATTCATTGCATTTAATAAGTGTGTTGTTCATTTAATCATGCATTGCATTTAAAACATCTAGTTCATTTACGGAAGTAGTTCATTTATGCATATTTAGATCATTTAGTAAGCTACTTTATTCATGCATCTAGTTCATTGAATAAAGTTAGTTAATTAATTAAACTAGTTCATTCATCAAACTAGTTCATTTATTAAACTAACTCTTAATTTTTTAATGCATGTTTTTAATTGAAGATTGAATAAAGTTCACCTTTGTATCTAGGTGCATGAGAGAAGTTGAACAGTTTCAACATATGCAAGAATATCAGTTAGAATGTCTTCTAATTCTGGATGAGATACAAATGTTTTTGAGTTCAGAAATCAATTGGATATTATTCATATATCTCCTATCTTTCCAACGCCTTTTGAATCACCTCAATCTGATAGCAGGAGCTTGAGATATGATCGATTTACTGAAGACAGTGCAGGCTGGAACTTTCATTACGGGAATTTTATACAAGGATGATTTGGATGAGTTTGAGCTAAAGAATAGTCCTTTCATATTCTACCAAGAGACAAGCAATTGATGGCCATCTTAATTCACCAATTCAAGGAATTCAAGATTGATGTTATCACCCATTGAAGGCCATTCATGTTCAAGAAAGGGGACATGCAATACCCAATATTCAAAACGTCGTATTCAAGGCCTTTATAATCTTTTGAAGGCTGATCATATTCTACAAGGGAACAAGCAATGAAGGCAGAATTTATTTCATTTAACCACCAAATTAAGCGATAAAACCAACCAGGAATTTGAAGAGAAAAGCTGATTTGGACATGTAGGATGTCCACATTCATCCTATGGCTTCACTTATCCTCTTTTCTTCCCTTTGCAAGCAAGGAAAGGCAGCCCAAGAGTCACCCCTCCTTTTTGGACGAATTTAAGGCTAGAATTATCTCAAATTAAAGCTTAATTCATCCATTTTCAATCTACATGGTCAGCTATTGAAAACATTTTTAATGTTTCGATATAACAAAATTAAGTGTTATTGAATTTTAAGATTTTACAATCATATTTAATGTATATTCGATTAAATTATTCGAATATCACAAATATTACTCCAAGTTTTTCAAATGCCAATTTCAATCCTTACTAAAGTGTAAAATTGTGTTTTAAACTTAAAATAATTTTGAAATAATTTTTACAAAGTATTTTGAACCATATTCGGGTAAAAAATTATTTTTACAAAGGGATGTACCGATATACTATTTAATGTATCAATGCACACCCAACATTGAATGTATTTTGTGTACCGATGCACAGAATATGCATCGATACACTCCTAGCTCTTAAAAAACATCGAATGCAATTAGTGTACCGATCCACCTGGAGTGTACCGATACACTAGGTCATATAACAGTCAAAATATTGAATTTTACACACAGTGTACCGATGCACCTACGCTCCCAACAGATTTTTTAAATGACAATTACACCATAATGACTCTATTGACTTCACCAATAATCTCCAATGTTCAGAAGTGATCGAATGTGTATTTAAACAAGCTTAGGAGCCATTGATCAACAACAATTAAGAAGAGAAGCTAGAGAATCAAAGAGAAATCATCAAACATCAAATTTGAGCATTTTCAAGCCTATTTTTATTCAATATTCATTTTGCTTTCAAGAACACCATTTGTGCTCAATTGTATTCATTCTTGAGTGTTTTTTATTTGTTCTAGAATTGTGCAAACATCTTGCCTTGTGAGGTTTTTCTGTGAGTTTGCAAAATTTGTGTATTTCTCTTTGGAAGAGAGTGTTCTCAAGAATTTGGGGTATAATTCTTGAGGGATTTGTAAGGTTATTCTTTGTCCTCAAAAGAAAGAAAAATTAGTGAATTTGTGGAAAATCCTTTGTGTGGATAGCTTAGGTAGTGGACGTAGACTCTCATTGAGAAAGTCGAACCACACTAAATTGTTGTGAAATTATTTTTTATTTTCTACAAAAGCTTCCACCAAAATTTTAATTGACAATTCACCCATTTCATCGATTGATTAACTCAATAATTGGTATCAGAGCTATACTAATTTGAAGGTTTAACTACCTCTTGACTTGATTCAGGAAGAGTTATATCGATATTCAAGTCATCAATGACATCCACTTCAAACTTCGACTTCGTTCTTGATTCAATGTTAGTCAACAAGCCTCATTTCTTCAATGAAGCTAATTATGCTTATTGGAAGAATAGAATGAAGTAATTCATTCAAGCAAGTGACATGGGAGCATGGAATATCGTGGAAGACGGATATATTATACCTTTCACTCATTCAAGATTATGGAGTGAAGAAGAGACAAGAATCTTCTAGCTCAACTCAAAGGCTATCCATATTATATTTTGTGCTCTAGGACCAGTTGAATACGGAAGAGTTTCATCTTGTACAACCACCAAGGAGATATGGGATAAACTACAAGTCACTCATGAAGGCATATACGAGGTAAAAGAATCTAAAATTAGTCTTTTAACTCATAACTATGAAAATTTCAAGATAAAACCGGATGAAGACATCAAAGTTATGACAGATATATTTTCTATGATTTTCAATGGTCTCAAATTATATGGAGAGATCATTTGTAACGAGAATCTAGTGAGGAAGTTAATTTATTCTCTTCCTAAATCTTGGCAATCAAAGAAGATGATAATCATCGAAGCTAAAAACCTTAAGTCTCTATCTCTTGATGAACTCATCGGTTCTCTCCTCATGCATGAAATGATGATTCAAGATGAGGTAGACCTCGAAAAAAAGGACGAGACAAAAAAAGAGACAGAGAAGAAGAAGAAGGTTGCAGTTGCTCTCAAATCAACAAAAGATGAGAGCGATTCTGATGAAAATGACGAAGACGAGGAAATGACATTATTTGCCAAACGGTTTAGAAAATTGATGAAGCCCAACCGAGGAAGAAAATTCAAACAAAATGAAGGCTTCAAAAATGAAGCAAAGGAGAAAGACCCTATTATTTGCTACGAATGGAAAAAACTGGGGCATGTCAAATACGATTGCCCACAATTGAAGAAAAATGGTGAATCGAAGAAAAAACACAAGGCTCACGTGGCTACATGGAGCGATGATGAACAATCTGATGAAGAGGAACAAGAAGTATCAAACTTGTTCTGGATGGCCATCGGGGAGAATTCTCAGGTAGCCCCTAACTCATCTGATTTTGAAGATTATTCTTTTAATGAGTTAGTAGAGGAATATACGGGGTTGGCTTCGGATTATGAGAAATTATTTTTGAAATATAAGAAGGATATTTTAAAATGGAAAAATGAAAATAATCTCTTATTCATGACCAACAATGATCTTGAAAGTAAAATTAAAGAATTGCAAATCAAAATTGAAGATTTTGAAAATAAAAATTTCGATTTGCATAATTTACTTTCAAGAGTCAACGAAGATCATCAAAAAAAATTGATGATCTTAAATCTTCTTTTAATAAAGTTCAAAAAAACATTTTGAAAAAAGAGAGAATTTAAAATTCAACTTTATTAGAAAAAGTTTTAAAAACTAAAATCATAGAGGTCCCCAAAGAACCTCAAATAAAAAAATCATTAGAAGTATATGGGATCCTAAAGGACTCATTACTACTAAAGATAAGGATATCCTACACAAATGGATATCCAAGGGGAATAGGATTTTAAGTACTAATGAATATGGACCCAAAAGAATTTGGGTACCAAAAATAAAAAATAATCTATGTTTGTAGGGAAAAGATCATTGCTACAAGGCACGGGAAACAAATTCAAACTCATGGCACCTTGTTAGTGGATGCTCAAGACACATGATCGGAGATAAGAGCCGGTTCATAGAGCTAGAAGACAAAAATGGAGGAGAGGTGACTTTTGGCGATAATTCAAAATGTCACATTGAAGGTATAGGTACTCTAGGTAATACCTCTTCCGTACAAATTAAAAATGTGTTATATGTGAATGGGTTAAATCATAATCTATTGAGTATTAACTAATTATGTGATAAGGGATACAATGTCATGTTTGAAACTAATGGTTGTAAGTAATCGACATTGCATCTAATCGGATCATGCTTGTTGGTCATAGAATAGGAAACATTTACATGGTGCATTAAGATTCTATAAAAATGACTAATTTTGTTAGAGTATGCCCAAAGACCAATCATATGATGATTGTAATAATACTTTTATTTACCGATTTTATTGAATAAAGGTATTGTCGCTATTATTTTTATTTATATATATGTGTTTAACATAAACTGGAAGATAATAAAGTTCATATAATGACATAATTGTTATTATTCAAAGATCACTAGTCAAGTATTATTATGGGCATGGACAATAATAATACGCTTAAGACTAACATGTTATTGATTGATGACAATGAGTTGTCATTGGCATAGAGATGTCAGAATTGATACATGATTATATTGTTAGAGAACAATATATTGGATTGACCGACCATGAGCATATGTCTTGGATTATTATGTGACAGTCATAACATTGCTCATGATGATGACTATATGTATAATCCTCAGACTTGAGATCAATACTATCCCAACATATATTGTTGTATGTTTTGATGCAACTAAACAAACTCCGTAACTGGTTTCTCTATAAAGACTGTTATTGAATATATCTCAATACATGTAGTGGGTGTGTATGATTAAGATATGATTTGTTCTTCATACATAATAGGAAATATATCACAGGCCACTTGATTCAATAAGACTAGAAACGCATGGCCATGCTCGAATAAGTTGATATGAGATATCATAAACTATTCGTTAATTATAATCTACTCTAGATATCAAGAAACAATAGATGGGCTATACAAGTGTGACAATTCCAAGACTTGTGCCTATTCTAGATATAAATGACATAAGGATGTAATACAAAAAAGAGTTAATCACCAAGATGATATGTCAAATCATATTTTCTTGTAACTTAGGTGACAATGATATATTGCTAGATGTCACTCATTGTATGTAATATTAGAATTATTCTAATAATTATTGCTATCGTTACAAGAACCTACAAGGTCACACCCTATGATTGAAACGAGCAAAGATGTACAATTTGTTGTACGTTACTAAAATATATATCTAGAGTTAATTAAATATATGTTTTAATAATCCGAATACTTAATTTCAATTAATAAAATATAGATTTAATTAATTTGAAATAATAAAATCTCTAATATGATTAGGGTAACTTAGATATAAAATGATTATTAAATTCCAATTAATTAAATATATATTTAATTAATTTGAAATAATAAAACCCTAATATGATTAGGGTAACTTGGCTATAAAAGGATGTGTTAGGTCTAGCTGCCGTTTGTGAACACACACACAAAACCTTCAGCCGTTTTTCTCTCAAAACTATTTTGGGGAAGAAAAATACTGCTCTCAATCGGGTGAACTGAGTAGAGGTAGAGATGTGGTTTCATGGAGGCTTACGATTCGAATCGATCTACACCACTAGTCTTCACTGTTGTTTTTGCTATTTTTCAAGGAACCCGCTGTACGTATTCATATCTTTTCCCCCTCGATTTCAGTTTTTTGTACTTGGATCGCTGGTGAGACCGTCGAGTTTTTGTTTCCGTTGCGCCATGGGGTGCACCGATGGTCCCAACAGTGGCATCAGAACCACTTGTAAGATCTAAATTTGGGTTAAATTTTTGGTTGATGTGATATGTATGAGATTCATGTTTTAGTTTTATCGATTTTGGTAAATATGCTAATATTATTGTTCGAATCGATAATCGTAAAGATTAATATGTTAATTTGTTAATATGTTTTTCAATCGATTTGTTGCTGGATGATCTGTGGGAGAGCGATAGCAGATCACGTTTGGAAGTGGAACAATGGTTGTTCTGATGCAGAAAACCTTCAGGATTAAAAATCCCAAATGCACGATTTTGTTGATAATTGTTATCAAATCGTGAAATTTTTCGATGGAAACAAAAGTACTGTTTTGCAAGATGCTGATATATATGATATGTTTGTTTTGCACGGTGTTTGATATGCATGGTTATAGCCCTTGTTCAATTTACAATGGTTTATTTTGAAATACGGTCTGTGAGCCGTGCCTTTCTATATCTCTGTTGTATTTCTCTTCTCATTTTACTCCCTCGTATGTAAAATGAGTTTCTTTTAAAATTCTAAACCTATGAAGATTCACAAGGAGCATAAGAATGGCGAGAAGATGCCTAGAGAAAAGTCTTAGGCTTTAGGGTTCTTGGTTTTACCATTGGCTTGGGATGGACCACCTTAGTCATTATTTTGGGCTATAACCATTGCATCTTATTTATTGTTATATTTGTTATGTATACAATGCATCAAATGATAAAATAAGAATAACTATTGATGAGATCAATAAGGGCTTAATATTAAAATGAACAATGATGAGATAATTACGTAAATCCCACTTTATAATCTAAGTTAACTTAACTGTCTAATATTTACCCTCGTTAAGGCTTTGATCGATATTGTGTGGGCTTTTCTAAAGCATTGGCACATAAATCTATCTTGGTTAAACGCGAAGAATAAACAAGTGATATTCACTGGTTGAAATATTGGTAATAACTTAGCTAGGTTATTCTAATAGGATTAGAAACCTAGAGGTTAAATATTTGGATAAGTCATGAGATGACTTGAACAAAAGTTGTTCACCAAAATGAGGAGTTACATGAGATGTAACTAGTAAAGTGTTACTTACCTAAATAATCATTGTCCTAAAAGAAAAGCCAAAGCTGATTTAGGAAATTGATGTATTATGAATCCTCACCCACTAGAAAACATTTCGCTGAATTTTTAAATAAAATAGGGTTTTTAATTTTGAATAAAATAGTGGGAGTAATTTTTAAATAAAGTCCTATTTATAAATTTTAATTCGGTAAATTTACTTACTTTAATATTTTTCATTGTTGTAGATTTAATGGCAAACAACACTTTATCACTGCGATCACTCCTTGAGAAGGATAAACTTAATGGCATAAACTTCCTTGACTGGTTTCGTAATTTAAGAATTGTTCTCAAACAAGAAAGGAAGGAATATGTCATTGAGGAACCTGTTCCTGATGAACCAGTAACTAATGCTTCAAAAGATGACAAAGACAAATTCAAGAAACATATGGATGATATGTTAGATGTTGGATGTCTAATGCTTACCACCATGACTCATGAGCTTCTGAAGCAATATGAGGACATGGTTGCATATGAGATGATTCAATTTCTCAAAGAAATAGATAAAAGGGAAAGCACGTCAAGAGATATATGAGACCTCTAAAGCTCTATTTCAATGCAAAATGGCAGAGGGAACTCTTGTAGGAGCTCATGTCATCAAGATGATGGGCTACATCCAAACGTTGGAAAAGCTAGGATTTCCTCTCAAAGATGAATTCGCTATCGATGTTATCCTGCAATCGTTGCCAGATAGCTTTAGCCAATTTGTCCTTAATTTCAACATGAATGAAATTAACAAGACTTTGCCACAGTTACTTGGCATGTTAGGAACTGCTGGAAGCAACATAAAAAATGTTGGGCCTAAGCCCATTATGATGGTCCACAAGGACAAAGGAAAGGGAAAGAAAAAGGTAGTGGCAAACTCTAAGGGCAATGGTAAGACCAAACCAAAAGGAAAAAATGCATTGAAACCCAAAGAGGGAGTTAGCAAAGAAGGAAAATGTTTCCATTGCGATAAGACCGGACACTGGAAGAGAAACTGCCCTGTTTACCTTGAAGAGGTCAAGAAGGCAAAAGCAAATGGAACGTTTGTTTCAGGTATTTATGTTATTGATGTTAATTTATCAACATCTATTTCTTGGGTATTAGATACCAGTTGTGGTTCTTGTTGAAAACATTTTGAAATTTTGATATAACAAATTAAGTTAAATGAATTTTAAGATTTTCCAAAAAGATTTTCTAAGTATATTTGATATAATTATTCAATATCAAAATATTACTCCAAATCTTTCAAATGTCCTTTTTAATCCTTAATCAAGTGTAAAATTAAGTTTTAATCTTAAAATAATTTCAAAACAATTTTAAAAAATATTTCGAACCATTTCAAAGCCAAAAATTCCAGATTGCTCAGAGGGAACCGATTCCCCCCCAAGGGGGTACTGATTCCCCCTGAATGTTTTGGCTCCGAGAAAAATAGAATGCTTGGAGGGAACCGATTCCCCCCAAGGGGGTATCGATTCCCCCTGTTTAACGGTCGTAATATTTAAATTTTACACTTAGGGATTCGATTCCCCATGAGGGGGTAACGATTCCCCCCACGCTCTAAGTAGAAATATTATTTGTTTTCACACTTAAACAGCTCCAATAACTTCATTAATGATCCCCAACATTCAAAAGTGATTCAAGGTGTATTTAAACAAGCTTAGAATCCATTGATCAACAAGAAACAACAAGCAACTAGAATCAAGAGAGAATAAAAAAGAAAGCATCAAACCTCAAGTTTAAGCATTTCAAGCCTATTTTTCATTCAATATTCATTTTTCTTTCAAGAAAACTACTTGTACTCAATTGTATTCATTCTTGAGTGTTCTTTTCTTTGTTCTAGAATTGTGCAAATAATCTACCTTGTGATGATTTCCTTGTAAGTTTGCAAATTTGTATTGTTCTCTTTGGGAGAGAGTGTTCTCAAGAATTTGGGGTATAATTCTTGAGGGTTTGTAAGGTTACTCTTTGTCCTTAAAAGAAAGAGAAATTACTGAATTTGTGAAAAATCCTTAGTGTGGATAGCTAAGGTAGTGGACATATACTCTCGTTGAGAAAGTCGAACAACTCTAAATTGTTGTGAAATTATTTTTTATTTTCTGCAAAAGCTTCCACCAAAATTTTAATTGTCAATTCACCCCTTGGCTATTTCATAGATTGATTAACTCAATAATTGGTATAAGAGCTACACTAATTTGAAGGTTTAACTACCTCTTGACTCGATTCAGGAAGAGTTATATCGATATTCAAGTCATCAATGACCTCCACTTCAAACTTCGACTTGTTCTTGATTCAATGTTAGTCAACAAGCCTCATTTCTTCAATGAAGCTAATTATGCTTATTGGAAGAATAGAATGAAGTAATTCATTCAAGCAAGTGACATGGGAGCATGGAATATCGTGGAAGACAGATATATTATACCTTTCACTCATTCAAGATTATGGAGTGAAGAAGAGGCAAGAATCTTCCAGCTCAACTCAAAGGCTATCCATATTATATTTTGTGCTCTTGGACCAATTGAATACGGAAGAGTTTTATCTTGTACAACCACCAAGGAGATATGGGATAAACTACAAGTCACTCATTAAGGCATATACGAGGTAAAAGAATCTAAAATTAGTCTTTTAACTCATAACTATGAAAATTTCAGGATAAAATCGGAAAAGTTATGATAGATAGATTTTCTATGATTTTTAATGGTCTCAAATTATATTGAGAGATCATTCCTAATGAGAAGCTTCTGAGGAAGTTAATTTATTCTCTTCCTAAAGCTTGGCAATCAAAGAAGATGACAATCATCGAAGCTAAAAACCTTAAGTCTCTAACTCTCGATGAACTCATCGGTTCTCTCCTCATGCATGAAATGATGATTCAAGATGAGGTAGACCTTGAAAAGAAGGACGAGACAAAGAAAGAGACAGAGAAGAAGAAGAAGGTTGCAGTTGCTCTCAAATCTACAAAAGATGAGAGCGATTCTGATGAAAATGACGAAGACGAGGAAATGACATTATTTGCCAAACGGTTTAGAAAATTGATGAAGCCCAACAGAGGAAGAAAATTCAAACAAAATGAAGGCTTCAAAAATGAACCAAAGGAGAAAGACCCTATTATTTGCTAAGAATGCAAAAAAACGGGGCATGTCAAATACGATTGCCCACAATTGAAGAAAAATGGTGAATCAAAGAAAAAACACAAGGCTCACGTGGCTACATGGAGCGATGATGAACAATCTGATGAAGAGGAACAAGAAGTATCAAACTTGTTCTTGATGGCCATCGGGGAGAATTCTCAGGTAGCCCCTAACTCATCTGATTTTAAAGATTATTCTTTTAATGAGTTAGTTGAGGAATATACTGGGTTGGCTTCGGATTATGAGAAATATTTTTGAAATATAAGAAGGATATTTTAAAATGGAAAAATGAAAATAATCTCTTATCCAAGACCAACAATGATCTTGAAAGTAAAATTAAAGAATTGCAAATCAAAATTGAAGATTTTGAAAATAAAAATTCCGATTTGCATAATTTACTTTCAATAGTCAACGACGAACATCAAAAAAATTGATGAATATAAATCTTCTTTTAATAAAGTTGGAACAAAACATTTTGAAAAAATAGAGAATTCAAAATTCAACTTTATTAGAAAAAGTTTTAAAAACTACAATCATAGAGGTCCCCAAAGAACCTCAAATAAAAAAATCATTAGAAGTATATGGGTTCCTAAAGGACTCATTACTACTAAAGATAAGGATATCCTACACAAATGGATATCCAAGGGGAATAGGATTTTAAGTACTAATGAATATGGACCCAAAAGAATTTGGGTACCAAAAATCAAAAATCAATCTATGTTTGTAGGGAAAAGATCATTGCTACAAGGCACGGGAAACAAATTCAAACTCATGGCACCTTGCTAGTGGATGCTCAAGACACATGATCGGAGATAAGAGCCGGTTCATAGAGCTAGAAGACAAAAATGGAGGAGATGTGACTTTTGGCGATAATTCAAAATGTCACATTGAAGGTATAGGTACTCTAGGTAATACCTCTTCCGTACAAATTAAAAATGTGTTATATGTGAATGGGTTAAATCATAATCTATTGAGTATTAATTAATTATGTGATAAGGGATACAATGTCATGTTTGAAACTAATGGTTGTAAAGTAATCGACATTGCATCTAATCGGATCATGCTTGTTGGTCATAGAATAGGAACCATTTACATGGTGCATTTAGATTCTATAAAGATGACTAATTTTGTTAGAGTATGCCCAAAGACCAATCATATGATGATTGTAATAATACTTTTATTTACCGATTTTATTGAATAAAGGCATTGTCGCTATTATTTTTATTTATATATATGTGATTAACATAAACTGGAAGATAATAAAGTCCATATAATGACATAATTGTTATTATTCAAAGATCACTAGTCAAGTATTATTATGGGCATGGACAATAATAATACGCTTAAGACTAACATGTTATTGATTGATGACAACGAGATGTCATTGACATAGCGATGTCAGAATTGATACATAATTATATTGTTAGAGAACAATGTATTGGATTGACTGACCGTGAGAATATGTCTTGGATTATTATGTGACAGTCATAACATTGCTCATGATGATGACTATATGTATAATCCTCAGACTTGAGATCAATACTATCCCAACATATATTGTTGTATGTTTTGATGCAACTAAACAAGCTCCGTAATTGGTTGCTCTATAAAGACTATTATTGAATATATCTCAATATATGTAGTGGGTGTGTATGATTAAGATAGGATTTGTCCTTCATACATAATAGGAAATATATCACAGGCTACTCGATTCAATAAGACTAGAAACACATGGCCATGCTCGAATAAGTTGATATGAGATATCATAAACTATTCGTTAATTATAGTCTACTCTAGATATCAAGAAACAATAGATAGGCTATACAAGTGTGATAATTCCAAGACTTGTGCCTATTCTAGATATAAATGACATAAGGATGTAATACATAAAAGAGTTAATCACCAAGATGATATTTCGAATCATATTTTCTTGTAACTTAGGTGACAATGATATATTGCTAGATGTCACTCATTGTATGTAATATTAGAATTATTCTAATAATTATTGCTATCGTTACAGGAACCTACAAGGTCACACCCTATGATTGAAATGAGCAAAGATGTACAATTTGTTGTACGTTACTAAAATATATAACTAGAGTTAATTAAATATATGTTTTAATAATCTCGAATACTTAATTTCAATTAATTAAATATAGATTTAATTAATTTGAAATAATAAAATCTCTAATATGATTAGGGTAACTTGGATATAAAAGGATTATTAAATTCCAATTAATTAAATATATATTTAATTAATTTGAAATAATAAAACCCTAATATGATTAGGGTAACTTGGCTATAAAAGGATGTGTTAGGTCTAGCTGCCGTTTGTGAACACACACACAATACCTTCAGCCGTTTTTCTCTCAAATCTATTTTGGGGAAGAAAATATTGCTTTCAATCGGGTGAACTGAGTAGAGGTAGAGATGTGGTTTCATAGAGGCTTACGATTCAAATCGATTTACACTACCAGTCTTCACTGTTGTTCTTGCTGTTTTTGAAGGACCCCGTTGTACGTATTCATATCCCTTCCCCCCGATTTTAGTTTTTTGTACTTGGATCGCTGGTGAGACCGTCGAGTTTTTGTTTTCGCTGTGCCATGGGGTGCACCGACGGTCCCAACAGTGGCATCAGAACCACTTGTACGATCTGAATTTGGGTTAAATTTTTGGTTGATGTGATATGTATGAGATTCATGTTTTAGTTTTATCGATTTCGGAAAATATGCTAGTATTATTGTTCGAATCGATAACCGCAAAGATTAATATGTTAATTTGTTAATATGTTTTTTAATCGATTTGTTGTTGGATGATCTGTGGGAGTGCGATAGCAGATCACGTTTGGAAGTGGAACAATGGTTGTTCTGATGCAGAAAACCTTCAGGATTAAAAATCCCAAATGCACGATTATGTTGATAATTGTTATCAAATCGTGAAATTTTTCCATGGAAACAAAAGTACTGTTTTGCAAGATGCTGATATATATGATATGTTTGTTTTGCACGGTGTTTGATATGCATGGTTATAGCCCTTGTTCAATTTACAATGGTTTATTTTGAAATACGGTCTGTGAGCCGTGCCTTTCTATATCTCTGTTGTATTTCTCTTCTCATCTTACTCCCTCGTATGTAAAATGAGTTTCTTTTAAAATTCTAAACCTATAAAGATTCACAAGGAGTAGAAGAATGGCGAGAAGATGCCTAGAGAATATTCTTAGGCTTTAGGGTTCTTGGTTCTCCCATTGGCTTGGGATGGACCACCTTAGTCATTATTTTGGGCTATAACCTTTGCATCTTATTTATTACTATATTTGTTATGTATACAATGCATCAAATGATAAAATAAGAATAAGTATTGATGAGATCAATAAGGGCTTAATATTAAAACGAACAATGATGAGATAATTACGTAAATCCCTCTTTATAATCTAAGTTAACTTAACCGTCCAATATTTACCCTCGTTAAGGCTTTGATCGATATTGTGTGGGCTTTGCCAAAGCATTTGCACATAAATCTATCTTGGTTAAACGCAAAGAATAAACAAGTGATATTCACTGGTTGAAATATTGGTAATAACTTAGCTAGGTTATTCTAATAGGATTAGAAACCTAGAGGTTAAATATTTGGATAAGTCATGAGATGACTTGAACAAAAGTTGTTCACCAAAATGAGGAGTTACATGAGATGTAACTAGTAAAGTGTTACTTACCTAAATAATCACTGTCCTAAAAGAAAAGCCAAAGTTGATTAAGGAAATTGATGTATTATGAATCCTCACCCACTAGAAAACATTTCGCTGAATTTTTTGAAATTAAAACAAAGAGGGTTTTTAATTTTGAATAAAATAGTGGGAGTAATTTGTAAATAAAGTCCTATTTATAAATTTTAATTCGGTAAATTTACTTACTTTAATATTTTTCATTGTTGTAGATTTAATGGCAAACAACATTTTATCACTGCGATCACTCCTTGAGAAGGATAAACTTAATGGCAAAAACTTCCTTGACTGGTTTCGTAATTTGAGAATTGTTCTCAAACAGGAAAGGAATGAATATGTCATTGAGGAACCTGTTCCTGATGAACCAGTAACTAATGCTTGAAAAGATGACAAAGACAAATTCAAGAAACATATGGATGATATGTTAGATGTTGGATGTCTAATGCTTGCCACCATGACTCATGAGCTTCTGAAGCAATATGAGAACATGGTTGCATATGAGATGATTCAATTTCTCAAAGAAATATATAAAGGGAAAGCACGTCAAGAGAGATATGAGACCTCTAAAGCTCTATTTCAATGCAAAATGGCAGAGGGAACTCCTGTAGGAGCTCATGTCATCAAGATGATGGGCTACATCCAAACGTTGGAAAAGCTGGGATTTCCTCTCAAAGATGAATTCGCTATCAATGTTATCCTGCAATCGTTGCCAGATAGCTTTAGCCAATTTGTCCTTAATTTCAACATGAATGAAATTATCAAGACTTTGCCACAGTTACTTGGCATGTTACGAACTGCTGAAAGTAACATGAAAAATGTTGTGCCTAAGCCCATTATGATGGTCCACAAGGAAAAAGGAAAGGGAAAGAAAAAGGTAGTGGCAAACTCTAAGGGCAATGGTAAGACCAAACCAAAAGGAAAAAATGCATTGAAACCCAAAGAGGGAGTTAGCAAAGAAGGAAAATGTTTCTATTGCGATAAGACCGGACACTAGAAGAGAAACTGCCCTGTTTACCTTGAAGAGGTCAAGAAGGCAAAAGCAAATGGAACGTTTGTTTCAGGTATTTATGTTATTGATGTTAATTTATCAACATCTATTTCTTGGGTATTAGATACCAGTTGTGGTTCTTGTTGAAAACATTTTGAAATTTCGATATAACAAATTAAGTTAAATGAATTTTAAGATTTTCCAAAAAGATTTTCTAAATATATTCGATATAATTATTCGAACATCAAAATATTACTCCAAATCTTTCAAATGTCCTTTTTAATCCTTAATCAAGTGTAAAATTAAGTTTTAATCTTAAAATAATTTCAAAACAATTATAAAAAATATTTCGAACCATTTCAAAGCCAAAAATTCTAGATTGCTCAGAGGGAATCGATTCCCCCCCAAGGGGGTCCGATTCCCCTGAATGGTTTGGCTCTGAGAAAAATAGAATGCTCGAAGGGAACCGATTCCCCCCAAGGGGGTACCGATTCCCCCTGTTTAACGGTTGAAATATTTGAATTTTACACTTAGGGAACCGATTCCCCATGAGGGGGTACCGATTCCCCCACGCTCTAAGTAGAAATATTAATTGTTTTCACACTTAAATAGCTCCAATAACTTCATTAATGATCCCCAACATTCAGAAGTGATTCAAGGTGTATTTAAACAAGCTTAGAAGCCATTGATCAACAAGAAACAATAAGCAACTAGAATCAAGAGAGAATCAAAGAGAAAGCATCAAACCTCATGTTTAAGCATTTCAAGCCTATTTTTCATTCAATATTCAATTTTCTTTCAAGAAACCTACTTGTACTCAATTGTATTCATTCTTGAGTGTTCTTTTCTTTGTTCTAGAATTGTGCAAACAATCTACCTTGTGAGGATTTCCTTGTAAGTTTGCAAATTTGTATTGTTCTCTTTGGAGAGAGTGTTCTCAAGAATTTGGGGTATAATTCTTGAGGGTTTGTAAGGTTACTCTTTGTCCTTAAAAGAAAGACAAATTATTGAATTTGTGGAAAATCCTTAGTGTGGATAGCTAAGGTAATGGACGTAGACTTTGGTTGAGAAAGCCGAACCACTCTAAATTGCTGTGCAATTACTTTCAATTTTCTGCAAAAGCTTCCACCAAATTTTTAATTGCCAATTCACCCCCCTTTTGGCCGATCTGTCAATCGATTAACGCAACAATTGGTATCAGAGCCTAACTCATTTGAAGGTTTAATCACCTCTTGAGTCGATTCGAGAAGAGTTACATCGATAATAAAAGTCATCAATGGCCTCCACCTCAAACTTCGACTCCGGTCTCGATTCGATGCCCGTCAACAAGCCTCCTTTCTTTAATGGGGCTAGCTATGCCTATTGGAAAAATAGGATGATGTACTTCATTCAAGCAAGTGACATGGGAGCATGGAATGTTATAGAAGATGGATATATCAAGCCTCTTACTCATCCAAGAACGTGGAGTGAATGAGAGATAAGATTGTTCCAGCTTAGCTCTAAAGCCATTCATATCATATTTTATGCTCTTGGACATGATGAATACGGAAGAGTTTCATCTTGTACAATCTCCAAAGAAATATGGGATAAGCTTCAATTCACTCATGAAGGTACCGATGAGGTAAAAAAATCTAAAATTAGTATTCTAACGCATAACTATGAAAATTTCAGGATGAAACCAAATGAAGATATCAAAGCTATGACGGATAGATTCTCAACGATTGTCAATGGTATCAAATCATATGGAGAGATCATTTCAAATGAAAAGCTTGTGAGGAATTTAGTTTACTCCCTTCCAAAATCATGGCAATCAAAGAAGACGACAATCATCGAGTCTAAGGACCTAACGTCCTTAACTCTTGAAGAACTAATTGGTTCCCTCCTCACTCATGAAATGATGCTTGAAGATGAGGTGGACGGACCTTGATAAGATTGACGAGACACCAAAGGAGAAGGAGAAGAAGAAAAATATTGGAGTTGCTCTCAAATCCATAAAAGATGAGAGTGATTTTAATGAAGATGACGATGACGAGGAAATGGCATTGTTTACCAAACAGTTTAGAAAAATGATGAGACCTTACCGAGGAAGAAAATTCAAATGAAATGAAGGCCTCAAAAGTGAACTAAAAGAGAAGGACCTGATCATTTGCTATGAATGCAAAAAGTCGGGGCATGTCAAATTTGATTGCCCATAATTGAAGAGAAAGGTTCAATCAAAGAATAAGCACAAAGCTCATGTGGCTACATGGAGCGATGAAGAAGGTTCCGATAAAGAGGAACAAGAAGTAGCAAACTTGTGCTTGATGGCATTCAGGGAAGATTCTAAGGTAACCTCTAACTCATCTGATTTTGATGATTTGTCCTATGATGAGCTATTAGAGGAATATAATGGGTTGGCTTCGGATTTTGAGAAATTGTTTTTAAAATATAAAAATGATGTTTCAAAATTGAAAAATGAAAACAAACTCATATCCAAAACCAACAACGATCTTGAAAGTAAAATCAAAGATTTGCAAATCAAACTAGAAGAGTTTGAAAAGAAAATTTTGGATTTGCAAAATTTACTTTCAAAAGTCAATGATGATCATCAAAAGAAAATTGATGATCTTAAAACTTCTTTTGATAAAGTTAGAACAAAACGTTTTAAAAAAGGAGAAAATTCAAAATCCAACTTTGTAGAAAATATTTTAAAAACTACAATCATAGAGGTCCACAAAGAACCTCTAATGGAAAATTATTAGAAGTATGTGGGTTCCTAAAGAACTCATTACTACTAAAGATGAAGATATCCTACACAAATGGATACCTAAGGGGACTAGGATTTTGGAAACTAATGAATATGGACCCAAAAGAATTTGGGTACCAAAAATAAAAAATTAATCTATGTTTGTAGGGAAAAGAGCATTGCTACAAGGCACGGGAAACAAATTCAAATTCATGGTGCCTTGATGGTGGATGCTCGAGACACATGACCGGGGACAAAAACTGGTTCATAGAACTTAACGCCAAAAATGGAGGAGAAGTGACTTTTGGTGATAATTCAAAAGGTCACATTGAAGGTAGAGGTACAATAGGTAATACATCTTCCATACAAATTAAAAATGTTTTATATGTGAATGGATTAAATCATAATCTTTTGAGTATTAGTCAATTTTGTGATAAAGGATTCAATGTCATGTTTGAAACTAATAGTTGTAAAGTTATTGATATTGCATCTAATCGGATTATGCTTATTAGTCATAGAATAGGAAACATTTACATGGTGCATTTAGATTCTATTAATGTGACTAATTTATGTCTAGTTGCAAAAGATGAGCATGATAGTTGGTTATGGCATAGGAGACTAGGAGATGCTAGCATGAGTGTTTTGCAACGGTTAGTTCAAGGAGAATTGGTTTGAGGGCTGCCTAAACTAAAATTTGATAATGATAAAATCTGTGATGCTTGTGCTAAAGGAAAACAAAAGTGAGTTTCTTTTAAATCCATTAATGATGTGTCAACTAGTAGAGTATTACAATTGATCCACTTAGATCTTTTTGGGCCATCTAGAACTACTAGCTTGGGTGGAAAACAATATGCATTTGTCTTGGTAGATGATTATTCTATATATACTTGGGTTTTATTCTTAAGTTCTAAAGATGAAGCATTAGAAAAATTCATCATGTTTTCAAAAGTAATCCAAAACGAAAAAGGTTACTCTATAACTAGTGTTAGGAGTGATCATGGAACTGATTTTGAAAATAATGGATTTACTGAGTTTTGTAATAATTTTTCAGCACCTAGAACCCCTCAATAAAATGGAGTTGTTGAGAGGAAAAATCAAACTTTAGAAGAAATGGCTAGAACCATGCTTTGTGAAAATAATTTGCCAAAGTATTTTTGGGCGGAAGCCACAAATACCGCTTGTTATGTTATTAATCGAGTAATGATTAGGTCTATTTTAAAGAAAACTCCATATGAACTTTTCAAAAATAAAAAGCCTAACATTAGTTATTTTCATCCTTTTGGATGTAAATGTTTTGTTTTAAACAATAGTAAAGACAATCTTGGCAAATTTGATGCTAAAAGTGATGAAGGAATTTTTCTGGGTTATTTCTTAAATTCTAAAGCTTATCGAGTATTTAATAAAATAACTTTGGTTTTAGAAGAGTCTATACATGTTGTTATCGATGATAATCTCCTTCCGAGGAAGGATTCTTATTTGAATGATGATGTAGGTATTATAAATACAAATGACGTTGGAGAATCATCATCAAAGGAAGAAACGAAAGATGAGAAACTCATGATCCTCTCGAGAATCCAACCATTGAAGAAAGGGAAGTAACTTATCCAAGAGAGTACAATTATGTCAAGGATGTTGAGATTATAGGTGATCCATCCAAAGGGGTAACAACTCGATCTTCTCTTAGAAATATTTGTAATTATGTTGCATTTATCTCATGCATAGAGCCTAAGAATATTAAAGAAGCATTAAATGATGAACATTGGATTATGGCTATGCAAGAAGAGTTATATCAATTTGAGAGAAGTAAAGTATGGACATTAGTTGAAAGGCATAGTAATAAATCTACTCTAGGTACTATATGGGTATTTAGGAATAAGCTTGATGAGAGTGGTAATAAGTGAGAAAAAGGCTAGACTTGTTGCTCAAGGGTATACTCAAGAAGAGGGCATAGACTATGATGAAACATACTCTCCCGTAGCTAGGATGGAAGCAATTAGAATGTTATTAGCATTTGTATGTTTTCATGAATTTAAATTATATCAAATGGATGTTAAAAATGCATTTTTAAATGGTTTTATAAAAGAAGAAGTGTATGTGGAACAACCTCCGAGTTTTGAAGATTCAAAATTTCCGGATCATGTCCTTAAATTGACAAAAGCACTTTATGGTTTAAAACAAGCTCCTAGAGCTTGGTATGAAAGATTGTCAAACTTTTTAATTGAAAAAGGTTTTTCAAAAGGGAAGGTTGACACTACATTGTTTTTAAAACATAAAGGTAAAGATTTATTAGTAGTTCAAATTTATGTTGATGATATAATATTTGGTTATACTAATGATGTTCTTTGCCAAGAATTTTCTAAGCTAATGCAAAGAAAATTCGAAATGAGCATGATGGGGGAGCTATCATTTTTCTTGGGACTCTAAATCAAGCAAAGGAAAGATGACATCTTCATCAATCAAGCTAAGTACGTCAAAGATATGCTCAAGAAATTTGGACTGGAAAATGGCAAGCCTCATGACACTCCAATGAGCTCTTCAACAAAGCTTGACTTAGATGAAGGAGGTAAATGTGTAGATGTTAAATTATATAGTTCAATGATTGGATCCTTAATTTATCTAACTGCAAGTAGACCAGACATTATGTTTAGTGTTTGCTTATGTGCTAGATTTCAATCATGCCCTATGGAATCACATTTACTAGTTGTTAAGAGAATCTTTAGATACCTTAAAGACACTCCTACTTTAGGACTTTGGTAACCTAGAGACTCTGGCTTTAGCTTGCATGCCTTTTCTGATGTGGATATGGAGGATGCAAATTAGATAGGAAAATCACCTCCAGTACTTGCCAATTCCATGGAAATATGTTGATTTCCTGGTTTTCAAAGAAACAAAATTGTGTTGCATTATCTAGCACTGAAGCGGAATACATTTCAGCCGGTAGTTGTTGTGCACAAGTTTTATGGATGAGACAACAATTTTTTGATTATGGAACTGAAGTAGGTACTATTCCTATCAAGTGTGACAATACTAGTGCTATTTGTCTCACTAAAAATCCCATCCAACACTCTAGAACTAAGATCATTGAAATAAGACATCACTTCATTAGAGACCATGTCACTAAGGAAGATGTAGTTCTAGAATTTGTTGATACTTTGCATCAATTAGCAGATATCTTTATAAAGCCTTTAGACAAGGAAAGATTTTGGACACTTAGGAGAGAATTAGGTTTGACCAACCTATCTTCACTTAGTGTTTAAAATAATTTTAGCACTTTTAAGAATAAAAGAAAAATGCATATAATAGTAATTTTTTTATTACATTCATTTCTTTTAGTTTGGGGGAGTTTATGATTTTTGGTGAAAATTAACTTTATGTTCAAATAATTTTTAATGATAAATTTGATTGATTGAACATGATTAATTTTCAATATATGAGTTACCAATACCACTAGAGAAAATTAATTTAGCATTTTGAGTATTTAAAAATCAGATTTTAGCATTTAGGGCAGAGGGAATCGATACCCCCTTGAAGGGGAACCGATTCCCCCTTTGAATGGGAACCGATTCCCCCTGTAGGGGAATCGATACCCCCCTGGGGTTCTATTTTTTAACACGGGCATAACACCCAAAAACATAAACCCTCTCTTATTCTCTTCACGCCGTTTCTCCTTTCTACACTCACCTATCTCCATATTTAATCAAAACATCATTTTTAGTCAGAATTCTATTCAAATATCATCTCCTAAACCTGTTGGAATCATAAAAAATGTGCAAACTTCATCTAATCTCACTCAAATCCGAAATTCTTCAAGGTATTTTTCTAAAACCTCTATTTCATCAATTTTTTATTTTAGAACTAGTTTTAATTAGTTCTAGGTTGAACTTTAGATCGGGCATTGATTGTTTAGTGATTAGAAACTAGATTTTACAACTAATTTCATCAAAAACACAAGAATTTTCAAAAATTCTTTGAAATTTTTGAAATAATTTTTTTTTCAAATTATTGTGTTTTGATTGAATTTCGTTGTTGTTATGAAAACTATACATATATTGATTTTGAAAACCTTATTTTTCAATAAGTTTTTCAAAAACTTTGCCCATTAGGATTGGTTTAGAGAACCTTGAAATATTGAGGACTCAATTGAGTTTTGGGATTGATTATTTTGCATACATATGTTTTTTTTAAATGCAGGTTATCTTTCCATTCCGATTATCTTAAACCATGTCTCATAAACATTCTAGGGCCTCCTCTAGTCATTCTAGCCAACCTCCAAACTCACCTCCAAATCCTCCACCTATCCCACAAATTCCTATTCCTAATCTCGATGATCCAAACATGACCATTCGTAATTATTGTTTCAATGAACCGGTCATAAACAAAATCTCTACTATAGGTTTTGTCAATACTTTGAGTCCTACAAAATTAGGGAAGAACTTATCCCATCTCTTCAAGCAATGCTAGACATCAATTTTCATCATCTTCATACTCTTCATGAGTGGAAATTTGACAAACTCTTCGAGCTTGAACCAATTGTCTACCATCAACTTGTTCGTATCTTCTACTCTAATGCTGTTTGCATTAAAAACTGAGAGGAAACCTTAACCATAGGGATCCGATCATATCTTCTAGGATGATTCTTTCATCTTGACTCGGAATCCATTGCCAAAGCATTAGGATTAGATAATGAAGGGTTAGACAATGAAAAACTTACAGTAGGATCTCAGTATAAATGAAGGGATAGTGCAAGTGTTCTAGACCTTCATGACC
The DNA here is from genome assembly GCF_006381635.1 of Hibiscus syriacus. NCBI lineage: Eukaryota > Viridiplantae > Streptophyta > Magnoliopsida > Malvales > Malvaceae > Hibiscus > Hibiscus syriacus. The sequence goes on from NW_024062586.1 coordinate 876,831, forward strand.
GTTTTCTTCACCTAATGATCTCTAGGTGGTTTCGACCATCTAGGGGCTGTTACTCTACTCTTCGCGCCTTAGATCTATTTTGGCTTCATTGTTTCCAAAATAATCACAAAATTAACCTTCCACAGATTATTTTTGCTGAACTTGTCGAAACCGTAAATCTTGTTCCCAATAAGAAATTGTGTTCTTCTTTAGTTTATGATTGTATTCATAGTAATCTGTTTAAGAAGGATGGGCTTAGAGTTGGTCTTGATGCTTCCTTTCCCCTCAAAAACCAAATCAATCTATTCTCTTTAACTAAATCGGGATGGAAGATCAATGAAGAAACTGGTCTTTGGGTTCGTACCGGTGAGCAACCGCATGAAGTTGACGACTCCGACGATGAACCAAACTAGCACGAGGAACAAGCACGAGCAGAGGAACAAGCACAACCAGAGGATCAAATGTCTCCATACTTTTGATCCTTTATGGAGACATTCGATTTATGATATGCTTCCATGGTTTCTCTCTTCAGTTCCATAGAATCTCATTTATCCATAATGGGAGCTCAACAATTGGAAATTCTCCGGGAGATGCGCACAAACAACGCTTCTATGAATGAACGCATTGATGCACTCTCACATGAGATGGCCGTTATGTGAGCTCATTTTCCTCCTCCCGATCCTCCTACGGATGCTTGATTCTGTGTTATACTTTAGTACTTTGAACTTAAAGCTTATTGTTTCAACATTTTGAATGTTTTTGGATTGTTGTTACTTTGGTTGTTGGATATTTGAACTAATTTGATAAATTATGGATGTTTGAACTTATATTTCTATATATTTGGGTTGGTTAAATTTTTTCATTATTGCATCATTTACATCAATTAGATATATGACCAATTTTGCCATGTCACATTGTTTATGAATATTGATTATGAAACTAAAGGCTAACGTTTCTCTTGATTGTGATCTTAGGAGCTTAAGCTATTTATCTATATATAATCAGTTGGATGAATGATTTTAAAACCTTGTTTAAAATTTTTTAAAAGTCTTTTTAATTTAACAAAAAGGGGGAGAAATGTCAAAAATGTTTTAAAGGGGAGAAGTGTTATTAGAGTAAGGGGGAGTAATTTCAAACTTGCTTTCAAAATAAAATCTTAAAATTCCTAAAATGTTTTGTTATATCAAAAAGGGAGAGATTGTTGAAAACATTTTGATATTTCGATATAACAAATTAAGTTAAATGAATTTTAAGATTTTCCAAAAAGATTTTCTAAGTATATTCGATATAATTATTCGAATATCAAAATATTACTCCAAATCTTTCAAATGTCATTTTTAATCCTTACTCAAGTGTAAAAATAAGTTTTAATCTTAAAATAATTTCAAAACAATTTTACAAAATATTTCGAATCATTTCAAAGCCAAAAATACCAGATTGCTCAGAGGGAACTGATTCCCCCCAAGGGGGTACCGATTCCCCTGAATGGTTTTGCTTTGAGAAAAAGAGAATGCTCAGAGGGAACCGATTCCCCTTGTTTAACGGTCGAAATATTTGAATTTTACAATTAGGGAACCGATTCCCCATGAGAGGGTACCGATTCCCCCACGCTCCAAGTAGAAATATTAATTGTTTTCACACTTAAACGGCTCCAATAACTTCATTAATGATCCCCAACATTCAGAAGTGATTCAAGGTGTATTTAAACAAGCTTAGAAGCCATTGATCAACAACAAGAAACAACAAGCAACTAGAATCAAGAGAGAATCAAAGAGAAAGCATCAAACCTCAAGTTTGAGCATTTAAAGCCTATTTTTCATTCAATATTCATTTTGCTTTCAAGAACACTACTTGTACTCAATTGTATTCATTCTTGATTGTTATTTCTTTGTTCTAGAATTGTGCAAACAATCTACCTTGTGAGGATTCCTTGTATGTTTGCAAATTTGTATTGTTCTCTTTGGGAGAGAGTGTTCTCAAGAATTTGGGGTATAATTCTTGAGGGTTTGTAAGGTTACTCTTTGTCCTCAAAAGAAAGACAAATTAGTGAATTTGTGGAAATACTTAGTGTAGATAGCTAAGGTAGTGGACGTAGACTTTGGTTGAGAAAGTCGAACCACTCTAAATCGATGTGCAATTACTTTCAATTTTATACAAAAGCTTCTACCAAATTTTTAATTGCCAATTCACCCCTCTCTTGGCCAATTGCGTCAATCGATTAACTCAACAGTTCTTATATTTGTACTTCTATACAGGGACTGCAAAAGAGAAGGAATATGGCTAAAGGAGACGTGGACCTACGAGTGGGAAATGGAGTAAGAGTTGTTGCATTATCTATAGGGGCATATGTTTTATCTTTGCCTAGTGGACTTGATTTAAATTTAGAGAATTGTTATTATGTGTCTAGTTTGACTAAGAACATTATTTCTATTTATTGTTTGGACAAGATTGGCTTTGAGATTATTATTAAGAATAATTGTTGTTCTTTTTATTTCAAAAGTGTTTTTATGGTTCGACACAATTGGTTAATGGTCTTTATAATTTGGATCAAGATAACACCATTTATAACATAAATACTAAGAGATCAAAAGAAAATGACTCGAATCAAACTTATCTTTGGCATTATCTTTTAGGCCATATAAGTGAGAAACACATATTAAAACTCCATAAAGATGGATTCTTAGATTCATTTGTTTTCGAACAATATGATGTATGTGAATCTTGCTTGTTGGGAAAAATGACTAAAGCTCCTTTTAATAGTAAAGGTGAGCGAGCAAGTGATTTATTGAGGTTAATACATAGTGATGTATGTGGACCAATGAATACATAAGCCAGAGGTGGTCTCCATTACTTCATTACTTTTACCGATAACTTCAGTCGGTATGGGTATATTTATCTTATGCGCCATAAATCTGAAGCCCTTGAAAAGTTTAAGGAATTTAAAAATGAAGTACAAGATCAACTAGGAAAGAGTATTAAGGCACTTCGATCAGATCGAGGTGGAGAATAATTAAGCATAGAGTTTGATAAACTCCTAAAAGAATGTGAGATTGTCTCACAGCTTACACCACCTGGTACACCACACTGGAATGGAGTTTCTGAAAGAAAAAATTAAACACTGTTAGACATGGTTCGATCGATGATGAGTCATAGTGATCTTATGACTTTCTTTTGGGGACATACACTTGAAACAGCCTCTTCCACACTAAATCGTGTTCCATATAAATCGGTTCAAAAGACACGATACGAGATATGGACTGGGAAATGTTCCACTATTTCTTTTATGAAGATTTGGGGTTGTGAAGCTTATATAAAACATCAAATTTCTACAAAGCTCAAACCTAAATCTCTTAAGTGTATATTTGTTGGATATCATAAAGAAACTAAGGGATAATATTTCTTCAACCCTAACGAGAACAAAGTGTTTGTTGCTCGAACAAGAGTTTTTCTCGAAAGGGAATTTCTCTCAAAGAAAGGGAAGGGTAGAAATATTGAACTTGGAGAAGTGCATGAGCAACAAATAAATGAACTTGAAATTGAGCATGTTTCACAAGTTATTAAGGAGCATTCAACAGATTTAGAAACACAATCACTGCGTAGATCCACAAGAGAACATTGTGCACCTGAGAGATTTGGATTTCTTGTTACGATACATGGAGATGTTATTCTTATGGATCAAGATGAGCCTAGGACTTATCAAGAGGAAGTGTCTAGCCTAGACTCTGAGAAATGGCTTGAAGCCATGAGATCTGAGATGGATTCCATGTCAGTACACCAAGTATAGACTTTGGTTGAACCACCTAAAGGGGTCAAACCTATAGGGTGTAAATGGGTTTTCAAGAAGAAAAACGACATAGATGGTAATCTACAAACATACAAGAGGCGATTAGTCAATAAAGGTTTTTGACAAGTTCATGGTGTAGACTATGACGAAACATTCTCCCATGTAGCTATGCTTAAGTCCATCCAGATCCTGCTCGCAATAGCTGCATTCCATGATTATGAAATCTGGCAAATGGACGTCAAAACCACATTCCTTAATGGAAAACTTGAATATGATGTGTATATGACACAACCAGAAGGTTTTGTCTTTCCAGAAAATACTAGAAAGGTTTATAAGTTACAGAGGTCTATTTATGGACTAAAGCAAGCTTCTCGAAGCTGGAATCTTTATTTCAATGATGAAATCAAGGAGTTTGGTTTTATCAGAAATGAAAATGAGCCTTGTGTTTATAAGAAGGCTAGTGGGAGCATTATTTCTTTCCTAACCTTGTATATAGACGACATACTTATCATAGGAAATGATATACCTACTTTACAGTCTGTTAAGACTTGGTTAAGTAGTTTTTTTTCTATGAAAGATTTGTGTAAGTCATCGTATATCTTAGGAGTTAAGATCTATAGAGATAGATCAAGACGACTTCTAGGTCTGAGTCAAAGTACATATATAGACAAAGTGCTAAAAAGGTTCAGTATGAAAGAATCCAAGAAAGGATTTTTGCCTATGAGACATGGCATTTCTCTTTCTAAGGAAATGTGTCATTCAACTCCACTAGAAGGAGAACGAATGAATAAGATTCCATATGTTTCAGCTATTGGTTCTATAATGTATGCCAGGATATGTACTCGACCAGATGTATCGTATACTCTAAGCATGACGAGTCGGTATCAAGCAAACCCTAGTGAAAATCACTAGGTTGTGGTTAAAAATATCCTTAAGTACTTAAGAAGAAATAAGGATAAATTTCTTGTTTATGGAGGGGAGGAAGATCTTAGTATAAAAGGTTATACTGATGTCAACTTCCAACTAACAAGGATGACTCACGATCGTAATCGAGTTTTGTGTTTTGTCTTAATGGAGGTGTTGTGAGCTGGAAAAGTTTGAAGCAAGACACAGTAGCTGATTCTAAAAAAGAGGTTGAATACATTGCATCCAGTGAAGCAACAAAAGAGGTTGTTTAGATCAAGAAGTTCATATCGGAATTAGGGGTTGTTCCCAGCATATCATATGCTGTAGAACTCTGTTGTGACAATAATGGAGCCATTGCACAAGCAAAGGAACCCATATCATATGTGGAAATATGTAGAGCACACATGGATGACAATATTGTTGATCCGTTGATGAAACCTCTTACACAACAGAGGCATGATCGTCACATTGAGTCACTCGGTATTAGATATGTGAGTGATTGGTCTTAGTGCTAGTGGGAGATTGCTAGAGTATGCCCAAAGACCAATCATATGATGATTGTAATAATACTTTTATTTACCGATTTTATTGAATAACATTTATATATATGTGTTTAACATAAACTGGAAGATAATAAAGTCCATATAATGAAATAATTGATATTGTTACAAGATCCCTAGTCAAGTATTATTATGGGCATGAACAATAATAACTTAAGACTAACATGTTATTGATTGATGAAAATTAGTTGTCATTGACATAGAGATGTCAGAATTGATACATGATTATATTGTTAGAGAACAATGTATTGGATTGACCGACCATGAGCATATGTTTTGGATTATTAGGTGACAGTCATAACATTGATCATGATGATGACTATATGTATGATCCTCAGACTTGAGATCAATACTATCCCAACATATATTGTTGTATGTTTTGATGCATCTAAACAAGCTTCGTAACTGGTTGCTCTATAAAGGCTGTTATTGAATATATCTCAATATATATAGTGGGTGCGTATGATTAATATAGGATTTGTCCTTCCTACATAATAGGAAATATATCACATGCCACTTGATTCAGTAAGACTAGAAACACATGGCCATGCTCGAATAAGTTAATATGAGATATCATAAACTATTCGTTAATTACAGTCTACTCTAGATATCAAGAAACAATAGATGGGCTATACAAGTGTGACAATTCCAAGACTTGTGCTTATTCTAGATATAAAGGACATAAGGATGTAATACATAAAAGATTTAATCACCAAGATGATATGTCGAATCATATTTTCTTGTAACTTAGGTTACAATGATATATTGCTAGATGTCACTCATTGTCTGTAATATTAGAATTATTCTAATAATTACTACTAACGTTACAATAACCTACAAGGTCACACCCTAGGATTCAAACGAGCAAAGATGTACAATTTGTTGTACGTTACTAAAATATATATCTAGAGCTAATTAAATATATGTTTTAATAGTCTCGAATACTTAATTTTAATTAATTAAATATAGCTTTAATTAATTTGAAATAATAAAATCTCTAATATGATTAGGGTAACTTGGATATAAAAGGATTATTAAATGAGAAAATAACCTCAGTGACCAAAAATCCCAGATAATATACGATTTTGACCAATTTTTTTTGGATTTGCGAAAATAACCAACAAAATCGCAATGCGATCTCTAATTCGCATTGCGATCTCCACTATCGCAAATTCGCGTTGCGATAGTTGAAAATCGTGTTACGATTTTCCATTTCGCGTTGCGATAGTTGAAAATCGCGTTGCGATTTTCCATTTCGCGTTGCGATAGTTGAAAATCGCGTTGCGATTTTCTATTTCGCGTTGCGATAGTCTACAGTTGTCGTTGCGATTTTCCAAATTCGTTGTGATTTTCCAAATTCGTTGCGGTAGTCTACAGTTGTTGTTGCGATAGTCTATAGTTGTCGTTGCGATTTTCCAAATTCGTTGCGAAAATTCATTGTGATAGTTAAAAAAAAAGATTTTGTTTCTTAAGAATTTTCTCTAAAAAGATAGTATCCGCGGACGTGTCGAAGACACGTGTTACCACGACCACGACCACGACCACGACCACGACCACGACCCGACTCGACCCGACCCGACCCGAGACGGACGCCGGCGGCTGCGGCGCGTGAGAGTCCCCCTTGTTCTCTATCACTCAACAAAGAAGTGGGAAAGCCAAGCCTTAAATACCATTCCCAATAGTGTTTCCAATACTATGTGGGATTTGAGCATTACCAAAACTTGTTCCCAATACTATGTGGGATTGAGCCTTAAATAGTGATATTATTTTTGAATGTTTTGCTTAAAATTACAATAATAGCGATTGATTGTAGATTGACTTTTAATTATGACATATTTAATCGTATAATACTAATGCAATTGGTTGTTGATTCAGTTGTTTTAAGGTGCATGATTGTTAATTGTTTCCTGAATAATCACATTGTATTGGAAACAAGTGTTGGTAATGCTCAATCCCACATAGTATTGGAAACACTATTGGGAATGGTATTTAAGGCTTGGCTTTCCCACTTCCTTGTTGAGTGATAGAGAACAAGGGGGACTCTCGCGCGCCGCCGCCGCCGCCGCCGTCCGTCTCGTCTCGGGTCGTGGTCGTGGTCGTGGTAATGGTAATGGTAATACGTGTCTTCGACACGTCCGCGCGGATACTATATTTTTAGAGAAAATTCTTAAGAAACAAAATCTTTTTTTTTTAACTATCACAACGAATTTTCGCAACGAATTTGGAAAATCGCAACGACAACTGTAGACTATCACAACAACAACTGTAGACTATCGCAACGAATTTGGAAAATCGCAACGAATTTGGAAAATTACTACGACAACTGTAGACTATCGCAACGCGAAATGGAAAATCGCAACGCGATTTTCAACTATCGTAACGCGAAATGCAACGCAAATTTGCGATAGTGGAGATCGCAATGCAAATTAGAGATCGCATTGCGATTTTGTTGGTCATTTTCGCAAATCCAAAAAAAGTTGGTCAAAATCGTATATTATCTAGGATTTTTGGTCACTGAGGTTATTTTGTCTTATTAAATTCCAATTAATTAAAAATATATTTAATTAATTTGAAATAATAAAACCCTAATATGATTAGGGTAACTTGGCTATAAAAGGATATGTTAGGTCTAGCAGTCGTTTCTGAACACACACACAAAACCTTCAGCCGTTTTTCTCTCAAAACTGTTTTGGGGAAGAAAATTATTGCTCTCAATCGGGTGAACTGAGAGAGGCCGAGACGTGATTTCGTGGAGGCTTACGATTCGAACTGATCTACACCACCAGTATTAACTGTTGACCTTGTTATTTTTCAAGGAACCCACAGTAAGTATTCGCATCCCTTTCTCCTGATTTCAATTTTTTGTACTTGGATCACTGGTGAGACCGTCAAGTTTTTGTTTTCGCTGCGCCATGGGGTGGTGCGCCGATGGTCCCAACAAATTTATGCCTAGTTGCTAAGGATGAACATGATAGTTGGTCATGGCATAAAAGACTAAGACATACTAGCATGAGTGTTTTACAATAACTAATTCAATGAGATTTAGTAAGAGGATTTCCAAAACTAAAATTTGATAATGATAAAATCTATGATGCATGTGCTAAAGGAAAACATCAAAGAGCTTCCTTTATGTCCATTAATGATGTATCAACTATTAGAGTATTACAATTGATCAATATAGATCTTTTTGGGCCAATTAGGACCACTAGCTTGGGTGGAAAACAATATTGTTTTGTATTGGTAGATGACTATTCTAGATATAATTGGGTTCTATTCTTAAATACTAAAGATGAAGCATTAGAAAAATTCATCACGTTTTCAAAAGTTATCCAAAACAAAAAAGGATACTCCATAACTAGTGTCAGGAGCGATCATGGTATTGAATTTGAAAATATTGGATTTACTGATTTTTATAATTCTAATGGTAATAGCCATAATTTTTCAGCACCTAGTACCCCCCAACAAAATGGAGTTGTTGAGAGGAAAAATTGAACTATAGAAGAAATGGTTCGAACCATGCTTTGTGAAAATAATTTGCCAAAATATTTTTGGGCGGAAGCCACAAATATCGCTTGTTATGTTATAAATCTTGTAATGATTAAGCTTATTTTGAAGAAAACTCCATATGAACTTTTAAAAAATAAAAAGCCTAACATTAGCTATTTTTATCTATTTGGATGTAAATGTTTGTTTTAAAAAACGGTAAAGACAATATTGGCAAATTTAATGCTAAAAGTGATGAAGGAATTTTTCTGGGTTATTCCTTAAATTCTAAAGCTTATCAAGTATTTAATAAAATAACTTTAGTGGTAGAAGAGTCTATACATGTTGTTTTCGATGATAATCCCCTTCCGAGGAAGGATTCTTGTGTTGATGTGACGTAGGTATTGTAAACACACATGACGTTAGACATGACGCTGGAGAACCATCATCAAAGAAAGACATAAAAGAAGAGGAAACTCACGATGCTCTCGAGAATCCAATCACTGAATAAAGGGAAGTCTCTTACCCAAGAGAGCACAACTATGTCAAGGATGGTGAAATTATAGGTGATCTATCCAAAGGGTAACAACTCGATCTTCTCTTAGAAATATATGTAATTATGTTGTATTTATCTCATTCATAGAGCCTAAGAATATTAAAGAAGCATTAGATGATGAAAAATGGATAATGGCTATGTAAGAAGAGTTAAATCATTTTGAGAGAAGTAATGTATGGACATTAGTTGAAAGTCCCAGTAATAAATCTATTGTAGGAATTATATGGGTATTTAGGAATAAGCTTGATGAAAGTTGTAATATAGTGAGGAACAAGGCTAGACTTGTTGCTCAAGGCTATACTCAAGAGGAGGGCATAGACTATGATGAAACATACGCTCCCGTAGCTAGGATGGAAGCAATAAGAATGCTATTCGAATTTGCATGATTCATTGAATTTAAATTATATCAAATGGATCTTAAAAGTGCATTTTTAAATGATTTTATAAAAGAAGAAGTGTATGTGGAACAACCTCCTGGTTTTGAAGATTCAAAATTTCCAGATCATGTTTTTAAATTGACAAAAGCTCTTTATGGTTTAAAACAAACTCCTAGAGCTTGGTACAAAAGATTGTCAAATATTTAATAGAAAAAGGTTTTTCTAAAGGGAAGGTTGACACTACATTGTTTTTAAAGAGAAAAGGTAAAGACTTATTAGCAGTTCAAATTTATGTTGATGATATAATATTTGGTTCTACTAATGATGCTTTTTGTCAAGAATTTTATAAGCTAATGAAGAGTGAATTCAAGATGAGCATGATGAGGGAGCTCTCATTTTTCTTAGGACTCCAAATCAAACAAAGAAAAGATGGAACCTTCATTAATCAAGAAAAATATGTCAAGGATTGGAAGATGAAAAACCCCAAACCACTCCAATGAGCTAATCTACAAAGCTTGACAAAGATGAAGGAGATAAATATGTATATGTTAAATTATATAGGTCCATGATTGACTCTTTGTTTTATCTAACCATAAGCAGACCAAGCATTATGTTTAGTGTTTACTTATGTGCTAGATTTCAATCATGTCCTAAAGAATCACATCTAAAATCCATTAAGAGGATCTTTAGATACCTTAAGGACACTCCTAATTTAGGACTTTGGTATCCTATAGACTCTAGATTTAGCTTGCATGCCTTTTCTGATGGGGATTATGAATGATACAAAATTGATAGGAAAAGCACCTCCAGTACTTGCCAATTCCTAAGAAATATGTTGATTTCATGGTTTTCAAAGAAACAAAATTGTGTTGCATTATCTACCACTGAAGCGTAATACATTTCAGCGGGTAGTTGTCGCGCATAAGTTTTATGTATGAAACAACAACTTTTAGATTATGGAATTGAAGTTAGTACCATACCTATCAAGTGTGACAATATTGGTGCTATTTGTCTCATTAAAGATCTCATCCAACACTCTAGAACTAATCACATTGAAATTAGACATCATTTCATTAGAGATCATGTCACTAAAGGAAATATAGTTCTAGAATATGTTGATACTTTGCATCAATTAGCAGATATTTTTACAAAACCTTTAGATAAAGAAAGATTTTGGACACTTAGGAGAGAATTAGGTTTAACCAACCTACCTTGACTTAGTGTTTAAAATAATTTTAGCACTTTTAATTAGAAATGAAAAATGCTTATGAAAATAACACTTTTTTATTGCATTCTTTGCTAATAGTTAGGAGAAGTTTATGATCTTTGATGAAAATTAATAATATGTTCAAATAAATTTGTAGAATAAATTTGATTGATTAAACATAGTTAATTTTCAATTTATGAGTTGCCAATACCACTAGGGCTAATTAATTTAGCATTATAAGTGTTTAAAACAGATTTTTGACATTTTTGTGCAAAATGCATCGATACACTATGATAGTGTACCGATGCGTTCCATGAATGTGTATCGATACACTCGTCGGGTTTTGGGTATTAAACCCTTAAATATCATCATTTTTCAAAACCCCTAAAACTAACCACTAATAGTCGTACGCCCCTCTCTCTCACCCTAATCTAAAAAAATTGCCCAAATCCAACGTTTCAAGCCGGTTTTCTTTCGTACTTCAACTCCTAAACCTGCTAACAATCATTAAATCGTGCAAACAACGTCTAATCCCTCTCAAATCTGAATTATCAAGGTAAATTTTCTAAAACCACTATTCTATTAATTTTTGAACTTAGGACTAGATTTGATTAGTTTTAGGTTGAATTTTATATCGGCATTTGTTATATTATAGTCTAAAACTATAATCAACAACTAATTTCATCAAAAATACACAATTTTTTTCAAAAATATCGAAATAAAAAAATGTTTTGATTTAATTGTTGTTTTTTATTTAATTATGTTGTTTTCATGAAAACTATACGTATTATGATTTTTCAAACATTGTTTTCAAAATAGTTTTAAAAGTTTGACCATAGGATTATTTTAGAGAACCTTGAATATTGAGGACTCATATTGAGTTTTGGGATTGATTATATTGTATACATGTGTTTCAATTTTGCAGGTAACCTTACCCATTCCGATCTTTAACCATGTTTAATCCAAAATGCCCTAGGTCATCTTCTAGTCGGTGTTCAAACCAATCTCAAAAATTACCTCATATTCCTCCTCCCAATCCATATTCAAACGCTCCCGATATGACTATTCTAAATTCATGTTTTAATGAACTTGGTCGTAGACAAGATCTCTACCATAGGTACCATAATTTATTTGTCATATAAAATCCGGGAAGAGCGTATCCCCTCAATCCGAGCCATGGTAGATATGAAATTTGAATATCTTCCTACCCCCCGATCATGGAAATTTGATAAACTATTTTACCTCAAACCTATCGTTTATCATCAACTAGTCTGCATTTTCTATTCCAATGCGGTTTGCATCCAAAACGAGTCTCATATTGAAATTATAGGGATTTGATCCAATCTTCTAGGTTAATTCGATTATATTGATTTCGACACAATCGCTAACACCTTTGGACTAGATAACGTAGGTTTAGATAACGAAAAAGAAACAGTGGCTACACCTTATAAAGCTAAGCTAGTGCAAGTACCTTGCGGACTCATCACGAGCGTTTTCTTTGCTTGATCTTCTCCTGGTGGTTTATACCATTTGGAAGTAGGTACTCCTCCCTTAGAGTCTTATATTTACGGTGGATACATTGTATCCAACATAAAAAGAAAAATAAATTTTCCACAAATCATTTTTGGTGAGCTAGTTGAAACCGTGAACAATGTCTCATCCAAATATGTCGAAACCTTAGTTTACGATTGTCTTCTTAGTAACTTGTTTATCAAATCCAACCTTCGGTTCTCACTTGATGTACCCATCCCTCTCAAGAACCAAATAAATTTCACAAACTTGAAGAAATCGGGATGGTCCAGGGACAAGGATCAATGGGTTTGATCCACTGAGAAAACACCGAGAAATAGCTCTTCACGAGCGAGCGGCACCGAAAGCGGACGATGATCCAGAGCTTGAAGAACTTATACATGATATCGATTATCACGTACCCGAGGACAAGCCGGTATAGCAAGAGAGTCAGATTCCTCCATACTTTTGATTGTTTATGGAGAATCTTGAAATGAGCTTTGCATCCATCGAGTCCCATTTAACTGCTAACAACGAAGCGATGAATCATCGTTTCGATGCTATGGATGAAGGGTTCGATGCACTAACACATGATGTGGCCAATATATGTGTAACACCCATAACCCGTATAATTATACCTATACATATTATAGATGTCACCCGGATTTCTAAAACCATTTCCACTTCAAAAGTGATTTAAAATTTACTTCCTTAAAATGGTAACTTATATTATAAAAATAAAATATCATATGAATTATGTGTCATTATAACAAATTTAAAACAAAAGTATTTTTTTCATGAATAGTGAATAGTGAACAATACCGTGAACAGTGTACCGATGCACTGCTACAATGACATGAATAGTGTACCGATGCACTGCTATAGTGACGTGAACAGTATACCGATGCACAAAAACATCGAATTAAAATACATATAAAACTCAAAAAAATTTAACCTTTTATCACTACAAAAGTTACCATTTTGTTTCCAAATTTATTCAACAAAACAAATTGAATATTATTAATTACTGTAATATCCCAAACTATGGGTTAGTGACTAAATGGTAAAGTTTTAGAAATTTGGTGATTAAAGTAGAAGAATGGATTAGATCAATGATTTATCAGAAAATAAATCCTAAAAGTTGTTAGTAATTATTAAAGGATTTTAAGGGCAAAGTGGTCATTTGACTTGGAAAGGATAAGATAATAATATTATCTCTTTATTAAGAGATAAGCATGTAGGGATCTCCAGAACTTCTTCTATTTCTTCTTCCTCTCCTCCCGTATCTCCAAGCTCAAAGGTGAGTCTTCTACTTAGTTAATTAATTGTCAAGTTTAAGATTGGGTTTTGATCATTAGATGATAACTAAGCTTAAGGAAAGCTTAAGTTATCTTAAGATCAAAAGATAAAGGAGATAGAGAAGATTAAAGATTAGAGGTTCTTGAATGAAATATTAGAATAGAGTTCATAACAAGAATTGAAAGTTGGATTTGACTTGTTATCAATCTAAGTAAGAGATATGAAGTAATAGAATTGGATTTGAAACATGTTGTAAAATTGATGTAATTATTAAATTACATATGGAAGATAGGATTTCGAGGTTTAAGATGAAATAAATGAGTATAAATTGTCTAAGGATGTGTACTAGAGTTAAGAATGAAAAAGGGGATTAAACATGAAGGATTTAATCCAAATGAACGATTTTCGGGTTCAAAAAGAGGATTTTGGGCAGAGTGCATCGATGCACATTCATAGTGCATCGATGCATCAAGGTTAAAACCCATAAATTGTTTGAATGTGCACCGATGCATTGGTAGTGCATCGATGCACTCTTTTAAAATAAATACATCGAATTCAATTCATGCATCGATGCATAAGTAGTGCATCGATGCATCCAATTAATAATGAAACATCGAATGCAATTGGTGCATCGATGCATAAGGAGTGCATCGATGCATCCCAGTAATAATACTGCATCAAATACCTTTTATGCACCGATGCATCAGTAGTGCATCGATGCATACCTTCATTAAAAGACAAAATTGACTTTTCTCTTAGTGTAAAGAGTGAACCATTAAAGTATATTAGTTATAATACTGATATAGATCCATGTGTGATTATGTAGATACTAAAAGTAAGCTTATTCCGAAACGATCAAAGGATTAGAATCGAATCAAAGCAAAGCTAAGGTAAGTGCATACTATATGTATAACATAATGGAATAAGACTTGTGATAAGTCTAATCCTTATGTTGATTTTTATAATACAATGATTGTGAACATGCATACATGATAATTATGGTGATATGATATGTGATATGAGAAAATGATATGAATTAAGTGATATGAGCTACATGATCTACTGAATGTATGCACTTGTGATACATGTGATATGATATGAAATATATAATTACACATACATGTGGTATGTGACAGAAGAGAAAGAACAAGTGATATGAAAGGTATAAGAATAATGCCCATAGTATACGATATGAGAACTATAGGTGTAGTTGGCATGCCAAGAGTCGAGGGTTTACATATGTTTAAAGACACACATATGAATAGTTTACATATGTTTAAAGGCATATATGAACAGTTTACATATGTTTAAAGGCACATATGAACAGTTTATATATGTTTAAAGGAACATATGAACAGTCTACATATGTTTAAAGGCATATATGAACAGTTTATATTGTGACCTCTGGATCGTGGTCCTTCGGGACGAATACTGAACTAAGGTTCGGTACCCCATGAGGGAATTGATACGAGCTGTGGTGACAGTATTAGTGCACAACCTCAATGCACTCACATACCTCTATTCTCAATAATATACATGGGCAATGCAATTGAAATACAAAATTAAAGTGAAAGTGATACAAGAAGGTAAGTTTCGTATGTGCATTATATGATTATATATGTTATCGTGTGATAGATACATGCATCTTGAAATGTCATGATCCAATGGTAAGTATGAACATTCATAAGTTTATTGTTACATATGTTTTATATGCCTCACTAAGTCAACGACTTAGCGTGTGATTGTTTCACACGTAGGTTTCGAGAAGAGTAAAGAGTAATGCGGAGCAAGACAGGTCAGTTCTCCTTACCAAAAGTCAGATCAGAAAATATATGTATTGTATATAAAGTGTAGTTAGCGTGTAGTCTAAAGATATAAATTGTATGAACTCTGATATATTTTGTAAACGTTTTGAATAAGTTAAATGTTATAAAAGTTTTTAAATTACTCACTATTTTATACGAATAAATGTTTGAAAAGTCAATGTGACACTTCGGACTCGTATCCGGGTCGGATACGGGTTGGGGGTGTTACATTTAATGGTATCAGAGCTACGGTTTAGCCGATTCTAGGCTAAAAACGAAATCAAAAGTGTTTTAAAAAGTGCACATGCCAACACAAAGTGAAAAAAAATTCTGATCTGATAGGGTAAGGAGTGTGCTGTCTTTTTAATAGAGTTAAATTGATATGTTATATGATATGATAGATGATATGTGAACATATGCAAATGACATGTTATATAATATAAATTGGATGATTATATGCACACGTGATATGTTATAGAAGAAATGATATGAGAGTTTGTAAAGTGAAATACAAGACGATAGACCTGAAGGTAATAGCATTCACCTACCTTGGCCAGGCAGGGAGAAGAGCAAAAACCTCAGGGAATGTTGTATAAGATTACAGAATGATTCATGATGTTGAATGATATTCCGATGTGTTTTCAATTGTATACTTCGTTAACTCATAGAATGAATGTATCAAAATAGTTAAAAGAGTTATGAGCACCCGAGCTCAAGGGTGAATTTGAGGAAGGCTCTGTTGTTACAGACCTTTGGATAAATGATATGAAGATAATTCTAGAAGATGTTCATTTCTCCATAGTGGAGAAATTAAATTGAGAAGTTTGTTATTATGTGGATAAGATGGAATATGGTGAACGAGTGTCACAATAAGGACGTTAAAAAGATTAAATGAATTAGTGAGAATTTGTAAAAGAGTTCAAGGATAAGTGCATCGATAACAAGTGTATAAGGTATATGAAGCCAGAGCTTATGAGTTTGAAACGAAGGGATAATATTGGGTATAAGCAAGAGTATGGATATGATTAAGAGAATTGGTGCTTCATAGAGTTCAGTACCATCAAAGAGAGTCAGACAGACTCAATTAGTATGGTCTGGTACTGAAAGATTAAACAATGATTTAATTGATAATAAACCAAGGTTAAAGACAACCTTTGTGAATTAGTTTAAAAGTTCGGTTAGAGTTATGAAAATTGAAGCAGGAAAAGTGTTATAAAGGGGTGAGATGAGTATTGAGATTTGGTAATTGTTGAAATAATTTCAATTGCAAAGAATGTATATGAATGGTTAGACGAAGGTTTTCGCTTTAGATTAGAAGAATCGATGTTGTTTAACAGAGTTATGAAGTTGGAGTATATTAAATTAAAGGATAAATGAATAAAGAAATGAAAAGATGGTGTTTAAAGGATTAAATATGATAAAGGGTTATAAGGAAGTGCAGATTATAAGTTTGGATTGTGGTGAATTAATTAGAAAATGAGGAAAGAAATCAATTGATTGATTTTTGATTTAGAGTGATAAGAATTGATGTTACTGTCTACAGGATAAGTAACATTATATGAATTTTAGAAAGGTCAAAGGAAAAATGCATAATCGAATGAGAGAAAAGACAACAATGGATTGATATTACTGGTTATTGTTTATATGATAAGCAACAAAAGATGAATGTATAAACGAAAAAGATAGTTAGAAAACTAAAGGATTGAAAAGTAAGTTTCTATTGATGACAACAAAGAATAAGTCAGGGAAGCAACATAATAACATTAGAAGATATGTTCTTATTGAGATGTGCAGTGAAAATTCGAGGACGAATTTTCTTATAAGGAGGGGAGAGTTGTAACATCCCAAACTATGGGTTAGTGACTAAATGGTAGAGTTTCAGAAATTTGGTGATTAAAGTAGAAGAATGGATTAGTTCAATGATTTATCTGAAAATAAATCCTAAAATTTGTTAGTAATTATTAAAGGATTTTAAGGGCAAAGTGGTCATTTGACTTGGAAAGGATAAGAAAATAATCTTATCTCTTTATTAAGAGATAAGCATGTAGGGATCTCTAGAACTTCTTCTCCTTCTTCTTCATCTCCTCCCGTATCTCCAAGCTCAAAGGTGAGTCTTCTACTTAGTTAATTAATTGTTAAGTTTAAGATTGGGTTTTGATCATTAGATGAAAACTAAGCTTAAGAAAAGCTTAAGTTATCTTAAGATCAAAAGATAAAGGAGATAGAGAAGATTAAAGATTAGAGGTTCTTGAATGAAATATTGGAATAGAGTTTAACAAGAATTGAAAGTTTGATTTGACTTGTTATCAATCTAAGTAAGAGATATGAAGTAATAGAATTGGATTTGAAACATGTTGAAAAATTGATGTAATTATTAAATTATATATTGAAGATAGGATTTTGAGGTTTAAGATGAAATAAATGAGTATAAATTGGTTTAAGGATGTGTAATAGAGTTAAGAATGAAAAAGGGGATTAAACATGAAGGATTTAATCTAAATGAATGATTTTTGGGTTCAAAAAGAGGATTCTAGGCAGAGTGCATCGATGCACATTCATAGTGCATCGATGCATCAAGGTTAAAACCCAAAAATTGTTTGAATGTGCACCGATGCATTGGTAGTGCATCGATGCACTCTTTTAAAATAAATACATCGAATGCAATTCATGCATCGATGCATAAGTAGTGCATCGATGCATCCCATTAACAATGAAACATCGAATGCAATTGGTGCATCGATGCATAAGGAGTGCATCGATACATCCCAGTAATAATACTACATCGAATACCTTTTATGCACCGATGCATCAGTAGTGCATCGATGCATACCTTCATTAAAAGACGAAATTGACTTTTCTCTTAGTCTAAAGAGTGAACCATTAGATTATATTAGTTACAATACTGATATAGATCCATGTGTGATTATGTAGATACTAAAAGTAAGCTTATTCTCGAATGATCAAAGGATTAGAATCGAATCAAAGCAAAGCTAAGGTAAGTGCATACTATATGTATAGTATAATGGAATAAGACTTGTGATAAGTCCAATCCTTATGTTGATTTTTATAATACAATGATTGTGAACATGGATACATGATAATTATGGTGATATGATATATGATATGAGAACATAATATGAATTAAGTGATATGAGCTACATGATCTACGTGAATGTATGCACTTGTGATACATGTGATATGATATGAAATATATAATTACACATACATGTGGTATGTGACAGAAGAGAAAGAACAAGTGATATGAAAGGTATAAGAATAATGCCATAGTATACGATATGATAACTATAGGTGTAGTTGGCATGCCAAGAGTCGAGGGTTTACATATGTTTAAAGGCACATATAAACAATTTACATATGTTTAAAGGCATATATGAACAATTTACATATGTTTAAAGGCACATATGAACAATTTACATATGTTTAAAGGCACATATGAACAGTTTATATATGTTTAAAGGCACATATGAACAGTCTACATATGTTTAAAGGCACATGTGAATAGTTTATATTGTGACATCTTGATCGTGGTCATTCGGGACGAATACTGAACTAAGGTTCAGTGCCCCATGAGGGAATTGATATGAGCTGTGGTGACAACATTAGTGCACAACCTCAATGCACTCACATACCTCTATTCTCAATAATATACATGGGCAATGCAATTGAAATACAGAATTAAAGTGAAAGTGATACAAGAAGGTAAGTTTCGTATGTGCATTATATGATTATATATGTTATCGTGTGATAGATACATGCATCTTGAAATGTCATGATCCAATGGTAAGTATGAACATTCATAAGTTTATTGTTGCATATGTTTTATATGCCTCACTAAGTCAACGACTCAGTGTGTGATTGTTTCACACGTAGGTTTCGAGAAGAGTAAAGAGTAATGCGGAGCAAGACAAGTCAGTTCTCCTTACCAAATGTCAGATCAGAAAATATATGTACTGTATATAGAGTGTAGTTGGCGTGTAGTCTAAAGATATAAATTGTATGAACTCTGATATATTTTGTAAATGTTTTGAATAAGTTAAATGTTATACAAGTTTTTAAATTACTCACTATTTTATACGAATAAATGTTTGAAAAGTCAATGTGACACTTCGGACTCGTATCCGGGTCGGATACGGGTTGGGGGTGTTACAATTACATGCCACTATCTAAGTTAAATTCCATCATAGGATGTCTTACTGATATTGCAATATACTCCTCGATGGTTGATGTCACTTTGAACTCTTTATTCCACTACTAGCTTTTTACCTACGCGTGAAAATCATCATACGCTAAGCATAAACTTAGTGAGGCAATTTAAAACAATAAACAGTGCAATACAATTCATGCATGAATTTCAATGTAAATTTTAAAATACCATAAAATCATATTACCAACATATCCAATATTTTACAATGATCAAAATGATATTAATTTTCTTATCAGTTTTCCTATAAGTTCGTAAGCTTATTCTACCAATATACTTACCATTTATTCCATAAGCTCGTAAGCCTATTTTACCAATACACTTACCATTTGTTCCATAAGCTCATAAGCTTATTTGCATGGTTACCATTTATTAACCAATAAACCATAAACCATAGCCTATAGACCAATATACAACCCTGAAGACCCTGGGTATTCGAGTAATATTTGTACCGTAGTGCTACACATAAGGTCGTGCCCACCATATACACCGAAGTGTATTACACATAAGGTCGTACCCACCATATACACCGAAGTGTATTACACATAAGGTCGTGCCCACCATATACACCGATGTGTATTACACATATGGTCGTGCCCACCATATACACTGAATTGTATTATAAACCTGTAGCTGCTATACTCTATGACATGCCAACTATACCCTGTCCCTCAAAGACTTACTTGGGCATATAGTCTATTTTATTCAATTAATCCATGGAAAAAGTATATTATCCATATTTAACATTGGGCAGTTCATACCAGAAACAACATTCATGATAAAAATCATAAGCAAAAATCAGTAATCAATGCATTTTATTTTCAACCTTTGTCATATTTAGAATATATCAAATATATAATAAATGACATAAATATCATGTCAACATAAACAAGGTCGACTTATCGTAAGTCTTCCTGATGATGTATAAAACATCCATGTATAATGTCATGAATGTATTTCACTCACCTTGAGACTTTATATCTTTCAAAATATGAGCCTCACTATGTTCCACAATAAACCCTTTTATACTTGACTTGCTTCAATCGCAAATCAATCATAATCTGTATAAATCACAAATCATAATGATTACATATGTTAGTATTGTACTAACATAAACACATTCCAAAATAACTCCAAAATATACTTGAACTCATTTTCTATCGAAAATACTCAATACTTAATAATCCCTATAACATTGGAACCAACTTTTCCAATTTACCCAAAATGGTCCTTTACCATTTTACCACTTAAATTTTTAATACTAATAATTCCAGCATTAAAATATATTCCCATTTAAATTCTTTTACAAAAGCATAATTACATTTAAGTACACCAATATACAATTGTTGTACTTAAATCACTAATCTTTTCAAACTTCCAAAATAATCATAGTTCACATTTAACGCTCATTTCAATTCCAAAACAACATTTTCCAGCAAAGTACATCAATTATAACACTTACACAACAACCCATCAATTTTCCATATTCAGGCAACTCGTACTACCTTTAAAGAATCATTATTCTTTATTGATATGCATACTGAAATTTAATTCCATTTCTTACGTTGAAAACTAAACTCAAATACGAATCCATCCATATAAATAACTCCTTCTAATTTATTATGTACAATTTATGGTGAATTTTCAAAGTTGACCAACAGAATATGTTTTGCAGAATCTGCTTTCCAATTTTTCTGACCTTTCCTTGGTCAAAAATTCATATCTATTTATATACACCTTGTAATTGATCCCGTATGTTTTAAAAAAACTAGATCGATATATGAACACAAATATATAAAAATAACCTCAGAATTATTTTTATATCATTTCTGGTGAATTTTCAAACCTACTGCCAGATTAAAAATCCAAATTGTTTTCTTTAACTTCATTCTTAGGTTATTCATCAATTCTTACAACCAATTCTTTAAAATCTCTTAACTCTTCAAAACCCATAAAACACAAGAACCCCTTCATCAACTCAATATGAACTTGAACACTAACAATATTATCATGCAATATTGGTACCAAATGATAGCGTTTTTTGCATTTAACAATTTTTTATTTTCAGCATACTCAAAATCCTAAGAAAATTGCTTGAAAATTGAATTGAAGCTTTCTCTTACCTTAGGAGAAACCCACGCAGCTTTAGAGAAGAAGATGAGCATGTGAAATGAAATGTTAGATACATTTCATCTTAATTTACATTTAATCTAACTTTAAATGAATAAAATATTCATTTAGTTAAGATAATAACAAATCACCCTTAATGAATCTTCTTATTTACCATAAAACCATGACTGTAACAACCCGAATTTTTTACAAAAATAATATTTAATTGAAATTGGAGGTTAATTGTAAAAATTGGTGAAAATTGGGGACTAAATTGAAAGATTTTAAAATTTGGAGCTTGTGTTAGAGTTAAAGAAAATTCAGCGAATAAGTCCTGAATTTACCTAAAAAAATTAGGTGAATTTTGGTTATATATGTTATATGCGTGGGTGGTTTTCTATTTCAAAACAGAAAACCACCACCCCAAATTCCCTTTCTCCTACATCTGTTTTCGACCCAGATCCAAACGCCATCCGAATTCCAATCGTCGTTTTGAAACCACCGTTGTGTTCATCATTGAGCGAGGAACAAACCCTTCAATTTAATTGAAGCGAAACGCTACCAAACGTCGGCAATTTACAGTCAAAGTCTTGACGTTTTTATTAGCTTTATTACCGGGAAAATCATAAATTCATCGACGATCGTTGCTCTATTACGACACCTCCTGCACCATCGTGTTCCTTGTGTCGTTTCGAGTCCGTCGGTGTCAACCTTGTTCGCCGTCGACGGTGGCGCGTGAGGAGGTGTAGCAGTCAAAGATTCGACTGAGTTGAAATCGAGCTCTCCGCTGTTCAAAAATTTGAACCGATCTTTGTAAGTATCTCGAAATCGCTCAAAATAATTTTTAGAATTTTTTCCGGAATTTTAAGACCCCCGAAAGAGGCCTCACGCGCCACACGCACTACCGTAGGGAGAGTGGAGGGCTGGAAACCGATTTGACCGGTATGAACCGGTTTGACCGATCTGACCCGACCCAACTGACCTGACCCGACCCGACCATTGACCTAACCGTTGACCGTTGACTTCCTTTGACCAAAACTTAAATTAGCTTTGACCGACCCTTAAACGACCGTAAATCTTTTCCGAGTATACCTATTCTGATAGTTTTTGACGTCCCGAATCTGTTTCCGAAGTCTGTTTTGTCAAATTCGAACCCAAAGGCCTCCAAATTGACAGTCAAAGTGGTTGACTTTGACTTTGACCAGGAACCTGAGTTTTTGAAAAGTCATACTTTATATTTTTTGACGTCCTGATTCCGATTCCGCAATTCGTTTGGCAAAATTCAGACTCGAAATACCCCAAAATGATAGTCAAACCCGAAAAATGCTTATATACTTAAGAATTTTAGCTTTGAACAATTAAGTAAGATTTGGGGCTGATTAATTATTATTGTTTGAAGGTACAAGAGACTCTCCGGATCGTTTGACAGCTCGACTCAACTCTTCTAGATCAGTTAAACCACGTATATCAGTATTCACCTGTTCAAAAACTGTAGCAGAGCGTGGTGAAACCAGTAATCAGTAGATCTTCTATCTGAACCCATTATCGAGGTGTGTTCCTGTTTACTACATAATGGTTTTATATGTTTTGAAATATGGTACATTTAAATCTATGGATTATTATTGTTGGTACACCGATTTATTTATGATGATTTATGGACTTTGATGACTGGTATATGGATATTGATTTTGGAATGGATTGAACTACAATTGTATAGTTCTGATCAAGCTAATAAACGGGCCTAATGTGACTCTTGAGGGCCCTAAGATGTTTCATTAGGTAGGCTTTTCTTTGTTGTGTGCTTAGGGTAAGTTATATGGACTTATTGACTTGGGCTTAAGGATACAAGCTTCATAGCCTATCCTTAAGTCGGCTTTCTTTTTGCTATGTGCATAAAGTAAGCTATATGGAAAATAATTTTGGGAACTACTGATGGTGTACCAGAAAAGGGTTTAAACTATGATTTTCAAAAGTTAAACTCTTTTACGAATTTGTGAGATTTACTGGACTATGATTTGTTTAATGTACCTATTATGATTTTATGGAAATGTTGGGACACACTGAGCCTAACTCACCTTTCGAAATGTTTTTCCCTTTCAGATAATGTTGGTTAGATACCCTGGTTTGAGCACTTGGAGGATCAACATATCTCTTCAAGTATATCTGATTGTAATATTTTAATATTGCAATTTGACTTTATTCCGGTGACATGGACCTATTTTAAAGTATTGGATTTTATAATGATGATATTTTTGCTATTACTATTCAGTTTATCGTGGTTTTGATTTTTAAGATATGTTTTAAAATAATTTATTACTGATTGGTTTTATATTTAAGAGTTGAGTTTTAATAGTATAATTTATTATAATTTCATGTCATGAATAATGTGATTTTACATTGATTGGATAACGGTTTTAGAAAATGTCTTTGTGATCCACTAGACTTAGTCGAAACGCATAGGCCAGGTCTAGGGGTTACATTTATTGGTATCAAAGCTTTTGGTTTTTAACCCTCGGACTATGTATGAGTCCACATTGAAAATACGGTTTTGAAATATTTTACTAAACAAGTTACTAAGGCCATGTCACAAAATTATTAAGATTTTTAACTGTGTTCGAGACTCCAAGTGCTTATCTAACCCTAAGTTTCATCTTCTAGAGTAAACTTATGATCCATCAAAATTAGTGCTAGACGTGGTCGTCAAACTAGCCGTGGACGAGGTCGAGTGGCTAGATTTACAGACCCGATCGATGGGATACGAGTAGATCCCCCAACCTTCGTTAGGTGATCTTGCTCCTACGACCCCAACGAATCTGCCTTCTGCCGCAGGTATTGGCATGACTACATCGATCATAGGAGCGACTAATATTGAGTCATCAGCACAGTCCGGGAAGAGGACTCATATTTTGGCCCCTCAGAGAAGCAATACACGTTTTAGGCCTGCAGCATCCTCACCGTTAGTTGGCAGTCGAGATGGTTCCTCATCGTATTATCATGGACTCCTTTGTGAGTATTGTGGTAAACAGCACACAGGAGAGTGTCGTAAGAAGATGAGTCTTTGCTATCAGTGTGGATCTAGTGGTCATTATCGGAGGGATTGTCTTCAGCTAGCTTCGTTTGAGTAGACTGCTACTCAGACTCCTGTGCATTCTCAGATTACAGTACAGACCATAATTAGAGATCGTTATCAAGGAAATACTCGAGGATCAACGTCCAGGGCAGACAGTAGAGCCCGCCTCAGCAAAATTGAGGGCCAACAGCTTCTGAGGCTAGACAGCCAGCTTTTGTTTATGCCACTAGACGTCGGGATGACATAGATGAACCTGAGGTTATTGAATGTACATTTACTATTTATTATATCTCATACTTTGCATTACTGGACAATGGCTCCACTCACTCCTATGTATCGAGCTCGGTATCTCGAAACCTTCAGATTTTGATTGAGAACACTGAAAATACTATTACAGTTACGAGTCGAGTAGGACGAGCGGTATTAGTGAGTAAAGTATTTTGGCGTTGTCCTCTTGAGGTTCAGGGAGAAATTTGTTTCTCACTGATCTTATGGAGCTTTCTTTAGAGAAGTTCGATCTAATTCTTGGGATGGATTGGTTGACTAAATACAAAGTAAATATGGATTACGAGTACAAGAGAGCTACTCTGAAAACTTCTGATGGTCGGACCGTTGTGTTAATTGGTGAACGTCGCGGCTATCTCTCCAATATAGTTTCAGCGATGGAAATTGATCGTATGATCAGGAAGGGATATGAGACTTTCATTGCCTGTATTTTGAACACCAAAGGTGCATTGTCCACGATCGAGGAGATTTGTACAGTTAGCAAGTTTCCGGTCGTTTTTCCAGAGGAGTTGCCTGGGTTACCTCCTAATAGAGAGGTAGAATTCGAGATTGAGACTTATCCAGGATCTTCACCTATTTCGATGGCACCTTATCGTATGGCTCCAAAGGAACTTAAGGAGTTGAAGTACCAATTGCAAGAATTATTCGATCGAGGATTTATTCGACATAGTACTTCACCATGGGGAGCTCCAGTTCTGTTCTTGAAAAAGAAGGATGGGTCGTGCAGATTATGTATTAGCTATCGGAAATTGAACAAGATGACGGTCAAGAATAAATACCCACTACCAGGATTGATGACTTATTTGATCAATTGCGAGGAGCTACTGTTTTCTCTAAGATTAATCTTCGTTCGGTGTATTATCAATTGAAAGTTAAAGGATCTGATGTTGCAAAGATGGCCATTCGCACTAGATATGGTCATTATGAATTCTTAGTGATGCCTTTTGGTTTGACGAACGCTCCTGCAGCTTTCATGGATTTGATGAATCGGGTGTTCCGACCATATTTGGATCAATTTGTGGTGGTCTTCATTGACGATATTCTGATCTATTCTCGTACTGAGGCAGAGCATGACGAGCATTTGAAGATCATTCTGCTGACTTTGAGAGAGCATCCTTTATATGCCAAACTAATTAAGTGTGAGTTTTGGCTTCAATTAAGTGGTAGTTGGGAGAACTTTTTGCCGTTGGCTGAATTTGCTTACAATAATAGTTATCAGACCAGCATTCGTATGGCACCTTACGAAGCACTCTATGGGCGTAAATATCGAACTCCGATCTGTTGGACTGAGTTGCGTGATAGGAAAACTTTGGGACCTGAGTTAGTGCGAGAGACGGAGGACACAGTCAGATTGATATATGACCGTTTGAAAGAGGCATTTGTTTGGCAAAAGTCTTATGCAGATCAGAGAAGGATAGATATACAATTTGAGATTGGTGATCAGGTCATCTTAAAAGTTTCACCGTGGAAGAAAGTATTGAGATTCGGGCGTAAGGGTAAATTGAGTCCAAGATTTATTGGACCATTTCGTATCTTGAAGAGGGTAGGACCAGTTGCATATCATCTTGAGTTGCTTTCTGAGCTCAATCGTATTCATGATGTCTTTCATGTATCAATGTTGAGGCGATATCGTCCAGATCTAGATCACATCATTCAAGTTGATGAGGTGGAGCTGATACCTGATTTGTCATATGAGGAAGAGCCTATTCATATCTTAGAAAGAGATGAGAGAGTTCTTTGGAATAGGCGCATTCCAATGGTCAAAGTTTAATGGAGTAATCGAGGCCCCTCAGAAGCTACTTGGGAGACATTGGAGTCAATGGAGGCTCAGTTTCCTCAACTATTCTCATAAGGTAAATTTCGAGGACGAAATTTCTTGTAGAGGGGGAGAATTGTAACAACCCGATTTTTTTACAAAAATAATATTTAATTGAAATTGGAGGTTAATTGTAAAAATTGGCGAAAATTGGGGACTAAATTAAAAGATTTTAAAATTTGGAGCTTGTGTTAGAGTTAAAGAAAATTCAGGGACTAAGCCCTGAATTTACCCAAATAAATTAGGTGAATTTTGGTTATATATGTTATATGCGTGGGTGGTTTTCTGTTTCAAAACAGAAAACCACCACCCCAAATTCCCTTTCCCCTACGTCCGTTTCCGACCCAGATCCAGACGCCGTGTGAATTCCGATCGTCGTTTTGAAACCACCGTTGTGTTCATCATTGAGCGAGGAACAAACCCTTCAATTTAATTGAAGCGAAACGCTGCCAAACGTCGGGAGTTTACAGTCAAAGTCTTGACGTTTTTATTAGCTCTATTACCGGGAAAATCTTAAATTTACCGCCGATCATTGCTCCGTTTAAGACACCTCCTGCACCATCGTGTTCCTTGTGTCGTTTCGAGTCCGCCGGTGTCAATCTTGTTCGCCGTCGACGGCGGCGCGTGAGGAGGTGGAGCAGTCAAAGATTCAACCGAGTTGAAATCGAGCTCTCTACCGTTCAAAAATTTGAACCGATCTTTGTAAGTATCTCGAAATCGCTCAAAATAATTTTTAGAAATTTTTCCAGAATTTTTAGACCCCCGGATGAGGCCTCACGCGCCACACGCGCCGCCGCAGGGAGAGTGGAGGGCTGGAAACCAGTTTGACCGGTTTTCAACTGGTTCTGACCGGTTTCGATCGGTTCGAACCGGTTTGTCTGGTATGAACCGATTTGACCGGTCTGACCGGACCCGACCCGACACGACTGACCCGACCCGACCATTGACCGTTGACCGTTGACTTCCTTTGACCAAAACTTAAATTGGCTTTGACCGACCCTTAAACGACCGTAAATCTTTTCCGAGTGTACCTATTTTGATAGTTTTCGACGTCCGAATCCGTTTTCGAAGTCCGTTTCGTCAAATTCGAACCTGAAGGCCTCCAAATTGATGGTCAAAGTGGTTGACTTTGACTTTGACCAAGAATCTGAGTTTTCGAAAAGTCATACTTTATATTTTTCGACGTCCTGATTCCGATTCCGCAATCCGTTTGGCCAAATTCAGACTCGAAATACCCCAAAATGATAGTCAAACCCGAAAAATGCTTATATACTTAAGAATTTTAGCTTTGAATAATTAAGTAAGATTTGGGGCTGATTAATTATTATTGTTTGAAGGTACAAGAGACTCTCCGGATCGTTTGACAACTCGACTCAACTCTTCTAGATCAGTTAAACCACGTATATCAGTATTCACCCGTTCGAAAACTGTAGCAGAGCGTGGTGAAACCAGTAATCAGTAGATCTTCTATCTGAACCCATTATCGAGGTGTGTTCCTGTTTACTACATAATGGTTTTATATGTTTTGAAATATGGTACATTGAAATCTATGGATTATTATTGTTGGTACACCGATTTATTGTTGATGATTTATGGACTTTGATGACTGGTATATGGATATTGATTTTGGAATGGATTGAACTACAATTGTATAGTTCTGATCAAGCTAATAAACGGGCCTAATGTGACTCTTGAGGGCCCCAAGATGTTTCATTAGGTCGGCTTTCCTTTGCTGTGTGCTTAGGGTAAGCTATATGGACTTATTGACTTGGGCTTAAGGATACAAGCTTCATAGCCTATCCTTAAGTCGGCTTTCTTTTTGCTATGTGCATAAAGTAAGCTATATGGAAAATAATTTTGGGAACTACTGATGGTGTACCAGAAAAGGGTTTAAACTATGATTTTCAAAAGTTAAACTCTTTTACTAATTTGTGAGATTTAATGGACTATGATTTGTTTAATGTGCCTATTGTAATTTTATGGAAATGTTGGGACACACTGAGCCTAGCTCACCTTTCGAAATGTTTTTCCCCTTTCAAATACTGTTGGTTAGATACCTCGGTTTGAGCACTTGGAGGATCAACATATCTCTTGAAGTATATCTGATTGTAATATTTTAATATTGCAAGTTGACTTTATTCTGGTGACATGGATCTATTTTAAAGTATTTGATTTTATAATGATAATGTTTTTGCTATTACTATTCAGTTTATCGTGGTTTTGATTTTTAAGATATGTTTTAAATTAATTTATTACTGATTGGTTTTATATTTAAGAGTTGAGTTTTAATAGTATAATTTATTATAATTTCATGTCATGAATAATGTGATTTTACATTGATTGGATAACGGTTTTGGAAAATGTCTTTGTGATCCACTAGACTTAGTCGAAACGCATAGGTCGGGTCTAGGGGGTTACAATGACAACTCATCCTTATCATATTTCAAAGTCAATGATGAATTATTTTTACTTTTATTTTCGAAATTTCCCCTGAATTTTCAAATCTTGCGTTTTAATCACTAAATTCCACTGTTTCGATTGAATCTAAAAAATTGCACATTTCTAAACCAAATTTCTCTAATCCAAACTATTAAAATAATATTTCCAACCAATTAACAACATCCTTTAATTTTTTGTAAAACTCCAATTCGATCCGAATTACCGATTCCTTATCGGCTTTAACCCTTTCTAGTTTTTCTTTACTAAAATTCCAAATCCAAAAATATTATTTCTATAAAACACCACTCTCAAGAGTAAAGTATTTTTTAATGGAATAAAATTTCTTTTTAGGAGATGATCGCTTAATTCCTTAAACTTTTCCTAATTTTCCACTTTGACCATCAAACTTTCAAATTTTGCATTTTGGTCATTATCTAAAGTTTTGGGGTATTACAATTTGTACACATTTATCACCTCCTGATCTACTGATGGAAGATTATACTTTTTTTTGCTTTGTTTTCTTAGGTTGCAATAGAACTTAATTGTTAAAATATTTTGGATGTTTTTGTTTTGGATTGTTATGTTTTAGATATTATGGATGTTTGAACTTGAATGTTTATATATATATATTTGGTTTTCCTTGTTTGAATTTGATTTCATTAGTTTTTGCATCATTTACATATTAGTTGAAATATGACCAGTTACCATTGCACATTATTTCTGAATATTTATTTATGGACTAATGGCTAATATTTCCCTTGATTGTGGTCTTAGCAGCTTAAGCTTTAAATTTTTAAATCAATTGGCTGTTTTTCTTGAAGGGAATATAAATCTTGTTTAAAAACGTTTTATAGAGTCTTTTTGATTTAACAAAAAGGGGGAGAATATAGTACGGGGGAGTAATTTTCAAAATTGTTTTTTAAAAAAGATTTTTCAATGAAAATCTTAAAATTACTCAAATGTTTTGTTATATCAAAAAGGTGGAGATTGTTAAAAACATCAAACAAAATTAAGTGTTCTTGAGTTTTAATATTTTACAATCATTTTTAAAGTATATTCGATTAAATTATTCGAATATCACAAATATTACTCCAAGATTTTCATATGTCAATTTCAATTCTTACTAAAGTGTAATATTGTGTTTTAAACTTAAAATAGTTTTTGAAATAATTTTTACAAAGTATTTCGAACGATATTCGGGCCAAAAATTATTTTTACAAAGGGATGTACCGATACACTCTTTAATATATCGATGTACACCAAACATCGAATGTATTTTGTGTACCGATGCACAGAGAATGCATCGATACACTCCTGGCTCTTAAAACACATCGAATACAATTAGTGTACCGATGCACCTGGAGTGTACCGATACACTAGGTCATATAACGGTCGAAATATTTGAATTTTACACACAGTGTACTGATACACCTTGAGAGTGTACCGATAGACCTACGCTCCCAACAGATTTTTTAAATGAAAATTACACCATAACCGCTCTATTGACTTCACCAATAATCCCCAACGTTCAGAAGTGATCCAAGGTGTATTTAAACATGCGTAGGAGCCATTGATCAACAACAATTATGAAGAGAAGCTAGAGAATTAAAGAGAAAGCATCAAACATCAAGTTTGAGCATTAAACCTATTTTTATTCAATATTTATTTTGCTTTCAAGAACACCATTTGTGCTCAATTGTATTCATTCTTGAGTGTTCTTTCTTTGTTGTAGAATTGTGCAAACATCTTGCCTTGTGATGTTTTTCTATAAGTTTGCAAAATTTGTGTATTTCTCTTTGGGAGAGAGTGTTCTAAAAAATTTGGGGTATAATTCTTGAGGGATTTGTAAGGTTACTCTTTGTCCTCAAAAGAAAGAAAAATTAGTGAATTGGTGGAAAATCCTTAGTGTGGATAGCTAAGGTAGTGGACGTTGACTTTTGTTGAGAAAGTCGAACCACTCTAAATTGTTGTGCAATTATTTTCTATTTTTTGCAAAAGCTTCCACCAAAATTTTAATTGCCAATTCACCCCCCTCTTGGCTATTTCATCGATCAATTAAGTCAACACTAGCCATCAAAGGATAAGAAGAATGACAAGTCATTTAATTGAATTCAATTGCATTTAGGTGATTGTTTTCTTTTAATTGCATAATATATTCTTTGAAAGGATGCTTTCATTTTAGTTCTTGGATTAGAACTCTATCGGTTTCTTGTCAGTCTTGAAGCCTTCCTCCATTTCATTTCTTCATAACGTTGGTTCCTAGCTCACCTATAGCTAGTGGGTGACGTTCAACCCTCTATCACTTTGATTCCATCTTTATATATTGTTGGTTCCTAGCCCCATATAGCTAGCAGGACATAATCCATAGTTTTTAATTCATCATGCATCTCCCACGCCATAACATCTTATACCTTCACCATAGTTCCATTATTTCCACACTATAAATTATTATCACCACTACACTTTCCCCACTTTCCTTCATTTCATTAAACCACAAAAACCATCAGTCTTCCATCACCTTCAAACCACTTTATCATAACCTACAACCTTTTATTTTCAATGTACTTATATCAATTTCTTTCTTATAACGTTGTTTGTACATTTTTAAACTTCAACCAAAGCACTGCGAAGTTCTTACTAAAATCACGATCGGGAAACATCGTGTATGACTCGGAACACATAACTGAGATCATATCAGTCAATGTGAACAGTTTCGGGCTCTTTAGCTTCCTCCATAGATTGGGTCAATTCTGATTTTTTGAATAAGACCAACATACCATATAGAACCTCTATTGCAGACTTTAGCACATATATCTCGGGCTCGAACTCGTGAAATGTGGCATAAGTATAATACATGCTTCAATAGTTAAGGTGTGCTTATATCTATCCTAAAACACAAGTTTTAATCCATCTTTTCTCTAACTTATTTCTATTAATTTTAATTAATAAGATGCTGACATGTCAACATCTTATTGGATTATTGATTTTATTAAATTTTATAATTAAAATTAGCATTAAATTAATATAATGGGTAAAGAATAAGGATCAAATGTGTTTAATATAGAAAATTTCCTAACTACCATATCAACAATTATGTTTGTAATTAACTATTGGTAGCTTGTTTGAAACCGAATTGAAAGTAAGGTTACCTATTTAACACAATTGTTAGTATAGTTATCAAAATAGAATTGAGTTGATAGTATAGTGACCTTCAGAGTAGATTAAACTATAGATAAATAAATAGGTGGCCATTGATGCTCGCACAGGCATATCCTTATCGAGAAGCACCCAAGCAGATGAGAGCTTTCAAGTTTCCTGCCTGGAATCGAAAACCACCATCACAAATGGTCTCTGCTTCACTAACACTCCTATCACCACAATTCTCATTTTCTTCGAAATCTTCATTAAAACTCAGAACAATCTCTGATGCAAACGATGCACCACCAATGCAAGAAAGCCTGAGCCTTATCGATAGTAAAAGGGGAGTCCAGAGGAGTGAGATTTTCATTAAAGGACTGGCAATGTTGCCGGCCGCCGTATTCGGCGGAGCTCCCATAGCAGAAGCAAGAGAAGTGGAGGTGGGGTCATATCTTCCTCCATCCGCCACCGACCCTTCTTTTATCGTCTTCAAGCCCTCCAAGAAAGATACCCCAGTAGGCGCAGGTATCCAGTCTAATGCAGTTGTTTCTACTGAAATTTTCAATTTTTTTTTATTTATAATCTAATCTTGTCTTATAAGTTTACACCTTTTAAAATTTTATAAATTTATCGTTTAACTTAAAATTCTGAGTCCTTCCTTGATTATGATGGTTGAAACTTTAGATATAGTTTTATTGCAGGAAATGTGCAGCCGTACCAGTTTCTTATCCCACCGACATGGAAGCAAGCTCGAGTGGCCAAGATATTGTCAGGGAACTATTGCCAGCCCAAGTGTGCGGAACCATGGGTGGAGGTGAAGTTTGAAGAATGAAAACCAGAGGAAAGTCCAAGTGGTGGCATCTCCTTTGATACGTCTAACGAACAAGCCTAATGCGTCGATCAAGGAAATTGGGGATCCCGAGAAAGTGATTGCCTCACTTGGTCCTTTTGTCACCGGCAATTCTTATGATCCCGATGAACTCATCGAAACATCGGTTCAAAAACGTGGACAACAGACGGTACGCACTACTTCATCTTCAACCTATTCATTATTTCATCTAATTTTAGATTACCATTTATTTAAGAATTATATATTCTAGAATCATAAACTAACCTTAGTGATGAAAAAATATTATTTTTCTAGAAGTTATAGGTTTGACTACTTGTGTGTCTGCTTGTAAGTGTTGTCTTGTCAATTGATTAAAAGTGTTTTAATTTTTTTTAAAAATTAAATATTCAAAACTAATAAATGGTGTTAATGGTAAAGAGAAGATGTTGATCTCTACAGAGTTCCTTGGTTCGAGCAACGACATATCAATAGATAAAAAATTTATGAACAAATATTATTTTATAAATATTATTTTATAATCACATTAAATACAACTATTAAAATGTGTGATCTCTAGAGAAAATAACATTTACTTTAACTATTAAAACTACTTGATGTGTTCTTGTAACTATTATTTTATGTTATGCAATAAGTAGTAAACATTATGCTTAATTTATAGATTACGTATATTAAAGATCTACATACTAATAGTGAACCACGTTATATCAAATATAATCAACTTTATACATTATTCTAATTGGGTTGTATAAATTTATGTCGTGGGTGTAATTCGATACTTGCGTAATTGTAATTAGTGTTTATTTGACTCATTCTAAGCTTGGTTTTGGGAGTACTACAAATACGTTCTTGAGACCATTTGCTCTAACGATAAGCAGTGGTCTACATCCCAGAAAACTTTAAAAGCCATGCTTGATTCATTTGAAGTCTAATTAATTTTACATTTTATAGAGAATGAAAGCCATAGAGGATGAATTACTTAATCTAATTTGTTGGAGAGGTCCTATTTGTGATGCATGTTGTCCTGTAATATTCTTGTAATCCGATCGTGTTCTTCAAATCATTTCATTGCCATTTTTTTTGAATTAATCACTGGTATCTGATCTATTGACCGACTAATCCAGATCGGGTATTACAGAGGCGATGGCGACCCTCTCAACCCAGTTTGCTCTATTCGTAAATACTAGGATTCGAACTCCTGACCTTGCTTAATGTCATTTCCATTTTAATTCCTTGTTTCTATCATTACATTGATCTCAATTTTTCTGAAAAAATTCTATACAATACTAGTGTATTATTAATTGATATTTTTACATTGTGGATGTACGTGGTAGCAACATTATCAATAATAGGCTCATACAACATTCTTGCTCGTGTTTAGGGACTCATGCCCTGTAAAAACATCTAAGCTAATACATCTAGTAAGCATTTAGGGACTCCTTTCTCTCGAGAGGGGAATCATATGGCATGTTCGACTCACCAGTGCCTCCACAAATCATCTAGCACCTGACCTATATGATATTAGATCTACAACGCATTTTGACAATGCGCTCACAACTTTCGATGCTATCGTGCGACTTACTACTAATGATTTGCCCACAACCTTCTCGGTGTAAAAGGATTAGACATTAACAATAAGCAACATTGACTCAAACACCTTAGAAACAAAATATGATAACATTAACAATCAGCATACTAATCCAAGTTCATACATAAAATTAACAAGAATCAACACTTAATAACAATCATCAATTAAGTTCAAACAAAAAAAGAAAAAAGGAAGAAAAAACTCTCTATGCCATCTCGATCTTCTTCTTGATTGCTCTCCTTTGCCTTCAATCTTTCCAACAAATCCCTGTCAAGAATTTGTCGTAACCGGTTTTCGTCCGAGCACGAATTTTTACTTGACGGAAAAGTAAGGTGGATAAATAAATGGTTTTTTAGGAAATGTTTTGGAGTCGCCATCGGCCTTTTGGGTTAGGTAGGTCGAATACCTAAAAACCATCTTTTAAAAGAGTTTTTAAAAAAATCAGTTAAAAGATAAACTGATATGCGTGTAACCAAAAAATCATTCTTTTTAGTAATAAAAAAGGGATTCGTGGTCGGTTACGTATGGGGAAGGATTAACACCCCACAACGCCCAAAATTGGTACCTACTGATTATAAATTGTCTCTAATAATAGAATTTAAAGAATTCGAATATAAATTTAATTTATTATTTTCTTATTCCAGATTCAATCAGATAATTTTAAAGGAAAAAAAAATTAAAATAATTTTTGAGATATTTATTTATTTAAAAATATTAGAAATGGCATATAGTTATTTTAAGACAACCCCTTTATTTAATATTAAAAAAAATAAAAGATGACAATTTTAAATAAAACTAAATTAAATATAGTATTTTATTTATTTAAAAATATCAGAAAAACACATCTAGTTACTTTAAGACAACCCCTTTCTTAATATTAAAAAATAAATAAATACTATTATTTAATTAAATATATTTATATGAAATAATAATTAAATACTATTATTTAATTATTGAAACATGAAGGGTAATAAAATAAATTAAACAAGTACAAAAATCAAGAAAAGTAAAATTATAGGATTAAATTTAAATAGCAAAAAACTTATGGTCAAAATGAAAATTATATAAAAATAAGTGATTAAATTAAAAACAAAATGGACATAATTAGTAATATCATATAATATAAATATTAACAATGTAATTTTACCATAAATATTAATTCGGGGTAAAAATAAAAATTATAAAAACCATAGGGACTAAATATATTATTTTACCCTAAATATATATAAAATACAGGTAATGACTAAATTATAAATAAATAAAATGTAAAGACTAAATTGAAATAATTTGAAGCTGATTGCAGTGACTAATTTGTAAAGAATAAAAACTTGGAGTGACTGCGGACGAGGTTTTCCCATGCGGGAAATTACATAGGTACCTTCCCCAAAATGGCATCATTTGGGGAGGGGTTTAAATACCCTTTTAACCGGCCCTTTGGAGCAATTTTTATCATTTTTCCTATTTTGTTCTCTCTCTAAGGAGAGAACACTCTCCCTTTTCTCTTGTCTTCCCTCACCGGAGGGAATGACGATCTCTTGCTAGCAGTCGAACGCCGCTGCCGGCCACGACTCACGGTGGCTAGAATTTGTAAACCTTATCCAAATCAAAGCCCCGATTACCCTAAAGCCAAATCTAGGGTTGCTATAGCCTAAAAAATCCCAAATCGTCCTAGATCTAAACTTGTTACCTTCGATATTTCGGTTTTTTGACGGCTCGTGAAAGTGTGTGGAAGGTAAGTGCTCTCAATCTCTTATCTTCCTTTCGTTTGCTGCGTTATTGATGGTTGTTGGTACGCTTGCTCTCAGTCGTCGTTGTTGTGTTCGTGGTTGCTCATGTTCTTGCTCTGTTGGTGTTTTATTTTTCAGGTTCGATGGCCATATAACCACCCTGATGCTTGCCTTGGACCGGTTACAAAGGGCGACCCTAGGTGAGTCACCAAACTATGGTGGTGACTCACCATAAGAAAGCAAAGTGGACGGCCTCTTTGAGTCTTCTGGAGGCTTCGACGAGGCGTGTCAGAGGCACCTGGCAGTGGCGTCAGTGAGATCGTGGAGTGAGGCGAGGATGGCGCTAGGGTTATGATTCCCTAGGGTTTTCATCTGGCTCATTAGTGGCCGTTGGATCTCCCTAGATCTAACGGCTGATATGGCTGGCGGCTGGGTGTTGAGATGATGGAAACCCTAGAAGGGTTCTACTGGGCCTAGACCGGGTTGGGCCTCTAGGTCTTGTAATTAGGACTATTTAATTATATTTTGGGCCTGTAATTATTATTTATTATTAATAATAATAATAATAATAATAATAATAATAATAATAATAAATGGGCAAAAAATTAGTATCTACAAATGCCCCTCTTTGCTCATTCTTGTGTTAACAAGAATATGGCAAAGACAAAAAAGACAATAAGTTTTTTCTCCATTTGACTTTTCTTGATTAAGATGGAAATGCTGATGTTGTTCTATCTCCTTCTGCGATAAAGTCAAGCAAAAGGTTCAATAAGTTCTTCAGAGTATGAACTTCTTCTTCCTCTTCAAATGCGTTTTTCAGATTATGAACTTCTTCTTCCTCTTAATATGAGTTCCTCAGACTATGAACTCATTCTTCCTCTTCAGACGAGTTCTTCAGATTATGAACTCATTTTTCATCTTTAGACAAGTTTTTCAGATTGAACTCCTTTTTCCTTTAGATGAGTTCTTCAGATTATGAACTCCTTTTTTCTCTTCAGACGAGTTTTTCATATTATGAACTCTTTTTCCTCTTCAGATGATTTCTTCAGATTATGGACCTCTTCTTCCTTCAGACGAGTTCTTCATATTATGAATTCTTTTTTACTCTTCAGACGAGTTCTTCAGATTATGAACTCCTTTTTCATCTTCAGACGAATTCTTCAGATTATGAACTCCTTTTTCCTCTTTAGATGAGTTCTTCAGATTATGAACTCCTCCTTCCTCTTCAGACAAATTATTCAGATTATGAACTCCTTTTTTCTCTTCAGATTATGAACTCTTTCTGCCTCTTCAAACTAGTTCTTCAAATTACGGCCACGACTCACGGTGGCCAGAATTTGTAAACCTTATCCAAATCAAAGCCCCGATTACCCTAAAGCCAAATCTAGGGTTGCTATAGCCTAAAAAATCCCAAATCGTCCTAGATCTAAACTTGTTACCTTCGATATTTCGGTTTTTTGACGGCTCGTGAAAGTGTGTGGAAGGTAAGTGCTCTCAATCTCTTCTCTTCCTTTCGTTTGCTGCGTTATTGATGGTTGTTGGTACGCTTGCTCTCAGTCGTCGTTGTTGTGTTCGTGGTTGCTCATGTTCTTGCTCTGTTGGTGTTTTATTTTTCAGGTTCGATGGCCATATTATAGCCCACCCTGATGCTTGCCTTGGACCGGTTACAAAGGGCGACCCTAGGTGAGTCACCAAACTATGGTGGTGACTCACCATAAGAAAGCAAAGTGGACGGCCTCTTTGAGTCTTCTGGAGGCTTCGACGAGGCGTGTCAGAGGCACCTGGCAGTGGCGTCAGTGAGATCGTGG
The DNA here is from genome assembly GCF_006381635.1 of Hibiscus syriacus. Lineage (NCBI taxonomy): Eukaryota > Viridiplantae > Streptophyta > Magnoliopsida > Malvales > Malvaceae > Hibiscus > Hibiscus syriacus. Next base: position 915,345 of record NW_024062586.1, read on the forward strand.
ACGTGAAGGCGACGGATGCTTGGCGCTAGGGTTATGATTCCCTAGGGTTTTCATCTGGCTCATTAGTGGCCGTTGGATCTCCCTAGATCTAACGGCTGATATGGCTGGCGGCTGGGTGTTGAGATGATGGAAACCCTAGAAGGGTTCTACTGGGCCTAGACCGGGTTGGGCCTCTAGGTCTTGTAATTAGGACTATTTAATTATATTTTGGGCCTGTAATTATTTATTTATTTATTATTAATAATAATAATATAATAATAATACTAATAATATAATAATAATAATAAATGGGCAAAAAATTAGTATCTACAAATGCCCCTCTTTGCTCATTCTTGTGTTAACAAGAATATGGCAAAGACAAAAAAGACAATAAGTTTTTTCTCCATTTGACTTTTCTTGATTAAGATGGAAATGCTGATGTTGTTCTATCTCCTTCTGCGATAAAGTCAAGCAAAAGGTTCAATAAGTTCTTCAGAGTATGAACTTCTTCTTCCTCTTCAAATGCGTTTTTCAGATTATGAACTTCTTCTTCCTCTTAATATGAGTTCCTCAGACTATGAACTCATTCTTCCTCTTCAGACGAGTTCTTCAGATTATGAACTCATTTTTCATCTTTAGACAAGTTTTTCAGATTATGAACTCCTTTTTCCTCTTCAGATGAGTTCTTCAGATTATGAACTCCTTTTTTCTCTTCAGACGAGTTCTTCAGATTATGAACTCTTTTTTCCTCTTCAGATGATTTCTTCAGATTATGGACTCCTTCTTCCTTTTCAGACGAGTTCTTCATATTATGAATTCTTTTTTACTCTTCAGACGAGTTCTTCAGATTATGAACTCCTTTTTCATCTTCAGACGAATTCTTCAGATTATGAACTCCTTTTTCCTCTTTAGATGAGTTCTTCAGATTATGAACTCCTCCTTCCTCTTCAGACAAATTATTCAGATTATGAACTCCTTTTTTCTCTTCAGATTATGAACTCTTTCTGCCTCTTCAAACTAGTTCTTCAAATTATGAACTCCTTCTGCCTCTTCAGATGAGTTCTTCAGATTATGAACTCATTTTTTTCTCTTCAGACGAGTTCTTCAGATTATGAACACCTTTTTCCTCTTCAGACGAGTTCTTCAAATTATGAACTCCTTTTTTCTCTTCGGACGAGTTATTCAGATTATGAACTCCTTTTGGAAATGTTTCAAAAAAATAATCTCAAGCGAGATAAATTGTTTTTTCAAAACATCCGGCACTGAAGGTCTTATGAATGACCCGGAGGCTTTTTGAAAACATCCTGCACTGTAGGTCTTATGGATGACCAGAAGGCTTTTAACATCTTGCACCGGAGGTCTTACAGATGACCAAAATTTTTTTTTGAAACATCCTGCACTGTAGGTCTTATGGATGGCCCAAATGACTTTTTGAAAACATCCTGCACTGTAGGTCTTATGGATGACCCGAAGGCTTTTTGAAAACATCATGCACTGAAGGTCTTACAGATGACCCGAAGGTTTTGTAAACATCATGCACTGAAGGTCTTACAAATGACCCGAATGTTTTGAAAACATCATGCACTAAAGGTCTTACAGATGTGGGAAATACTTTACTAAGTAAGAAACTTTGGAAATCGTTTTCTTACTATTTAACAATTCCATTTTCAAAAAAGATTAAATGAGAAACTTTGGAAATCGTTTTCTCATTTTTCCAAATAACTTGTTGATTGGGTAACATGTCCCATTTCAAAATAATGCTTCATTTTTGGATTGCGACCATTTATTTTTCATATGTTTGCCTCTCCTGATGTGATTCATGTACTTGAAATTTGAATTCTACCTTCTTCTTGTAAGGTATTTTGTCACCATGAATCTTCTTTTTTCATACTAAGATCTGTAAAACTTCATGTTTGAATGCAATCAAATATATCAATATAATTCATTTTCTATTATGCAAATGATGTTATTATGAATGCAAAAATGTTTATGCAATTCTCATTTGACTACAAAGTTGTGAACTCGGTCTTCCTTCACTTAGCTAAAATATCATTTAAGGCTGGCATTTCTAATGAACCATCTAATCCACTTGCATCTTTGTCTTCTTTGTTTCATTATATCTCAAAAGAAATGTTTCATTTATGGGTTTCTTGTCGTAATAAGAATTACAACCTTTTTGTCCCATTTTATCGTGGATAACCCCAACTTTCTTTGCTTGGAATTGTATAGAAATCCAATAAAGCTTTTATCTTTGAAAAGATAATCTATCATATTTGAAGAGAGAATCTATCATGTTTGTAGAGAGGATATATCATCATTGAAGAGAGGATCTATCATCTTTGAAGAGAGGACCTATCATCTTTGAAGAATGAATTTATCATCTTTGAAGAATGTAGATGTAGATATGCCAAAATCAGCAGAGATAAATTAAGAGAGTAGTATGTTCTCATTTGACTCTTGAAACACATCATAAGGATGATTTATCCAAATTCCTTTCATGTCTCCACATCTAATCAGATATCGAACAAGGTAACTTGGACCATATCATGTCAAGATGTTTAACAACCTATTGCTCAATCTTAGTTGGCTCCACTAGTTTCTTGTTGTTAAAATTCCACTCCCTTATGTGGAAAGAAATCTTCATCATATATCACTTCAAACCTTGGGGTTGAATAAAACTTCATCTTGGGTATAAGAATTGAAACCATATGATTGTAACATTAGTTCAGCACCATAATCACTGGTTCGTAAAACATCTGACACACATTCATCCATTCTTGTGGGTTATGCCCAGATGTTCGTAAAACATTTGACAACACATTCATCCTTTCCTATGGCTCTGTCCAGATTTCTCATTAGTGAAGCTCTTTGCATAGTGTTCAGAGCTTTTGTATGATGTTACAAAGACACCAAGAACAAAAGTCAGTGGGAATACAAATGAGATGTTGACGTGTTTCATGACCAAAAGGTTGGTCAAATTCACAAAATTATACTAGTACCAAATTGAATAAGAGATACCAACTAATCTTGATATCATCTTGGGAAAGGGAAAAGGTGATACCGATCATGTTTCCTTCCATAATAAGTGTTGTAGGAAGTAGAAACACATAAGTTATAGGAGCCATGTATAGAAGGAGGTTAATGGAATTCTTGCTGTTGTAGATGAAATGCACATAATAAAACCAAATGGATGAAAACTTAGTTCACTCCAACTGGTAATGATAACCCCGATAATAATGGGAATAAGGGTAATGTACATAAGCCGAGCCTCTCTCTTCAATGTCATCAAGTAAGAGAAATTTGTCTTGAAAAAGAGCTTCGTAGCCCTAACAATATGATTGAAACTAACTGCCAGGAACCTCAAAGAAATATTTCTAATCATCACCGATACACAAAAGACCAAATTCAAAGCCGAGATCTTGAGGAAGGATCGAATGGTCTGTATGAGGACCATCTTTATCCATGCAACCGTGATGTAGCTTAACAAAGAACACGCTGTCATGCGACACATGGTTAAGAAGATTGGGTATTTAAAACCATACTTGCTGAGTAAATATTTGTTCAAATCAATGATCTTGACACAGGATGATATGGGCCTTTAGTATGCCCCAATATTTGCTAATACAAACGTTCCAAATGCACCAACATTCCTGATTATGATTGAAATGGGCTTTCAGCATACCCCAACATTTGTTTTTTTTGATGTGAGCTTTCAAAATGCCCCACATTTCATACCGATGTGCTTTCAAAATTCCCCACATGGATCTGTCTAAAGTGGCCTTTAAAATGTCCCAACATTTACTAACGGTTCAATCTCAACGTCTGTTTGACTTGAATATCATGATCCCCACGAGGTCCAATTTTGACAATGCACTGTTATGGGTATTTGTGGCTTTACTCGTGCCCCAAATTTGTGTATCGTGAATACTCTAATTCTGGTTTCACTAAACAACAATGTTGTTAAGTAACTTGAAGGATTCTTCTTCATGTTATCACAAACTTAAAAAGTAATCAATCATTCTGACGGAAATGTCTGAGATATGTGCCTCTTCTGAATGAGGTGCCCATTGTTTTGATCTAGAAGGATTTAGTCGGACAGAGTGGTATAAATCGCTTGGTAATCCATTCCAGGCTGACACAATGACCTATCATCTTTTGGTTTTAAGAGACATGTTCCCTAGGGGTATCAATGTTCTGTCTCTTTTCTGTGGGATCGGTGGTGCAGAGGTTGACCTCTATCGGCTCGGCATACCTTTGAAAGCAGATGTGCAAGAACTGAATAATAATCGGTTGGAGCAATTGATGAGTACATTTGGCAGATTCGAACTTGATGTCAGTGGCATCCCGTGTAACAACCTTACTGGAAGAAATAAACATCATCGGGATGAACTACAAGATTTTTGTTGGAGCCTTTTCTTGCAATGGCTGCTACAACGACTTTCTTTTCTGTTTCTCCAAGATACGCACTGCCATATCCCACTCTTCCCGAAACATGGAAATGTTTAGTTGATGATAAAATTGATTATCTCTACTTTTGGAATCCTGTAACCAATAATACCCAATATGAAAGGTCTATAAGCGTAGAATCTATTCCAATATCCTATTATGTCCCTATAAGTTCTCATATTCAAGTTCAATAATCTTATGAAGAGCATAATGGACATAATACTGACAAATAAAATGATCGGCATGGAAGAGGCAACAATGATGTATGAAGACTTGAGCCAGTATCAGGGTATAACCAGAGTGCAGGTGGTGGACTTGTTCATTCCTATAATACATCTTAATGAGACTTGTAGGTCTGTGATTGGAGGATCTTCTATGGGACATGGATTGATGGTTGAGGAAAGTAATTTGTCTGTGATGCTTATCGCCATCGGTATGAGATAATTATCCCTTTGAAAGAGGATAATCTTTCTTGATGAATTGCTAATAATGTAACAGGAGATCTTTACAAGTTCAATTCTCCAGACTTTCTGGCTTCTTGGACCACTTGCTTTCAAGAATGCTTCATCATTTTGGCCTTGCTTATTCTTTTTCTACAATAGAGGTAGAATAGACAACAATTTGCTTCAAGGACCTTCCTTATTTGAGATTGTCCTGTTTGAAAATCGTTTTTCTCCTTTCTTTATCAAATAACGAAAGAATTTTGTAAAGTATTGCCCATTAAAGGTTCACAATAAAATCAAATCATAAGCATGAGTTCAAAGAATATCAAATACATTAATGCTCTTTAATGTTTGAGAAGTATAGTTCTTTGACAAGTATCAATATTTGGTTTGGTTTCGGGATGACTTTCCTATTTTCTATGGTTACATCTATTTAAGATGACACTTCTCTCTCTCTTTGTGAACTTTTCCACATGACTCACTTTAAGGACTTGGTATTTTAACCGGATACGTACAAAATGACGCAACTTGTGTAACCAATTAATATAATACTTCTATTTCAATTCTCTGAAATTTTCCATTGTGTAAGCTTTGTAAACTCTAGCAGAAGCAGTGCGAAAATATCAATCTAAAAAGTGAAGTTTCTGAGTGCTCGTGTGAGGTTCCTTAACCATTTAGTCCATCTTTATTTAGTAACGTTTTGCCATTTTGGCTAGCTGAATTCATCTTTATTGTATATGATAATATAATCACCTTTATCAAGCTAGTTGAAACTTATCCATAAAGCCGGGACGATTAACCAATTTCTCTAGAGGGATAGTTTTATTGCATATAATAGTATAACAACTAGTTGAATATTATCCATAAAGCCGAGGCGATTAACCAATTGCTTTAGGGGGATAACTCGAGTATAACATACTAGCTGAATATTATCCATAAAGTTGGGGTATTAACCAATTGCTCATAACATTACAAGCAACACAAATTTATTTATTGCAGAAAAGGCAGAGAAAGGAACAAAAAACATGTTCAAACAAGATGCTGAAAATAGAAAGGTACTACAGTGGTATATAATAACTTCCACTTGTTTTGTTTAGTTTTCTCTATCATTCCTCGAATATGAGTGTGTACTTGGCCCAAGATTTTCATCCTTATTTCCCACCTATTTCTTGATCATATCCTTTGGATAAACTTTCAGATAAATCTCTTCTTCGTACTGAGTAATCTCCATCATCATCTTTTTCTTCCCCGATTGGAAATTGGGCTCGATTTTAGATCCAAAACAACTTTCCTTGGTGATGAAAGTTTTGTCATGTTCTGAATGCTCATTACAACTATGGTTGGTGTAGTATTTACCAAACTCATTAAATTGCCTCTTGTCTCACTTGTTTTCAGAAAATCTGATGTCTGAGGTGTCTCGGGATACATTTCCCCTTTTTTAAACATATGGGTCAGTCTCGAATTACCTCTCCTTTACTTCTTTATCATTTATAATCAGAGAGGTATTGAGTTGAAAGTTTTATCCTTGGCTCAAGTACTTTGTTTTGTCTTCCCTCTACGGCATGCACTTCACTTTTTGATACTATCAACTCCATTTTGGGGTTTGATTCCAATTATTTGACCAAAACAGACTGATAATTAATATCCACTTCTATGATTCCTGAACCAAAAGGTCTTGAACTCGTCATTTGAAATTACCACAATTCTATCCTTGGAAAACTTTCAGATAAATCTCTTCTTCGTACTGAGTAATCTCCATCATCATCTTTTTCTTCCCCGATTGGAAATTGGGCTCGATTTTAGATCCAAAACAACTTTCCTTGGTGATGAAAGTTTTGTCATGTTTCTGAATGCTCATTACAACTATGGTTGGTGTAGTATTTACCAAACTCATTAAATTGCCTCTTGTCTCACTTGTTTTCAGAAAATCTGATGTCTGAGGTGTCTTCTGGATTACATTTTCCCCATTCCTTTTTAAACATATGGGTCAGTCTCGAATTACCTCTCCTTTTACTTCTTTATCATTTATAATCAGAGAGGTATTGAGAGTTGAAAGTTTTATCCTTGGCTCAAGTACTTTGTTTTCGTCTTCCTCTACGGCATGCACTTCACTTGTTTTGATACTATCAACTCCATTTTGGGGTTTGATTCCCAATTATTTGACCAAAACAGACTGATAATTAATATCCACTTCTATGATTCCTGAACCAAAAGGTCTTGAACTCGTCATTTGAAATTACCACAATTCTCTATGGAGTGTCCTCAGGATCTAGCATGATAGTCACAAGAGAGTTTCTCATTATACCAACTTGGGTATGGAAGCAATAAAGGCTTAGCTCGACATGGAGCAATAATCTGAGCTTGGAGCAACTTGTAATATAACTTGCTACATGACACCGAAGGAAAACGGGGGTAAAATCTCCATTGACATCACGGTCTCTTTACAATGGCTTACTTTGCTTTCTTGAAGACCTTGTGAACGATGACCAAAATGTTTGCTTTGAATGTTTGACTCTTGAACAACATCATGAGACAAACAATAATTTGAAAATTTCTCTTTCTCGACCAGTTTTAAGGAGTTTATGTTTCCCATCTTCAAAACATAGCAACCTTATACGATGAGGTTTTAGACCTTTAATTTTATAACCCTATAATTCTTCGTAGAGTGGCTAAACTCTCTAAAATGATAATTGCATGAATTTTTGACACCCTGCCAATCTGGACGCAAATAAGTATTAGGCCTTGGAGGAATTGGTGTTATGAGGTCATTTTCAAAGAGAAAAGGTAACAAGTCTGAATATGAGATTGGAATTGGAATGAGAGATATTATTTTCTTTTTGCTTTTCCTAGCTTTCTTCAATGGCTTTTGAACCTCTTCTATGCTTCGCTTTAACTTGATCTCTATCGCCTTTTCGGGGATCATATCTGATTTTTGGAGCCTTATTGGATTCCCATATTCCTTGATAAGTTTGTGGTTATTTGTTTTCATCGCATCAGCTACACCACTAACATTTATAATCCCTTTTAAATCTGTTACAACAAGTTTTTATAAGGGTTTCTCTCCATGGATCATAATATTCACCATATCTATTAGTTTTGTCATTTGCTCTCTTGAATCATCTTGGAATTTTTTTTCTTGATCCATCATCTCTTGTTTATGAGATGTTCTTGGAGTTTTTCGATTCTACCAACCCTTGCTAAAATCTCATTCATGGTTCTTATCTTTCTCTAGGAATACCAAGTTAGCTCCAATTTGATTTCAGAAATTATGTCATGGAATTCTCCACGAATTATTCCCATATTTTCACGATTAAATGAATGTAATATAGTTTGAAAATAAAAAAATTTCAAGTGCATGATGTTATATTGAAACTATAAATGTAACTATGCAAAGATGCAAATGTAAATGCAAATGCAAAAATGTGGTTGTAAAATGAAAATGCAAATATGCAAAATTCAAATGCATGTATGAAAAAGGTGTTATTCAAGAGTGACCATCTTAAAACAACATTCATTGAACACAAAAGTTTTGGTACATCAAACAAAACTTTGCATATATAGGGATAAATTTCACTCCTAAAAACTTTACACATAGGGGATAACTTTCACTCCTAACTTCTCCAAATACAATTTAGTTTCCATTCATGCTCAAAATTTGAGTTATCAATATGCTTCAATTCCTTGTAAAGTTAGCTAAGTCTATCACTTAAGAGCCATATTGCTTGTTTGGACAGCAGCTTCTTCCATGGCATTGTCTTTTTCTTTCATCTTCTGTGTCAACTCTCGGAGTTGTAGGCAATGTTGCTCATTCTCCGTTGTGAGGGAATCTTTATGGTTACGGAGTTATTCGACAAGATCTTCATGTATGTTGTAGCTCTTTTTTAGTTTGGTGACCCCTGTTATCCACTATTCTGGGGTATTTCCTATGCCACCATTTTGAAAAGCTTTACTGATCTTTTGGAAATCCTCACACATGGTTTTCATATTTGTACTTAATTTCCTTTTTCAATCCTTCAAATAACATACTTGAGCTTCATAAAACCTCTTTTATTCTGAATACCCCTATTGATACTCTTACCATTGAATACTTTTGGTATCAATCTAACAGGATCTTTGTGTGCATAGCCCTCCTCTATCCTCAGAGTTCCCTCAAGATGTCATTCCTTGGCTGCATCATAGTTTGCTTGATCATAAAACTTTTTGTCCATTTTTGAAAAGTTTTCAATTTGATGAACACTCTCTCGAATCAACACCTTCTGGTTTTGACATGATCATGCAATGCAAATGCAAATGCAAAAGAAATCAATATAAACAGATTAGAACAAAATAAAATGCATCTACAAAATAGATAAAAATAAGAAAAAAATAAAATTGTTAGTACCAATAAATGGAAAGAAAATATTCTACCTATCATGGTATAAATCCTAACCTCATGCTTTCTAGTTCCATGCTTTGTTTGGAAAAACTAACCTAACCGCATGATTACTAATTCGCATGCATAGAAAAAATAAATAAATAAACAAAAGTTAGAACTTATTTCTCCTTTGTGTATACCTACGGACAGAGTGTCAGTAATGTCTAAGATCGGGTGAATTTCTAGGGTTTATTATATGCAGGGTTTTCGGTTCATGAGTAAAGGTACTCGAATTGTCCTTGTTGGTGCTCCCTTAGGCTGCCAGACCCTTAATCCTAATCCATTATAGACTTAAGTGGATCGAGTTCAATTCGAGGGATACATTTCTCTATGCCTCACCCGGAGAATAAATTCTCATAAAGACATAGAGCATATGAATCCCGAAAGCTACTTGCTAGGTCTGACATAGAGAATAAATTCTCACGAAGACATCGCTTTCACTCCCACTTAAAAGGGAAAAGCTCGAGTATAAAGCTTATGTTATGCAATGCACGTGTTATGTGTGAGGAGAAATTTTTACACAAAAATTAATATATAATAATCAATTAAATACAAACATTAATATACAAGGGTATAAAATAAATTGAAAGAAATCAAAATAATCATAAATTAAATAAAATTGAATTATTAATTAATTATAGAGACAATATATAATTGAATTAGGTTTAACAGGGGTTCCCAGAGGAGTCGCCAACCTGTCGTAACCAGTTTTCGCCTGGGCACAAATTTTTACTTGGTGGAAAAGTAAGATGGATAAATAAATGGTTTTTTAGGAAATGTTTTGGAGTCGCCATCGGTCTTTTGGGTTAGGTAGGCCGAATACCTAAAAACCATCTTTTTTAAAAAGTTTTTAAGAAAACATCAGTTAAAAGATAAATTGATCTGCGTGTAACCAAAAATTCATTCTTTTTAGTAATAAAAAAGGGATTTGTGGTCGGTTACATTTGGGGAAGGATTAGCACCACCACAACGCCCAAAATTTGTACCTGTTGATTATAAATTGTCCCTAATAATATAATTTAAGGAATTCAAATATAAATTTAATTTATGATTCTCTTCTTCCAGATTCAATCAGATAATTTTAAAGGAAGAAAAAATATTAAAATAATTTTTGAGATATTTATTTATTTAAAAATATCAGAAATGACATCTAGTTATTTTAAGACAGCTCCGTTCTTTAATATTAAAAACTAAATAAATAAAAGATGATAATTTTAAATAAAACTTAATTAAATATAGTATTTTTATTTATTTAAAAATACCATAAAAGGACATCTAGTTACTTTAAGATAGCTCATTTCTTAATATTAAAATAAATAAATAAATACTATTATTTAATTAAATATATTTATATGAAATAATAATTAAATACTATTATTTAATTATTGAAACATGAAGGGTAATAAAATAAATTAAACAAGTACAAAAATCAAGAAAAGTAAAATTATAGGATTAAATTGAAAAAGTAATAAAACTTATGGTCAAAATGAAAATTATATAAAAATAAGTGATTAAATTAAAAACAACATGGACATAATTAGTAATATCATATAATATAAGTATTAACAATGTAATTTTACCATAAATATTAATTCGGGGTAAAAATAAAAATTATAAAAACCATAGAAACTAAACATATTATTTTACCCTAAATATATAAAACATACAAGTAATGACTAAATTATAAATAAATAAAATGTAAATACTAAATTGAAATAATTAGAAGTTGATTGCAGTGACTAATTTGTAAAGAATATAAACTTGGAGTGACCGCAGACGAGGTTTTCCCATGCGGGAAATTACACAGGTACCCTCCCTAAAACGGCGTCGTTTGGGGAGGGGTTTAAATACCCTTTTAACCGCCCTTTGAAGCCATTTTTCTCATTTTTCCTATTTTATTCTATGTCTAAGGAGAGAACACTCTCCCTTCTCTCTAATCTTCCCTCATCGGAGGGAAGACGATCGCCTGCCGGCAGTCGTACGCCGTCGCTAATGTCCGCCTCTGGCCACCACTCACGGTGGCCAGAATTTGTAAACTTACCCCAAATCAAAGCCCCGATTACCCTAAATCCAAATTTAGGGTTATTTTAGCCCAAAAACTCCCAAATCGGCCTAGAATTAAACTTGTTACCTTCGGTATTTTGGTTTTTTGACGGCTTGTGGAAGTGCGTGGAAGGTAAGTTCTCTTAATCTCTTCTCTTCTCTTCCTTTCGTTTGCTGTGTTGTTGATGGCTATTGGTATTCTTGCTCTCGATCATTTTTTTTGTGTTCATGGTTTCTCCCGTTCTTGCTCTATTGGTGTTTCATTTTGCAAGTTCGATGGCCATATTATAGCCCACCCCGATGCTTGCCTCGGATCGGTCACAAAGGGCGACCCTAGGTGAGTCACCGAACTATGGTGGTGACTGACCATAGGGAAGCAACGTGGATGACCTCTTTGAGTCTTCTGGAGGCTTCGGTGAGGCTTGGCATTGGAAAGTCACCTGGCAGTGGCGTCGGTGAGATGGTGGACGTGAAGGCGGTGGCCGCGTGGCCCTAGGGTTATGATACCCTAGGGTTTTCATCTGGCTCATCTGTGGCCGTTGGATCTCTCTAGATCCAACGACTGATATGGCTGGCGGTTGGGTGTTGAGATGATGGAAACCCTAGAAGGGTTTTGCTGGGCCTGGACCGATTTGGGCCTTTGGGTCTTGTAATTGGGCTAGTTTAATTGTATTTTGGGCCTGTAATCGAATCACCAATGCTTGTCAATAGTTTTTGAAATAACCATGTTACCACACAACGATAACATTGATTTTGGGGTAATGTATAATGGTTTGTGCCATTGTTGAACTCTACTTTTACCCTTCCATGGCAAGTTGATGGACTTGTGAAAAGAGAGCTTTACCCAAACTTATAGCGAACACCATGCCAGGCTTGAAACAACATAATCTTATTCCAAGGATTATGTAAAAATCAACATGCATAAAAGTTGGGACAAATATTTTGTGTCCAACATACCTTAATCTGCAAATACGAAACTCTCCTTTTGTTGGAATCTGCATTGTAAATATGCATTCAACTATCAATTAGGCATTAAACCTACAAATAGGATTTTTGAAGTTGTACTTCGTCTGTAGGTCATAATTCAATAGTATGATGTGCAACCATCAACATTATACATGGCATGGGGCATGATAATTTTTGCTTCGTATGTATACTTTGAATTATGTATAATATATGTCTTAAGATTGTTAGACAAAATGGTTAATCCGAGACATAAAATAATAATAATAAAAAATATTATTTTATAATCAAATGAAGCAAATAAATAATGAATTAAAGTAAAGAAATGGAACTATTTACTCGTATTTGACATGAAATCGGATGAGCGGAGTTATATAAAAATAAAAAAGAATTTTGTTGAGACATATATGAACAATTTCCTTAAGACAAATTTATCCTCTGCTCGGTGCTTTGAGTAATGTTGGACGTCGGTCTCCTAGGATACAAAAACAAACGATCACAACAGTAAGCATAACTGTAGTGATCAGTCGAGCATAATCTTTCCTTTTTCTATCACCAGACAGAACAAATTTGGAAGGAATTTCTGAGTGTTTTCCTATTCCAACCTTTGGGACTTGTCTCTAAGATTGAGCCTTAACTAATCTATTTCTAGAGGAGATAAATGATGGAAAGGTTAAGACCTTTCGATGAATAGTTAATTCCTTTTGATGAAGAGATTTGTTGAAAAGCTAATAGGTATAATTGAATAGATGAAACTTTAAACCAAATAGTGAGTCTATTCACCAAGTGACATAACTTATTATTAAATGACATCAACTTTATTCAATTATTTATTATTTTTCCAATAATACCCCACATGAATGAAATTGATGATTTCAAACACTAGCTCGATGTGGTGATATATTATACTCGATATTAGCGTAGGATAGGTAGACGTCCCCCTTTGAAGCTTCCCTTGTGAAAATATTTTTACCTTATTGGCTTTCCAATAGATGTGATGTCCTTTAATTGTCTACCATTTGTGTAAGCTATGACATAACTCACACAAATATCTCACTGACAAGAATTTGGTTCTCATGGTTTTGTCCATATAGCGTGGACATCTCCTGGTTCTACTAGAGCTTAGAGAACTATGCCCTAATAGTCTCCTTGAAGTGGATCTATTTTACTCTCACATAGGTGACTTATGTTGTTTGGCTCACCGAAACAATATTGGTAATTAAAAGAATGCTCAACCTTTTCAACATTTTAGTCACTATTTACTTCATATTAAAGGACTGGGATAGGAACCCCACAATGTCATCACAAGTTCTATTCACTAAGTGACATAACTTATTGATGGAGAGTTAAGACATTTTGATGAAGATATTTGTTGAAAAGCTACTATGTATAATTGAATGGATGTAACTTTAATACCAAATAATAAGTCTATTCACTATGTTACATAACTTATTAATAAATGGCATCAATTTTACTAGTCTAATTAGATCCATTATGAAGTGATCCTGACTATGTGTCTTACATTATTTTCCACAATCTCCTTAAGATCGTTTGATCGAGGCAAGTTGTTTACATTTGAGAAGCTTCAAAAAGCTTATTTGAGCTTAATCTGGGAATTTCAAGCCAATTTGATATTTTTGAAAGCCTTATTCAATCCAAAAGAAGAACCTCCACCGTTATACTCAAGGTTGGGACATGAAGAAGGAACAAACAAGTTTAAGGGAGGACTTCATCATTTAGTTGTGCATGAATTTGCATGAGTGTTAATAAGTTTGCATGACATTAAATTTTCATGAATAAATAAGCATGCCACTTCATTCAAAAGCACGTACTTAATTTAGCACATTAATCAATAAAGCATGTAGTTCATTCAAGCATGTTAGTTTTTTAAGTATGTTGATTCAATTAATAAAGCTTGTTCAATTAAATCTTTCATGGAATGTATTTTTTTTTAATTTTATATAATCATGAACATTTGATATAATCATGTCTAGGTTCATGAAGGGAGATAAACAATCACATCAAATGCAAGAATATCAGTCAGTGTGCTTTCCATTTCCAGACATGATAAAGACTTTTTGGGTTTTGAAATCAATGGGATATTATTCCTCTATCTCTTATCTTTCCAACGTATTTTGAATCACCTTAATATGATGCCGAGAGCTTGAGATATGATCATTTTATCGAAGATACTACATGCTGGAATTTCTCTACGGGAATTGCACACAAGAAAGGCTTGAACATTCAAACAACTCTCCAAATTCATTCATACAAGTGCATGGACGAATAGAATGAGCTTGAACAAAGAAAGATACCTTTCAAATTCATCTAGGATACAAGAAATTTAAGGCCCTCTTTATTCATACAATCAAGGCAACCTTATCATGGTATTCAAGGCATTCTTATCATCCAATTTGAGAGGCCATTCATATACTACAAGAGACATGCAAAGAAGGTCTTCTTAATTCCTATTATTATGAAATTAAATATGGTTAAATTGATTGAAGATGAGAACGAAATAGCAAGAGACACTCCCTTTTGGACATGTAGGGCGTCTACTTTCATCAAGGTGTCCACATTCGTCCTCTACTTTTTAAAAAGGGAAGCTGGTCATGGTATATCAAGATCCATCCTCCATTTGGACGAAATAAAGTCTATATTTAGCCAACATTAAGTCCAAATTCATCCTAAGAATATAGAATATTCAGCCACTTAAAGATAAGAGAGGAAACAATGTAATGATGAGCATTCACCACCATAAACATGAGCATTCATTCTCTTTGTGTAAGACTCTTAATATGGTGCCTATGAACGCTATAAATAGGAGCATTCTCTTCATTGTAAAGGCACAATTTGATAAATATAATTCCTCTTTTGAGAGTTGCTTTCTTTATTTTGAGAACTTTATTAGCTTCAAGTTTGTTCTTGTGACATTCATCCATTCCATTATTTTATAGCGTTGGTTCCTAGCTCCTTATAGATAGAGGGTCATGTTCCACCCCTACCACTTCGATCCATAAAATTATATTGTTGGCTCCTAGCTCCATATAGTTAGTGGGTCATAATCTAGCTTCATTTTATCCCTACCAGTTCCACGCCCTTATCACAATTCCATTCACCACTTTTCCATTTTGCATAGATTATTATTCCACCACTCTCCATACAACCTTCACACCTATACCTCAATATCATAAATCCTTATAATTTATATTCTTTATTTTATTCATCATTCATCATCTTTCACTCATATATTTACTCACCATTTCTTTTAAAGTGTTATTTTTAAAAAAAATTAAGGTTACAAGTTTGGTTGCTTACTAAAATCACGATCGGGTACATCCATATGATTCGAAAATCACACAACCAATATCATATCATTTGGTATCAGAGCTATGATGATTCAGTAAGAATTTAACTTTCTCTCTCCCGAATTAGTAAAAACTCAAAAAAGAAAAAAAAGAATTTTAAAGAAGTTAATTTAAAAGAGGGAGGGGATATTCTTTTCGTCTTTAAAAAAAAGAGAAATTCAAGAAGGTGATTTATTTATTATCATTTCATCTTTACTATTACCTTTTCAATTTCTTTTCTCACATATTTACTTTTCTTGATTCTTGTAGCCAACTATTTCCTACACATTTTTACATTTCTTTAACCATTTGTTTCAGCCGAATCCACAAGATTCCTTTTCAAGTCTTGAAGTTCTAATTAGGACTCTAAAAGCAAGCAAAGTGGTAAAAGGCAAGAGAGCACATCAAGGGTAAAAGACATCTCAAGTGAAAAAAGAGTTGAGTGAATTATTTTCTTTGGAGTGTATTGGTGAGGTCTATTTTTCATTTTATTACTAACCATGTCTCGCACTTCTAGAGACAAATCTAATATTTCAAGAGAATGAGACTCCGAAAACGATGGTGGGTTGCCAAACTTGTAAACGAAAGCAATGGTTTGTGAGTTTGCTATGATCTTGAGTGAAGAATTAGAGCCACTCCATGAACAAATACACCAGAATAAAGGTGAACGAATTCAAGGGAGGCCAAGACAAAATCAAGATTTGGAAAATCAAGGCGTGAAACATCGAATATTTCATCCACAAATGGTTGACAACCTTACAACATCAATATTTCCATTCCACCTTTCCAAGCCAAGATGAATCTCAAGGCTTAATTTGTATGGGAAAAGAAAGTTGAGCACATCATTGAGTACCATAACTATTCTGAGCTTAAGAAGGTAAAACACGTTGCTATTAAGTGTACAGATTACGCACTAATATGGTGGGATCAAATGACTTCTAGCAGAAGAAGAAATGGAGAGTTTCATATCTTTACTTGGAATGAGATGAAAGAAGTGATGTGGAGACGGTTTATTCTAACCCACTACCATCAAGAGTTGTTTAGTAGACCTGAAAATCTCACACAAGAAAACAAAAGAAGAAGATCTTACAAGGAGGATCATAATTTTTAAACAAGAACAATTGCCAAAAGTTTAACACGGAATAAGCCAAGTGATTTTGTATCTTTCAATCTAGAAAGTCTAGCTCGTCTTCAAGAGTGTTTTGAAAATCTTGTCAAAGAAACACAATTGTAAGAACAACTACAAAAATAAAGTGTTTGCAAAAAGAAAAAGAAGTGAGAATTGAAAAAGATTGAGAGAGAAGAAAAAGAGTTTTATGAAAAGGAGGGAAAAGAGGAGACTTTCGAAGAAAAAGAGAAAAAGTGTGACATTGAAAAAGAAATTCAAAAATAAGATGAGTGTGAAAAGAATGAGTTTGAAAAATAATTATTTGTGTAAAAGAGAGAGTTAAATTTCATTTTGCACTAACATTAATCATTCTTCTTATATTCTTGATTATTCATTGCCATAGGATTGTGGAATGATAAGTTTAGAAGAAACTCGATGTTACCGATGTTTGGGAATAGGACACATTCCGAGCCATTGTCCTAACCATAACACTGTAACTTCTAAAGCTAAAATAAAAGTTGTCTCTAAGGATGAATCGGAAAAAGAGTCATAGAATAAATAAGTAAGTTCGGTCATTCCTTATTTGTTTTCACTAATAATGATGAAATTGTTTCTAGTGTAAGTAAAGGCAAGGGAGAAATCAAATCTGAGGATGCTTCAAAACACAAAGAGACAAAGAATTTTACATAGAAGGAGATTTTTTAAAATCCAATCAAACCATGATCGTTTGCATCACACATGAAACGCTAGTGGATCAAATTCAAGTGGAAACAAAGAACATACAATCATTCAAATTGGAATGGTTGATCAATGGAGAACAAATTCTTGAGGCCATGAAACAAGAGCAAGATGTCATATTCCAACAAAAGGTGAAACAAAATTTGTCTATTAATGTCCCAAAATTTGTTACTGGTTTTGTTTCGTTTCAGGAAGATGGCAAGCCAATACGAGGAGTTCAAAAGGACTTCTCTATCTATGGAAAGTACTTCTTTTTACTTGGTAACAAAGAACATTTCGACAATGATATTTACAAATCGGGAATGAACCATTTTCAAGGAAGAGGAACTAAATTGAATTATTCTACCTATAGCAAAGATTCTTTCTTGTTTACAAATGAAGTCCGTTCTTTTATCGATATTTTTTATTTGAGGACGAATTGCCTTAAAGAGGGAGGTAATGATGTGATCTCGGCTATGCGCCTTACATCATTTTCCACGTTCTCCTTAAGACCGTTTGATAAAGGCAAGCTGTTTACATTTGAGAAGCTTCAAGAAACTTATTTGAGATTAATCTAGGAATTTGAAGCCATGTTCATATTTTTGAAAGCCTTTCAATGCAAAAGAAGAACCTCCACCATCATACTCAAGGCTGGGATGTGAAGAAGGAACAACCATGTTTAAGGGAGGATTTCATCTTACTTACGCATGAATTTGCATGAGTGTTAATAAATTTACATGAATAAATAAGCATGGTACTTCATTCAAAAGCATGTACTTCATTTAGCACATAGATCATTAAATCATGTAGTTCATTCAAGCTTGTACATCATTTAAGCATGTTAGCTTATTTTAGTATGTTGATTTATTTAATAAATCTTGTTCATTTTAAGCTTTCATGGCATGTTTATGTCTTAATTTTATTTAATCACAAACATTTTCTATAATTATGTCTAGGTGCATGAAGGGAGATGAACAGTCACATCAAATGCAAGAATATTAGTCAGTGTGTTTTCCATTTCCAGACGTGATACAAACTTTTTTTGGTTTTGAATTCACTGGGATATTATATCTCTATCTCGTATCTTTCAAATGCCTTTTGAATCACCTCAATCTGATGTCTAGAACTTGAGATATGACCATTTTATCGAAGACACTAGAGGCTGGAATTTCACTATGGGAATTGTATGCGAGGAAGGCTTGAACATTCAAAGGACTCTCCAAATTCATTCATACAAGTGCATGGATGAGTTTGATGAGCTTGAACCAAGAAAGAGACCTTTCAAATTCTTATCATCCAATTTGAGAGGCCATTCATATTCTACAAGAGACATGCAATGAAGGCCTTCTCAATTCCTATTATTATGACATTTTGCTTGAATATTAGCATGGAATAGAAAGAGACACTCCCCTTTGGACATGTAAGGTGTCTAAATTTTTCAAGGTGTCCATTTACATCCTCTATTTTTTCAAAAGTGAAGCAAGTAAAGGAATTTCAAGATCCATCCTCAATTGGACAAAATTAAGTCTATATTAATCTAAAATTAAGTCTAAATTCATCCTAAGGCTCCAGACTATTCATCCACTTAAAGATAAGATAAAAAACAATGCATTCATGAGCATTCATGCTCTTTGTGTAAGACTCTTCATATGGTGCTTATGAACACTATAAATATACCCATTCTCTTCATTGTAAAGACTCAATTTGATAAATATAGTTCCTCTTTTGAAAGTTTCTTTTTTTTACAGTTCTTTTGAGAACTTTATCGGCTTCAAGTTTGTTCTTGTAGCATTCATCCATTCCATTATTTTATAGCGTTGGTTCCTAGCTCCTTATAGTTAGAGGGTCACATTCCACCCCTACCTCTTCGATCCATACAATTATATTGTTGGTTCCTAGTTCCATATAGCTAGCTTGTCATAATCCATTTTCCTTTTATCCCAACAAATTCCACGCCCTTATCACCATTCCTTTTACCACTTTTCCATTTTGCATAGATTATTATTCCACCACTCTCCATACAACCTCCACACCTATACCTTCATATCATCAATCCTTATCATTTTCATTCTTTATTTTATTTATCATTCATCATCTTTCAGTCATATATTTATTCATCATTCTTTTAAAGTGTTATTTTTTTTCAGAAATTAAAGTTACAAGTTTGGTCGCTTACTAGAATCACGAGCAGACACATCTATATGATTCAGTAATCACACAACCAGGGTCATATCACATTATAATCTCAATTCTCTTTGTATCCTTAACATATTTCTTACTCTCACTTATAACTTTCTCTTAAAGCTCAAAATTGGTTGTTCGAGACAATCTTTCTTCTTTTGACATCTAGTACAACCACCTTTAAAAATTTACATTAGTAAGGAGCAGCATCATTAGTATTAGCACTTAACCATACCATATCAGTAATTTTGACATCCTAGTGGCATTTAAATTATTTTTCAACATAAAACAGACTCGGTTTAGGCCAAGAATCAGCTAAACCTACATCTTTGATACCAATAAATGTAAAACCCATAGCCCGCATATGTCTCAAAATACGAGCTAAAGATGTTACATAAATATTAAAAATATTCGTTAAACATAAATACTTAAAAAATCTATTTGAAAATAAAACATTCCTTATTAACTTTAAAGCCATTTAATTAATAACGTAAAATCATAAAACTCTACAACAAATTTGTTTATTTATGGCATCTAAAATATTGTCACTGAAACATACATTTACGTCACAATTTGTATTTTGTGACATAAAAATTAACGTCACGAGAACGTCACGCTAGGTATGTCACTAAATATAAAATGTGACATTTCCATTCATTTTGATCATGTATTATTAAACATATAATGACAATAGTATATGACGTCACCTTATAATTTATATTCAATTATAGTTAATTATGTCATCAAAAAATATAAAATTTCATCATTAATTATTCGTATAATCACAATTTATTATTAAAAAACAAAAAAAAAAACAAAAAATTATAATAAAAGGCTAAACTTTTGAAATTTACAACAAAGGACAAAATATTTTAGAAATTATAATGAAGGATAAATCTTTTTAGAAATTACAATAAAGGAGAATTTTATTAGAAATTATAATAAAAGACAAAAGTATTTATAAATTACAATAAGGTACGAAAGTATTTATCTAAATTACAATAAAGTACAAAACTATTTCTAAATTAAAATAAAGTACAAAAATGTTTATAAATTAAAATAAAGTAAAAAAACTATTTCTAAAATAGAATAAAGTACAAAACTATTTCTAAATTACAATAAGTACAAAATTTAAAATTATGATAAAGGTTTGTCCGAATCCAAGCTACCACCACCATTGTCGTATGCCTGCAACCCAAGCTTTATGCCATAGTTTTAAACACTGGAAAAAAAGGGGGTTATCAAATTGGACAAACATAAAAGAAATTAAGCATGAAGAGAATTTAGAGAATAAATTGAGTCATTAGAAAATATGATTTAAAATATTAATTAGCCTAAATGATAAACGAACTAATGAAGATCAAGGGTGATGTTCTTCCTTAGTGAATTGATATTTGTAAAGATTTAATTAAACCCTGCCTATTTTCTAATGTTCTTGCCAATATCTATAAGATATAATTTGTTTATGAAATGTCAAATCAATCCTAAAAACCTGTAGATACCAAACAATATCCAAAAGCTGGAAAGTAAAAAGTAAATCAAAAGACAAAATTATTTGGAAAAAACTGGTCAAAAGCATTACAAAACCATATTTGTAAATTAAAAATCAATACAAAACCTATAAAAAGCCATAGTAGATTTGTCAATGAGAAATCAATACAAAACCTATAGAAAGTCATAGTAGACTAGATCAGGAAAGTTCTTGAATAAATGAAGATGAAGAACATAAGGATTACGAGTCATGTTTATATATGTTTTTTGTTTTAATTTCATGAAGAAAAGATAAGGAAAAACCCTAGTTAATATGTTAGTAACATTGCAATTCAATCAATAATAACGTCCATCAAAAGTCAATACAACATATGACAAGTTTAACCATAACATGAGAATTGATGTAGGAGAGTTGTACAAATGATAAAAAGCAGACCAAAATGATACAAATGATACGTACACACACATATACATACATAGAACAATCCAGTTTGAAAAATCCTAAAAACATTTGAATAATCATTACTATTAACAATTCTAATTAATAGTGCATCTAAGATGTCACTTAAAAGTTTCCCATAATTGTTTTGATTATTTTTTTGGAGCAAACATTAAGTGACACAATATCTTGATGTCTTTTAAAAGCATCATATAAAAGACATGAAATTATGGCAAATAATTGTTTCGTCACGTTAAACCTATTTTTTGTGGCACCAATAAAACGTCATCTTTTATATTTTATAAAATACGACAAATCAAATTTTCATGAAAAAGAATTTGTTTGTGACAAATTAGTAACGCCACTAATTCAAATAATATTGTCATAATAATAAATCGTCACAGATACTTTCATTTCATTTGAGACGATTTTACAATGTCACCATTTTATCTAAACGTCATGGAATTATTTCCCATCAAATTTTTTTGGGGTAAATTTTGGCTCCAAACATAAAGTGACAAAAATTAATGACCATTTTTAAAATTTTCATGAAATATATATCATCAATTATTAAATGTAACGAAAATTTAAAAATACCACCTTTATATTATATTTTGTGACATTTTACGTAACGTCGTGTAGAAATTTCACCATTAATTGATAAATTTGTTGTAGTGAAATATTAATTTATTGTTCAAAATGAATCATGTTTTAAGCAGCAATTACGCAGTTTCATGTTGTTTCCCAACATATATAAAGCTACCAAAATACTTCTTAATTTAAAAATCTTTTAATTACCCTTTAAATTATGTCTATCATTAACCACTTTAAGTTAATCTATCAGAGTAATTCAAAAAAAGATTTAATATACATGCCACTAATGAGTAAAAGATGTCTTATTGATAATGTAGGTTGGTGTGATTTCCCAAGAAGAGATGCTCTCAGTGCTCCTCACTTCATGCCTTATCTTTATCTGAACCTAAGAATGAAAATCATCACGCGCTAAGAAATTCTTATTGAGATTTAAAGATAATCATTGAAACTTTCAAACCAAGCTATTCAAGTTGATTTCCTCTTTAGAAAAAACCTGAAATCATCATCTCATGATTTTATCAAAATCATGTAAATCAACATCAAATATAACAAATATTTCATATTCTTTTTCAATCATACTTAATTCAGAACTTTCATTCATTTTTTCCAATCATATTTTTAGTTTTCATAACCAGTACTATCATATTTCATATTCTTAACTCATTTTTAGATTTATAGCCCAATGTATATCTAAAGAGAATGCAAGGTACATGAGTCAGATAAAATGTGTGCACTAAGCACTTCATGGTGCTATCATCAAAATCAGAATATGCACTCCAAGTGCAATCATATCATTTTCACCAACGGTGCAAGTTGTAATGTACATGAATGTAACAAATTAGAATCAAAATTACTCAACACAATGGCATACAAAGTGTACATATGACTCTCAATGCAAATAAAATGGGTTTTTCAAATAATATTATAATCGTTTAATAATTAACAATTCAATATTAGAATCATTTTCAATTAATCATTATAAAAACATAAACTTGGACAGTTCATACCCGAAATCATCCGTAATTAGAATATAGATATCATGTAATATATTTTGGGTAATTCATGCTCTAAATAAATTCAAATAACATTTCTGAAATCGTTAAAGAAACATTCCATCACTAAAATTATAGATCATTCTTAAAATTATATTTGAAAATTCATTTGAACATCTTTTCAAAAAATATCATATAAAACGTATTGGGTAATCTCATACCCAAAATCATTCATAAATCTCTATATAAGTTGTAGCACCCATTCCCTTTAAACGTCCCTGTACACGAGTCATAGATGTCACATGACTTTTAAAACATTACGGTACTTGAAAACAAGTAGAATATTTAAAATGTCCATTCATTAACTACTAATATATAAATAGCATTGTGAAACCCATCACATAGTAGCTTAAGTTCGAATATAATATAGTATTACAAACCAAATACCATATGTCCTATCAGAGCATCATATAATATCTAAATCCATGCCGACTCATACTGTTACTGATGAGGTAATCCTTGACAGATGATATCAGATGCACTCTTCACTCTGATTGTACGCTATTACCTATGCGTGAAAATATAACACACTAAATATTCACTTAGTGAGGTATAATATAATAAAAGAGGCATATTAAAACATATGAGTTTAATCCTATAAAATATATTAACACATAAAACTAGCTTGAAAGGCCAATTTTCCATCAAATAACGTACGAAACAGTATTTAGTAAGCCTAGCACACTTATCAATTAGTATATTTCAAAATATCCATTTATAACCCAATGTATGAAAAATGAGAATTCAAGGTACACAATAAGCACCTAAGTCCCCCAATAGTGTATAGGTACTGTGGTACACAACAACACTATACTAACCATTTCCGGAGTAGTAATCCCGTACGACTACCATCATTGCACACAAAGTACTACTCCAAGTACACAAAGTACTAGTACAAAAATGCAATAATGCATTAAACAAAATTGATAGATATCCATCATACACCAAGTATGCCAATTACATACATAGTGCTACAATACACAAAGTACTACTACAATATCACCTTATTTATAGTATTATTATTGCACACATGACTCTCCATGTACATAAAATAGGCTTTAAAATCCAAATTACAGGCTAAACATTTATTCCAAACCATCAATAAATAATAATTGGTGTGAAAGACATCCATTCATTTTAGGGTAATTTATACCCTAAAAGCATTCGTTAATTCATTTTAATAAACTTTATAAAAGTATTTCAAAATGCGTTAAAACATATTTAATTAAAAATACTCAAAGTTGACTCATCGCAAGACGTCCTCATATCATATAAGTACATAATAAATGCACTCACCTGGTATGCCTCACTATTATCCCTTACTATCAATATATGATTACTCGTGGACTTTTTCCTTGCCTTTCGCTTTGCTTGTATCACGATTTTCATCACGTTCTACAAAAGCATCCATACAAGAACATACAAATATAAAAGACATGTTAGTAATCTTTCTAATATTTTATACATGATAATAATACCCAAAAGTATAATTATTTTTCGAATTCTTCTAAAATTCATCTTAAATTTTCCTTTTTACGTATAATGGGCCCTTGCTATTATTTCTTTCAATTCAAGACCCAACTAGCCTAATAAATTTCCAGCCCAATATCTCAAGAATACCATAATTACCACTTAAGCAACTAACTTTCTCTATAATTAGCATTTAATAAATAAACTATGCCAAATTTTCATAATGACTAAGTTTTACATTTTAAATTCAATTTCAATCCTCAAAAAATAACTTCCAACAATGTACATCAATTATTGAGTAATTACACATTCAACACGTAACTTTTTAAAATTGTCGAATATGTCCCTCAACTTTTGAAAATTATAAAATGACCTAAATTTTTTTCCAAGGTTTGTAAAACCTTCCAAATATCATTTTTAAGCCATGGAAATTTTCTATAATTTTCTCAACTTATTTCCTCAAGGCCGAACAATATATATGTTAGGGATTCAATGTTTTCACATGATTCAAGCATGAAACTAACCATTATTAAACATTATAAAATCTCTACAATCAAACCCCTAACTTAATTTCATCAAATCATAATCTTTCCCCAATTCTAGGGTTAGGTCGAAATCAAAATAAACATGTATATACATGTATAGATGATTTTAATCGACAATCAAGCTTTAAATGATTCTACTACCTTAATAAATCTAAATCTTTCATCATATCATGAAACCCTAATGTGAACATAAACCCTAAAATGTGGGATCTTTGAACACAAACCAAATTAGCATGCAATAATGGTACCAAATGATAACGCTTTTTGAATAGAACAATTTTATAGTTCACAACTCGATCCAAAATCCAAAAGAAATTGCTCAAAATTGAAAAATACAATTTCTCTTACCTAGGTATGGGGGAGCACGAAGTGGATCTGAAAAATAGCTTGGTTTCATGAAATTTCTCCTTAATTTCATGTTAATTTACCTTATATTTAAGCTTAAATGAATATAATATTCATTTAATGAGAAATATCCAATTTGCCATAAATGAAACTTGATATTTACCTTAATAGCAAGCCACATAACCCTTATCATTTTACCCATGCAATTTTTCCAAAATTTTAATCTTGTCATTTTCATCCAACAGTCGAAAATAAGCATGTCAATAATTTATCAAATTCAATGATCAATATTATTTTCCATCATTTTAACATGTGGAAATAACATTTTTAAGTTTGATTTAATAACCTTTAATTTTCCTGAATTTTTTATTCGATCCGATATACCGAATTTTTACCGGACTTTAACACTTTATAGCTTTTAACATAAACTACAAATCCAAAATATATTTCCAATAGAACCCCACACCTAAGGGTAAACTATTTATTTACGGGGTCAAATTACCTAACTATTTTAAAATTACCTTTTCAGTCCCTAAACTTTTTCTAGCTTTATGCTTTGGTCACCAAGCTTTGAAAATTTATGTTTTGGTCACTAACTAGAGTTTGGGGTATTACAATTCTCTCTTAAGAAAAATTCATCCTCAAATTTTAGTACATACCTGATGTGAAGAGGTACAGATACTCCTTTTTCATGTCCTTTTCTCTTTCCAGGTAGCTTCCTCAACTTTGTGATTCCGCGGACTTTGACCAACGGAATTGTCTTGTTCCGAAGTTCTTTGACATTTTGAGCCAAAATCTCTATTGGTTCTTCTTCGTGAGTCAAATCTGGTCGAATCTCTATTTTCTACGGGGTGATAACATGCGAAGGATCTGATCGATACTTCCTGAGCATCGACACATGAAAAACATTATGGACATTGTCCATTTCCAGAGGCATAGATAGCTGATATGTCACTGGTCCGACTCTTTTAAGAATTTTATAAGGTCCAATAAATCTCGGACTCATTTTTCTTTTGCATCCAAACTGCAATACCTTCTTTTAAGGTGATACTTTAAGAAATACCTTATCACCTTCCTGATATTCAATCTCTTTTAATTTCCAGTATGCGTAAGAATTTTGCCGATTGGAAGCTATCTTAAGATTATCTTTAATAGTCCTCACTTTATCATCTATTTCTTTCATCAAGTCAGGGCTAACTAGATCTCGTTCTTTTAAGTCAAACCAATTTAATGGTGTTCGACACCTTCTATCATAAAGGGCTTAATAAGGGCCCATCTTGATGCTCGAATGATAACTTTTATTATAAGCAAATTATGCTAAAGGCAAATACTTTTCCCATGATCCATTGAACTCAATTAGACATGCCCTAAGCATATCTTCCAATATCTAAATGGTCCACTTCGACTGACCATCCGTATGCGGATGGAAAGCCATACTAAAACTCAATCGAGTACCCAAGGTCTCGTGCAAGGAATTCCATAATAGCGAAGTAAACCTTGGATCTCTGTCATATACTATTGACATAGGCACTCCATGTAGTCGAACCATCTCTTTTATGTACAACTTAACATATTTATCCATCAAGTAATCTGTCCAAACTGGAATAAACTGAGTTGTCTTGGTCAATCTATAAACAATCACCCATATTGAGTCTTTCTTGCTGGGTGTCAAGGTAGGCTTGTAACAAAGTCCATAGTGACTCATTCCCATTTCCATTAAGGAATCGAGATTAGTTGCAATAATTTGGAAGGCACTTGATGTTCATCTTTCACTTGCTATCCTATCAGACACTTTGCCACAAATTCCGTGATGACACTTTTCATACCAGGCCACCAAATAGACTCTTTAAATCTTGGCACATCTTATTTCCGCGTGGATGCATAGTTAACGGACTATAATGCCTCAAAAACAATATCTTTCTTTAGTTCTTCATCGTCGTGAATACAAAGTGTCCCACGATAGTACAAACATTAAATTCCTTAATCTTGCCATTTTTTACTTGCATAATTCTTACCAAGCATTTTTTGTCTTTCCTTTTTAATTCTCTTATTCGATCTAAAAGCATCAACTTTAACTTTAACTTGACAATCAAGGCACCGTCTTCCTTTAAAGAAAAATGTGCATCCAAAGCTTTGAAGGCTATAAAAGACAAGCATCGCGTTCTTCCCTGGTCTTACAACAGATCACAATAACATCAATGAACACTACCATCAATTAATCCAAGTATAAATGAAATACTCGATTTATCCAATCCATAAGTGTCACAGGAACATTCGTTAAATCAAACAACATTATTACTAACTTGTACTATTTATATTGAATTCTAAAAATTATCTTAGGAATACCTTATTCCTCATCTTTAACTAATAATATCCATATGGGAAATCTGACTTTGGAGACCAATGCACCCTTTTAACTGATCAGAAGATTATCAATCCTTAGAAGAGGATACTTGTTCTTCTTTGTTACCTTATTTAACAGACGGTAATCCATGCATAATTTCATAGGCTCGTCTTTCTCGTCTTTCTTTTACAGAATAACACTGTTTCATCCTAGATGACACACTTAGTCTTGTAAATCCCTGGTCTTAACAATTCTAGTAACTATGTCTTTAATTCTCTGAGCTCAGTTGGAGCCATTCAATATAGCTATAGAAATAGTCCAGGTAACTTTTACGAGTACATATTTGGATACTCTCAAACAGTAAGGATATCTTCCAGCTTAACATTGAAAGCTTGAGTATCCACCTCCTTTACTAGGAAGGCTTGACAAACCTAGTAGAAATAACTTTATAGCAATTGATGCTAAAATCACATTAGAAAAAAAATTTACTCTTTTTTTCTACCACAAATATCTAGAAACTTTTCGAGTTCTTTAAAATTCAACCGCTCTAAGTGGTAATTTATTACAACATGATAGGGGGTAATCAATCCATTCTAGAAATTTAACTTTTAAAGGTAATTCTATCAACTCCATAAAGCTCAACATATACTCTCATTAAAACTCACTTTAAATCCTTTCAATTTATAACATAAGTATTATCTGATTCACTAAGAACTTAGCTTTCTTTAAACTTTTAACTAACAATTTAATTACCGCTTACTTATTTTCTCTAACTCAAAATTAACTCAAATAAAAAATTTCTTTAAGCAACTTAATGCTTAAATTATATGTTCCTCAGATATTTAAGCTTATATGTAGAAACCTCAAAGTCATCAGTAAATTCAATAATCTCTGGATCCTCATCCGATTCAACTTCTCTAGTGATCCATTTAAAGTTTTTAATGGATTCTTCTATTGCAATAACTTCATTAAACGTTGGGGCATTTCTTCCACGGAATAGATGAAAATCCCTTACAACTCCAACTCTTCTAATGCGGATACTGAAGTCTTGTCGGATTTATTTGGATCGATTTGAATCTTGATCTTCTTTTCAACATTATTAACTTTCTTACCTTTATCCTTAGTTTTCGACATCAAACACAACACACATAATAACAAATTAAGTTAGTGAGGAGTGACATCAATCATATCATATCAACACCATATTGTGACTTTGACATCCTAGCGGCATGTACACATTTTTCACACAAAAGACACTCGTTTTCGGTCGAGAATTGACTAAACATCTATCCTTGATACCAATAAATGTAACACACATTCCCCGTATACGTCCCCATACACCAGTCATAGAAGTCACATGACTTTTAAAACATTACTATACTTGAAAACTAGTAAAATATTTTTTATAAAATGATTTAATATTATAATATTTAAAATGTTTGTTCATTAACTACTAATATATAAATAGCATTTTGAAACCCATCACATAGTAGCTTAAGTTCGAATATAATATAATATAATACTACCAACCAAATACCATAGGTCATATCAGAGCATCATATAATATCTAAGTACATGCCGACTAGTACTATCAAAATAAACATCTAGAGATGTCATACTGTTACTGATGAGGCAATCCTTGACAGATGATATCAGTTGTACTTTTAACTCCGATCGTATGCTATTACATACGTGTGAAAATCATCACATTCTAAATATTCACTTAGTGAGGAATAATATAAAAAATGAGGCATATTAAAACATAAGTATTTCATAAAAGGTCAAAATATGAGTTTAATCGTGTATAATATATTAACGCATAAAAATGACTTGATAGGCCAATTTACCATCAAATTACCTGCGAAATAGTATTTCGTATGCCTAGCATACTTATCAATCAATATATTTCAAAATATCCATTCACATCCCAATGTATGACAAATGAGAATACAAGGTACACAATAAGCACATAAGTGTCGCAATAACTTACATGTACTGTGGTGCACAACAATAATATACTAACCATTTCATGAGTAGTAATCCCGTACGACTACCATCCTTGTACACAAAGTGCAATAGTACACAAAGTAATACTCCAAGTATAAAAAGTTCTAGTATGAAAATGCAATAATGCATTAAACAAAATCGATAGATATCCATCACACACCAAGTATGCCAATTGCGTACATAGTGCTACAGTACACAAAGTACTACTACAATACCAACTTATTTATGGTATTACTATTGCACCTATGACTCTCCATGTACATACAATAGACTTTAAAATCCAAATCGCAGGTTAAACAATTATTCCAAACCATTAATAAATAGTAATTGGTGTGAAACACATCCATTCGTTTTAGGGTAGTTCATACCCTAAAATCATTTGTAAAATCATTTTCATAAACTTTATGAAAATATTTCAAAAAAGTGTTAAATTATATTTAAATAAAGATACTCGAGGTTGACTCATCACAAGTCTTCCTCATATCATATAATTACATAATAAATGCACTCACCTGATATACCCACTATTATGTCGTACTGTTAATATCCGATTACTCTTGGACTTTTTCCTTGCCTTTCGGTTTGCTAGTATCACATTTTTTATCACGATCTACACAATCATCCATACAAGCACATAAAAATATGAAAGACATGTTAGTACTCTTACTAAAATTTTATAAATGATAATAATATCCAAAAGTATTATTATTTTTTGAATTATTATAAAATTCATCTTAAATTTTCCTTTTTACTCATAATGGGCCCTTGCCATTATTTTCTTCAATTCAAGGACCAACTAAGCCCAATAAATTTCTAGCATTAAATTTCCAGCCCAATATCTCAACAATACCATAATTACCACTTAAGCCATTAACTTTCTTAATAATTACAATTTAGTACTTAAACTTTGCCAAATTTTCAAAATGGCTAAACTCATATTCTAAATTCAATTTAATCCCTCAAACAGTAATTTCCAGCAATGTACATCAATTATTTAGTAATTACACATCCAACCCATAATTATTCAAAATTCCCAAAAAGGTCATCAACTTTTAAAAACTTAAAAAATGACCCAAAAAATTTCTAAGGCTTGTAGAACCTTCCAAATATCATTTCTAAGCCATGGGACTTCTTCTACAATTTTTCCTAACTTATTTCCTCCAGGCCAAACCATATATGTGCTAAGGATTAAATGTTTTCACTTGATTCAAGCATGAAACCAACCTCTATTCAACATTATAAAATCTCTACAATCAGACCCCTAACTTAATTTCACCAAATTACAATCTTTGCCCAATTCTAGGGTTAGGCCAAAATCAACATAAGCATGTATAGACATGTATAGGTGATTTTAATAGACAATGAAGCTTGTAAATGTTTTACATCCTCAATAAAAACTAAATATTTCATCATATCATGAAACCCTAATATGAACATAAATCCTAGAATTTGGGATCTTTGAACACAAACCAAATTAAGGTGCAATAATGGTACCAAATGATTGCGTTTTTTGAATAGAACAATTTTGTAGTTCACAACTCGATCCAAAATCCAATGTTCAAAATTGAAAAAATAAAATTTCTCTTACCTATGTATGTGGAAGCAAGAAATGGAGCTTAAAAAAAGCTTGGTTTCATGCTGTGGCAATTACATGAAGCATACTGAACCGTTAGAAATGCCTAACCACAATATCCAATCTCCAAAGCCATCTATTAAGGAACCATATATGCTTGATTTTAAACCTTTACCAAAACATATGAAATATATGTACTGTAAAGAGAATGAAACACTGCCAGCCATTGTAGTAGCACAACTTACAACCTCATTAGAAGCTAAGCTAATTGTTGTGCTGAAACAACACAAGAGAACTATCACCTGCAACATCACCGATATAAAGGGCATTAGTCCAACATTTTGCATTCACAATATTCTTTTGAAAGACCCTAATAGAAGTTCGATTAAACACAAGAGAAGGCTAAATCAAATTATAAGGGATGTGGTTAGAAAGGAGATTGTAAATGGTTGGATGCTGGTATTATATATCCAATTTCGGATAGTAATTGGTTCAACTCTGTGCAATGCGTTCCAAAGAAAGGTGGTATTACTGTAGTGACAAACGATAAGAACGAATTAGTGCTGGCAAGGACCACCACTGGTTGGACGATATGCATGGACTATATAATACTCAATAAAGCAACGAGAACAATCATTTCCCATTACCATTTATAGATCAAATGTTGGGTACAATGGGGTATAATAAAATTTCTATAGTACCGGAGGACTAGGAGAAAACTACTATCATATGTCCGTATGGTACTTTTGATTTCCAAATAATGCCATTTGGTTTATGCAATGCTCTACTAACATTCAAGCGTTATATGATTGCCTTATTTTCTGATACAATTGATGATTATCTATAGGTCTTTATGGATGATTTTCTGTGTTTGATAATATTTTTAGTAATGTTTAACAAATTTGGCTATAATATTGAGATTGCGTGAGGAAACCAATATGGTTTTGACTTGGGAAAAATACCATTTCTTGGTTACTGAAAGTATAGTGCTCGGGCATCACATTTCTTGCTGTGGCATTGAGGTGGACAAGGAAAAAGTGGAAGTCATTGAGAAATTACAATCTCCAACTAGTGAGAAAGCAATTTAGAGATTCTTTGGACATTCTGGTTTCTATACAAGGTTCATGAAGGATTTTCCTCAAATTACTAAGCCATTATGTTCATTGCTGGAGAAAAATAGAAAGTTTGTTGTTGATGAAGAAGTGCTTAAGTCCTTCGAAACAACTAAACTACAGTACGCTATGCTCCTAGCACAGTAGCACCAGATTGAAGTTTACCTCTTGAGTTAATTTGTGACGCTAGCGACTTCGCTTGTAACGCCCTATACCGATATGACACACAGTCGACTGATCTGAATATCACGCGAAACCACTGAAGTGGCTAACAATATTTTTTCTTTTTTATTTTTCAATCTGAAATGATCATTTATAAATACTCATGTTAAAATAACTCAACAACAATTTAAATAAAATAGTTTAAAACCAAGAGCTTCCAAAAACTAATAATTCAATTTATACAGACCATTGTTTTAAAATAAGTTACGAATCGAATAAAAAAGTAGGGTTTACAAATATACATACCCTTTAAAGATAAACTCGAGACGTACTTTGCACTAGTCTGATTTGGATCACTGCTGGTAAAACGTTTATATGACTTCTCTTCGACTAACCTATGTAAGGAAACAAATTCTAAATGTTGAGCTAACTAGCCCAATGCTATACTAACAACTAAGCCATACTAAAAGCGTTCATGTCATGTTCAAGCTAACTAATAAACTACAATAGTGAGTATAGTCATATACTAAAATCTCTACTCTATAGTAAACATCATGGTACGGATGAGGGTTCTGCATCTTGGACCTCACGCACCCCTCTAGTATACCGAGGTTGAAGCCCAAAATCTCTACATCAGATATAACACCCTCGACTAGCCCACCCCTCAAGAGTGTTGGGCCTCGACCCTAGTTAGTCAGTTTAAAGTGCCTCACGTACTACTTAAGGATATCCAGACTGATTCTATACTTCTCATCATAATCTTATTAAAGAAACTCAGGTGTCTTGATCAATTCCTAAGCATCAATCAAGTCTAGTTTTTATGTCCCTTACTTGATCTCGTTTCTAAATGTAATTAAGCATCATTAATGTTCTCACTTGTAGTCTATTTCGATGATATACTGAAGTGTTGGGGTACCTCAAGTCTAATCCCTTACAATTGGACTTTCTTGCCCAAAATAAATTATTGGTATCGATACTAATCATTCGTATTGATACCCTTGACATAGTTTTGATACTTTGTGTAAGTATCGATACTAAAAAGCTTACTATAATTTGGTCTCGAGACTGTGACCCTAGTATCATTTCTCTTGATTGAGTATCGCTATCACTGCCTAGAAATTCATGAATTAACCCAAAAAATGAAGAAAAATCTCAATACTCGAGGAGACCCACGATGCAGAATGCACAAAATAAGCACGAAAAATCCTATTCTCCTGTCCCAAAGGCCTTAGTAGGTCCCCATTCATTATTAAACTTTATGTGATGAAAAAGGACCATAATAGAGGCTTTATAACATGCTTAAACATTAAATTATAAAATCTATTATGAGAATCCTCATCATGTTTTTATCTCAACCGTTATGCTATCTTGTACTTCTAATGACTCACTAAGGGTATAAAATAGTTCTAAATATGTTACCTTGGTTTTTTGGCTTTTAGGAACTCTATCAAATTACCCAAGTGTTAACTTTTCATTTCCTCTTGATTTTGAGCCCTCTCCCACCTCCTTCACTAAACAAAGGTAAGAAAAAGGTACTAAACCAACTAAGTTATTGGATTAAAGATAAGGGTACTCTAGTAAC
This sequence comes from Hibiscus syriacus, assembly GCF_006381635.1. Lineage (NCBI taxonomy): Eukaryota > Viridiplantae > Streptophyta > Magnoliopsida > Malvales > Malvaceae > Hibiscus > Hibiscus syriacus. Next base: position 949,702 of record NW_024062586.1, read on the forward strand.
TTGAATATATTATATCCAAGCTTAGATTCGTGGATCCCTTCAAATGTCCATAAAACCCTTTTTCGAAAATAAATTATAAAGCTTGCAATATGAAGCTTAAATCAAAGCTTGAAGGATGGAGAGAAATATTCTTACATTGGTTACAAAAACTAATATTGAGTCCTTAAAACTTTTCACTTAAGAAAGGAAAAAAGAAAAGAGATATGATGATGAAGAAGAAGATGAGGGTTTGGTGGGAAATGGGGAGTGCTTCACGTAAACAACATAAAATAGTGGGAGCTTTAGCCTTTGAAATAAAAAATGGGTAAATTATACTTTTGGTCTCTTTACTTTTTATTTTAAACAAAACTCATCACCCTTTATAATTTCTTTTGGGCCCAACTGGAGCACAAAGTCAACAAACTTAGTCCCTTGGGCTTCAATAATGGGTGTCGGGTTGACCCGAACTACTAACTTGGGTTTTGGGGCGTTACATTGTTGTTGGTACAATGTTGGGCAATGAAAGGAAAAAAAGTGTTACATGCTATCCATCGTGCTAGAAGAATGTTAAATGATGCTCAGGTCAACTACAACACGACTTAAAAGAAATTATTTGATGTGGTGTTTGCCTTTGAGAAGTTTTGATCTTACTTGATATGCACCAAAGTAATTGTCTATAGCGACCATTCAGCGCTAAATCATTTATTCACCAAGAAGAATAAAAAGCCTAGGTTGATTCAATGGGTACTTCTACTCTAACATTTATATTGAGATTCAACATAAAAAGGGATTTGAGAATATGGTAGCGAAGATTATTTATCTAGATTAGAATATGGTAGTGAAGATGGCCGCATTATAGTAATTCCAGATGATTTTCCTGATGAGCTACTACTGGCTACTAAACATTACCTTGGTATGCTAATTTTCCAACTATCTAGTCAATTGGATGATGTCACCCGATCTTAACTATCAAGGCAAAAAAATTCATGCAAGATGTAAGGCAATATCATTGGGAAGAGCCATATGTTTTCAAACAGTACAGTGATCAAATTCTATGGCAATGTATTCCTAAGTGTGAATATCAAAGTATTTTATAGCACTGCCATAATGCTCCTTATGGATGTCATTTTGGTGGTTTACGTACAAAGATGAAGGTGCTTTAGTGTGGTTATTTTTGCCATCTCTATTCAAAGAGGCAAATGATTACGCTAAGCAATGCGATCACTACCATTAAACGTGCAATATTTCTCGATGAAATGAAATTCCAATGCAACCTATCTTGCAGATTTATTTTTTTGATGTTTGGGGAGTAGATTTTATTGGACCATATACATCTTCTCATGGCTAACTTTTTATTTTAGTTGATGTTGATTATGTATCAGAATGGATGGAAGATGTAGCTTTACCAAAACCAATGATAAAGCAGTGTTAAGGTTTCTGCACAAAATATCTTCACTCATTTCAGAACACATTGGGTACTTATCAGTGATAAAGGATCTCAGTTTATTGGAACAAGGTTGCTAGAGCATTGAATCGTTATGGTGTGAAACATTGGGTTGCTACAACATATAAACCATAAAACAATGACCAAGCCGAAGTATCTAATCAGGAAATTAAATAAATCCTTGAGAAGGTTGTAAATCCAATCGGGAAATTAAATAAATCATTGAGAAGGTTGTAAACCCATCTAGAAAATATTGTCATAGTTCCTTGAAGAAGCACTATGGACTTATATGACTGGTTATAAAACTCCACTGGGCATGTCCCCTTATCGCCTTGTTTATGGAAAAGATTGTCATTTACCTATGGAGTTGGAGCATAAAGCTATGTGAGTGTTGAAAATGTTAAATTTTGACCTGGATGATGCGTGATAGAAATGGATATTGGTGATTAATGTGTTAGAGGAGCTTTGAAATAATGCCTATGAGAGTTCACGAATTTGCAAAGATAAAAGTAAAAAGTGGCATGACCAACACATTTAGCCACGAAAATTTATCGTTGGACAACAAGTTTTACTATTCGATTCTCGATTAAAGTTGTTTTCAGTGATATTACACTCTCATTGGTCAGGTCGTTTTGAAGTACTTGAGGGTTTCCCTCATTACGATTTGTTACTAAAAAACTTGCTGGATGGGAGCACATTCAAAGTTAATGGGAAACGTTTAAAGCATTATTGCCAACAAGAAATCCCTAAGATTGCTTCAATCACACTAAACGATTCTTTATTTTAATTACTTAGCATTTTAAATAAGTAAAAAAATTTACATTATTATTTTTATTAGTTCTCATTTATATTTTCTTTCTACATGATTTTGCTTTTGCATTAATAGCCTATCTCATATCCTGAGTCTGATATTCTCTTCGCAGTAATCTTTGACTTGGTGATCACTCAATGCTGGTCCTGATGCTACAGCAGTAGCCAACTGGAAACATTTCCTCTACGGCAAAAACTAATTGTTTACTCACATTTAATTTTCCTTTATATCCTTCAGATTCCCTTATTCTTTGTTGACTCTTCGAAGACACCATTACTTTACAGATGCTTTCTTCAACCCTTTGCCATGGCTCCTAAGAAGGAAGCTAGCATGAATTTCTCTAGATAAACATGTTAGAGTATGCCCAAAGACCAATCATATGATGATTGTAATAATATTTTTATTTACCGATTTTATTGAATAAAGGCATTGCCGCTATTATTTTCAGTTATATATATGTGTTTAACATAAACTGGAAGATAATAAAGTCCATATAATGACATAATTTTTATTATTAAAAGATCCCTAGTCAAGTATTATTATGGGCATGGACAATAATAATGCGCTCAAGACTAACACATTATTGATTGATGACAACGACTTGTCATTGACATAGAGATGTCAGAATTAATACATGATTATATTGATAGAGAACAATGTATTGGATTGACCCACCATGAGCATATGTCTTGGATTATTATGTGACAGTCATAACATTACTCATGGTGATGGCTATATGTATGATCCTCAGACTTGAGATCAATACTATCCCAACATATATTGTTGTATGTTTTGATGCAACTAAACAAGCTTCGTAACTGGTTGCTCTATAAAGACTGTTATTGAATATATCTCAATATATGTAGTGGGTGTGTATGATTAAGATAGGATATGTCCTTCCTACATAATAGGAAATATATCATAGGCCACTTGATTGAGTAAGACTAGAAACGCATGGCCATGCTCGAATAAGTTGATATGAGATATAATAAACTATTCGTTAATTAAAGACTACTCTAGAAATCAAGAAACAATAGATGGGCTATACAAGTGTGACTATTCCAAGACTTGTGCCTATTCTAGATATAAAAGACATAAGGATATAATACATAAAAGAGTTAATCACCAAGATGACATATTTTCTTGTAACTTAGGTGACAATGATATATTGCTAGATGTTACTCATTATTTGTAATATTAGAATTGTTCTAATAATTACTTCTAATGTTACAAGAACCTACAGGGTCACACCGTAAGATTGAAATGAGCAAAAAAGTACAATTTGTTGTACGTTCCTAAAATATATCTATAGTTAATTAAGTATATATATTTTAATAATCCTGAATATTTAATTTCAATTAATTAAATATATATTTAATTAATTTGGAATAATAAAATCCCTGATATGATTAGGGTAACTTGGATATAAAAGGATTATTAAATTCTTATTAATTAAATATAGATTTAATTAATTTGAAATAATAAAACCCTAATATGACTAGGTTAACTTGGCTATAAAAGGGTGTGTTAGGTCTAGCAGCCGTTTTGGGGAGAACACAAACAAAACCTTCAGCCACTTTCTCTCAAAACTGTTTTGGGTGAAAACAAAATTGCTCTCAATCGGGTGAACTGAGTAGAGGCCGAGACATGATTTCGTGGAGGCTTACGATTCGAATCGATCTACACCACCAGAATTCACTGCTTTCCTTGCTGGTTTTCAAGGAACCCGCTGTAAGTATTTGCATCTCTTCCTCCCGATTTCAGTTTTTCGTACTTGGATTACTGGTGAGACCGTCGAGTTTTGTTTCTGCTGTGCCATGTGGTGCACCGAGGGTCCTAACAGTGGCATCAGAGCCACTTGTACGATCTGATTTTGGGTTAAATATTTTGGTTGATGCGATATGTATGAGATGCATGTTCTAGTTTTATCGATTTCGGTAAATATGTTGATATCATTGTTCGAATCGATACCCATAACGATTAATTTGTTAATAAGTTTATCAATCGATTTGTTACTGGATGATCTATGGGAGTGCGATAGCAGATCGCGTTTAGTAGTGGAACAATGGTTGTTCCGATGCAGAAAAGCTTCGGGATTGAAAATCCCAAAATAACGATTTTGTTGATAATTGTTATCAAATTGAAGGCCCAAATTAATATTTTAACAAAGGCGTAACAACGTGTATATATATATGATATGTTTGTTTTGCACGGTGTTTGATATGCATGGTTATAGCCCTTGTTCAATTCACAATGGTTTATTTTGAAATACGGTCTGCGAGCCGTGCCTTTCTATATCTCTGTTGTATTTCTCTTCTCATCTTACTCCCTCGTATGTAAAACGAGTTTCTTTTAAAATTGTAAATCTATGAAGATTCACAAGGAGCAGAAGAATGGCGAGAATATGTCTAGAGAGTAGTCTTAGGCTTTAGGGTTCTTGGTTCTCTCATTGACTTGGGATGGGCCACCTTAGTCATTGTTTTGGGCTATAACCATTGCATCTTTTTATTGTTATATTTGTTATGTATGCAATGCATCAAATGATATAATAAGAATAAACATGATGAGATCAATAAGGGCCTAATATAAAAACGAACAATGATGAGATAATTACGCAAATCCCTCTTTGTAATCTAAGTTAAATTAACCGTCCAATATTTACCCTCGTTAAGGCTTTGATCGATATTGTGTGGGCTTTGCCAAAGTATTCGCACATAAATCTATCTTGGCTAAACGCGAAGAATAAGCAAGTGATATTCACCGGTTGAAATATTGGTAATAACTTAGCTAGGTTATTCTAATAGGATTAGAAACCTAGAGGTTAAATATTTGGATAAGTCGTGAGATGACTTTAACAAAAGTTGTTCACCAAAAATGAGGAGTTACATGAGATGTAACTAGTCAAGTGTTACTTACCTAAATAATCACTATCCTAAAAGAAAAGCCAAAGCGGATTTAGGAAATTGATGTATTATGGATCCTCACCCACTAGAAAAAATTTCGTTGAATTTTTCCGAAATTAAAACAAAGAGGGGTTTTAATTTTGAATAAAATAGTGGGAGTAATTTGTAAATAAAGTTTTATTTATAAATTTTAATTCGGTAAATTTACTTACTTTAATATTTCCATTGTTGTAGATTTAATGGCAAACAACACTTTATCACTGCGATCACTCCTTGAGAAGGATAAACTTAATGGCATAAACTTCCTTGACTGGTTTCGTAATTTGAGAATTGTTCTCAAACAGGAAAGGAAGGAGTATGTCATTGAGGAACCTGTTCCTGATGAACCGGCAGCTAATGCTTCAAAAGATGACAAAGACAAATTCAAGAAACATATGGATGATATGTTAGATGTTGGATGTCTAATGCTTGCCACCATGACTCCTAAGCTTCAAAAGCAATATGAGGACATGGTTGCATATGAGAAGATTCAAAATCTCAAAGAAATATATGAAGGGCAAGCACGTCAAGAGAGATATGAGACCTCTAAAGCTCTATTTCAATGCAAAATGGCAGAGGGAACTCCTTTAGGAGCTCATGTCATCAAGATGATGGGTTACATCCAAACGTTGGGAAAGTTAGGATTTCCTCTCAAAGATGAATTGGCTACCGATGTTATCCTGCAATCGTTGCCAGATAGCTTTAGCCAATTTGTCCTTAATTTCAACATGAATAAAATTAACAAAACTTTGCCACAGTTACTTGGCATGTTACGAACTGCTGAAAGTAACATGAAAAAGGTTGGACCTAAGCCCATTCTGATGGTCCACAAGGACAAAGGAAAGGGAGATGCAAAGTCTAAGGGAAATGGTAAGACCAAACCAAAATGGAAAAATGCATTGAAACCCAAGGGGGAGTTAACAAAGAAGGAAAATGTTTCCATTGCGATAATACTAGACACTGGAAGAGAAACTGCCCTGTTTACCTTGAAGAAGTCAAGAAGGCAAAAGCAAACGGAATGTTTCTTTCAGGTATTTATGTTATTGATGTTAATTTTCAACATCTACTTCTTGGGTATTAGATATCAGTTGTGGTTCTCATATTTGTACTTCTGTACAGGGACTGCAAAAGAGAAGGAATCTGGCTAAAGGAGACGTGGACCTACGAGTGGGAAATGGAGCAAGAGTTGCTGCATTATCTATAGGGACATATGTTTTATCTTTGCCTAGTGGACTTGATTTAAATTTGGAGGATTGTTATTATGTGCCTAGTTTGACTAAGAACATTATTTTTATTTCTTGTTTGGACAAGATTGGCTTTGAGATTATTATTAAGAATAATTGTTGTTCTTTTTATCTCGATAGTGTTTTTATGGTTCGGCACAATTGGTTAATGGTCTCTATATTTTGGATCAAGATAACACCATTTATAACATAAATACTAAGAGATCAAAAACAAATGACTCGAATCAAACTTATCTTTGGCATTGTCGTTTAGGCCATATAAGTGAGAGACGCATATCAAAACTCCATAAAGATGGATTCTTAGATTCATTTGTTTTCGAACAATATGATGTATGCAAATCTTGCCTGTTGGGAAAAATGACTAAAGCTCCTTTTAATAGTAAAGGTTAGCGAGCAAGTGATTTATTGGGGTTAATACATAGTGATGTATGTGGACCAATGAATACACAAGCCAGAGGTGGATTCTATTACTTCATTACTTTTACCGATGACTTCAGTCGGTATGGGTATATTTATCTTATGCGCAAAAAATCTGAAGCCCTTGAAAAGTTTAAGGAATTTAAAAATGAAGTACAAAATCAACTAGGAAAGAGTATTAAGGCACTCCGATCAGATCGAGGTGGAGAATACTTAAGCATAGAGTTTGATGAACTCCTAAAATAATGTGGGATTGTCTCACAGCTTACACCACCTGGTACGCCACATTGGAATGGAGTTTCTGAAAGAAGAAATCGAACACTGTTAGACATGGTTCGATCGATGATGAGTCATAGTGATCTTCCGACTTCTTTTTGGGGACATACACTTGAAACAGCCGATTTCACACTAAATCGTGTTCTATCTAAATCGGTTCAAAAGACACCATACGAGATATGGATTGGGAAACATCCCAGTATGTCTTTTATGAAAATTTGGGGTTTGAAGCTTATGCAAAACATTATATGTCTACAAAGCTCGAACCTAAATCTCATAAGTATATATTTGTTGGATATCCTAAAGAAACTAAGGGATACTATTTCTTCAACCCTAACGAGAATAAAGTGTTTGTTGCTCGAACAAGAGTTTTTCTCGAAAGAGAATTTCTCTCATAGAAAGGGAATGGTAGAAATATTAAACTTGGAGAAGTTCTAGAATAACAAATAAATAAACCTAAAGTTGAGCATGTTTCACAAGTTGTTGAGGAGCATTCAACAGATTTAGAAATACAATCACTGCGTAGATCCACAAGAGAACATCATGCACTTGAGAGATTTGGATTTCTCCTTACGACACATGGAGATGTTCTTCTTACGGATCAAGATAAGCCAGGACTTATCAAGAGGCAGTGTCTAGCCCAGACTCTGAGAAATGGCTTGAAGCCATGAGATCTGAGATGGATTCTATGTCAGTAAACCAAGTATGGACGTTGGTTGAACCACCTGAAGGGGTCAAACCTATTGGGTGTAAATGGGTTTTCAAGAAGAAAACCGACATAGATGGTAATGTACAAACATACAAAGAGCGATTAGTCGCTAAAGGTTTTCGACAAGTTCATGGTGTAGACTATGACGAAACATTCTCCCCTGTAGCTATGTTTAAGTCCATCCGGATCCTGCTCGCAATAGCAGCATTCCATGATTATGAAATCTGGCAAATGGACGTCAAAATCGCCTTCCTTAATGGAAAACTTTAAGAGGATGTGTATATGACACAACCAGAAGGTTTTGTCTTTCCAGGAAATACTGGAAATGTTTGTAAGCTATAGAGGTCTATTTATAGACTAAAGCAAGCTTCTCGAAGCTGGAATCTTCGTTTCAATGATGCAATCAAAGAGTTTGGTTTTATCAAAAATGAATATGAGCCTTGTGTTTATAAGAAGGCTAGTTGGAGCATTGTTTCTTTCCTAATCTTGTATGAAAGATTTGGGTGATGCAGCGTATATCTTAGGAGTTAAGATCTATAGAGATAGATCAAGACGACTTCTAGGTCTAAGTCAAAGTACATATATAGACAAAGTGCTGAAAAGGTTCAGTATAGAAGAATCCAAGAAAGGATTTTTGCCTATGAGACATGGCATTTCTCTTTCGAAGGAAATGTGTCCTTCAACTCCACTAGAAAGAGAACGGATGAATAAGATTACATATGCTTCGGCTATTAGTTCTATCATGTATGCCATGATATGTACTCGACCAGATGTATCGTATGCTTTAAGCATGACAAGTCGGTATCAAGTGAACCCTGGTAAAAATCATTGGGTTGCGGTTAAAAATATCCTTAAGTACTTAAGAAGAACTAAGGATAAATTTCTTGTCTATGGAGGAGAGGAAGAGCTTTGTACAAAAGGTTATACTGATGCCAGCTTCCAAACTAACAAGGATGACTCACGATCGCAATCGGGTTTTGTGTTTTGTCTTAATAGAGGTGCTGTGAGCTGGAAAAGTTCAAACAAGACACAGTAGCTGATTCTACAATAGAGGCTGAATACATTGCAGCTAGTGAAGTAGCAAAAGAGGTTGTTTGGATCAAGAAATTTATAATGGAATTAGGGGTTGTTCCCAGTATATCAGATGCTGTAGAACTCCGTTGTGACAATAATGGAGCCATTGCACAAGCAAAGGAACCCAGATCTCATCAACGATCCAAACATATTCTTAGGCGCTTTCATCTCATTCGAGAGATCATTGATCGAGGAGATGTGGAAATATGTAGAGTACACATGGATGACAATATTGCTGATCCCTTGACGAAGCCTCTTACACAACAGAGGCATGATCACACTAAGTCACTCGGTATTAGATATGTGAGTGATTGATCTTAGTGCTAGTGGGTGATTGTTAGAGTATGCCCAAAGACCAATCATACGATGATTGTAATAATACTTTTATTTACCGATTTTATTGAATAAAGGCATTGCCGCTATTATTTTCAGTTATATATATGTGTTTAACATAAACTGGAAGATAATAAAGTCCATATAATGACATAATTGTTATTATTAAAAGATCCCTAGTCAAGTATTATTATGGGCATGGACAATAATAATACGCTCAAGACTAATATGTTATTGATTGTTGACAACGAGTTGTCATTGACATAGAGATGTCAGAATTAATACATGATTATATTTTTAGAGAACAATGTATTGGATTGACCCACCATGAGCATATGTCTTGGATTATTATGTGACAGTCATAACATTACTCATGGTCATGGCTATATATATGATCCTCAGACTTGAGATCAATATTATCCCAACATATATTGTTGTACGTTTTGATGCAGCTAAACAAACTCCATATATGGTTGCTCTATAAAGACTTTTATTGAATATATCTCAATATATGTAGTGGGTGTGTATGATTAAGATAGGATATGTCCTTCCTACATAATAGGAAATATATCATATGCCACTTGATTGAGTAAGACTAGAAACGCATGGTCATGCTCGAATAAGTTTATATGAGATATCATAAACTATTCGTTAATTAAAGTCTACTCTAGAAATCAAGAAACAATAGATGGGCTATACAAGTGTGACTATTCCAAGACTTGTGCCTATTCTAGATATAAAGGACATAAGGATATAATACATAAAAGAGTTAATCACCAAGATGATATATCGAATCATATTTTCTTGTAACTTAGGTGACAATGATATATTGCTAGATGTCACTCATTGTATGTAATATTAGAATTGTTCTAATAATTACTTCTAATGTTATAAGAACCTACAGGGTCACACCCTAAGATTGAAATGAGCAAAAATGTACAATTTGTTGTATGTTACTAAAATATATCTATAGTTAATTAAGTATATATATTTTAATAATCCTGATTATTTAATTTCAATTAATTAAATACAGATTTAATTAATTTGAAATAATAAAATCCCTGATATGATTAGGTAACTTGGATATAAAAGGATTATTAAATTCTAATTAATTAAATATAGATTTAATTAATTTGAAATAATAAAAATCCTAATATGTCTAGGGTAACTTGGCTATAAAAGGGTGTGTTAGGTCTAGCAGCCGTTTTGGGGAGAACACGCACAAAACCTCCAGCCATTTTCTCCAAAACTATTTTGGGGGAAAATAAAATTGCTCTCAATCGGGTGAACTGAGTAGAGGCCGAGACATGATTTCGTGGAGGCTTACGATTCGAACCGATCTACACCACCAGAATTCACTACTTTCCTTGCTGTGTTTCAAGGAACCCACTGTAAGTATTCGCATCTCTTCCTCCCGATTTCATTTTTTCGTAATTGGATCACTGGTGAGACCGTCGAGTTTTGTTTCCGCTGCACCATGGGGTGCGTCGACGATCCTAACAATACTCACTTCCAATCATACAATGGTATGACTCTGCCTGACTATCTAGGGGATGGAATGTTTACTCCATTTCATCTAGTATGTGGGATGATACTTGTGATAGGTCGACTTCCCTTGTAGCAGTGCTTAAAAAATTAAAGTTACTTTTAAGTAATTGGGAGTAATGTACTTGTTCTTAAATGTTTGAATATATGCTACGATAGAATAAATTTCCTTAGAATTTTTAACTAAGCATTAATTGGTTAAATTACGCACATACAATGCAAAAGACCTTGTCTTAGGGTAGTATTATTGAAATCTCCACTTGTCTAGCTTGTTGAAGCCAATACATTCTTGAGGGCTGAAATATAAACCATATATAAATGCTTGAACATAAATTTGGTATAGTATTTTTTACTTGATTATTATTCATTGCTTGAGGACAAGCAATAGATTAAGATTATGAGTGTGATAACCCGTGAAAAATCTATATTTTGTGCTTTTTCACTTAGGTTATTGGTTGTCTTAAGCCTCATTTAGTTCATATAGATGCTTTTAGGATTATATCATTACATGTGGTGGAGTTGTTATGCTGTAGCATCTTATTTTGTAATCTGGTTTTGCTTAATGGGGAAGGTTGTGTTTGGCTGTTGATGTGCATGTGATTGAAAGCAGAGGAAAGAAAAAAGATTTACCATAGCATTTTAAATTAATGAAGCAGTGGAAAATGCTACAGCAGTCAGGTCTCAATTCTTGTAAGCAAAAAAGGAGGAAAGAAAGGTAAAGATATTTTTAATGAAAGGCCTATTGTCCAGCCCACATGTTGTCCCCTCCTGCAAGCTACCGTGTGAGGACCAAAATCATCATTACACACCCCTGCACGTGAAGAAAATGATAGCAATGGTACAAATTGAATTTTGGGAAAAAACCAGGTCATTCTCCTAATATAAATAAATATGGATACCCTAGAATTGAAGTTGAGTCTTTTTGGGAAAAGGGTGAGGTAGACAAGAGTGAAAGTCAGATACAAAGCTTCCATTTTCCCCCTTTTCATATATTTTGTGGTGCCCTCCATATCCAAGCTTAAAGGGGGTAACTAGCTAGTCGTTTGAGAGAAGCTAGCTTGCTAAGGTAGTTCACTATGGCCCAAGGGAGTTCACAGCAGTTCTCGTGTTGGGAGTTTCCTCTATCCTTGTGCTTTCATTTCATTTTTATTTTGTGGGTTCTTATGGAACAAATTATTTCTTTAGGTGATTTCTACCCCACAATGAACTAACCTTATTTGGTGTGGGTTAAGAATGGATGATTAATTTTTTGTTTAATGAATGGTTGATGTTTTTATTTTATTATTTGCTTTACTAATTGTATTTATTTAGTTATGGTTGTAAGAGCTTATGAGAATAGCCATTTCTTATGTTTGATTCCTAGTATCGAGAGAGCTAGGTGAGGTCATAATCCACCTTAGAGATAAGGATAGGATTTCAATGACTAAAACTATTAGTACTTAAACGATAGGAATTTGTTGTATTTCACGCTGAGAGGTATTGTCATAGTATTTTTCCCTGTCAAGTTCCTTACAAGAGATGGCCTAAGAACATTTTTAGCAAACTCTATCAAGAAAATAGGCATAAGAGGCTTAAATCATCGTAGAAGACAAGGCTTAGGATTTCTTAGTGACGCTACCAGTTATCCCCATTATAGCTTGTTTGTGTGAGGTTGTCAGGTTATCTTATTCATTCCCAGATTCTCAATTTAATTTGCTTTCGCATTTCTGAATTGTTACATTCCATTTTACCTCTGCTTTTCCAATTGTTTACTTGCCATATTAGCATCACATTTTCATCTTCATATATTCCATTTTGCCATAACATTTCCAATTGTTGATACCATTATATATATAGTTATACATTAGGATATATAGTTTTAGTGCATTAACGTAACTTGAAAATCCCTCCAATCCCTATGGACATGATACACACTCACTACTATATTACTTTTGATTGTGTATACTTGCACATTCTTGCGTGCCATAGCATAGTACATTACACACGCAATAACAAACAAGGAATATAAACCACATGATTTTTGTTGGAAAATCTATCTTCAATCTAAGCCATTAGATTTGAGATATTCTGGAAATTTTTATTTAGGAAAAAAATGAATATGGTTTATATTATGGGTTGGAAAGAAAAATTATGTGCAATAAGGTGTTCAACTTCTTCTCCTCCTAGACGCCATTTTAGAAGGTAATGGTTCTTATCTTTTTCCTTCTTTTTCTATTAAAGTAATGAGATGATGGGGTAGCTTGTAACACCCTTAACCCATAAATGTGTACTATTATGAGTTAAAGATGCCACATCAAATATTCAAACATTTCTTAACCCAAAATGGTTTAAATTTTGTTTTCCTTAAAAATTTCCAATTTTTAACATTTACTATAAAAGATTTAATCACCGAAAATCAAAATATAATATTATGACTTCTATTTCAAATACAGGTTCAAGCAGTAATATGCAGTTTTGCTCTGTTTCATGTAATAAATAAAAATGTCTAAAATATGTCTGATTTAAAATCTAATTATTTAATATTTAAAAAATAGTTTGATATCATAATAATATTTAGGGTAAATTACATGCTTGTTCACTAAACTTTACTATTTCTCTAATTTCACTCATTGCACTTTTAATTTTTCCAATCTGGTCAATGAAAGTTAGATATTGAACTTTTTTGTTCAGTCTACTATTAAATTTCTAACGGCATTAAATTAAAATTGAAAAATTAAAAGTACAGTGTGATGTGATCATACCAAGGACCAACTTCTTCAACACATAATCATTTCATGGACATTTTACCTTGCTAATTCTAAGGGAGTTTTACCTTATTTTATTACTTATTTACTCATTTATGCTTTATATGTGTTATAAGCATGCTTTCACATTCTAAAATATGCTTGAATATTCATATATTGTCCTATGTTTCCATCCTATATGATATTCATGCATGTCACATCTTTAATTAGCTTGTTTCAAGCATATGTTACCATTCCTTAGTTATGTTATGATATTAGTTGCATTATTATATTAGCCATGAAATCATGAGTTACATTAGAATGTTACTTATTACTTATTCATTACCTTGAGCATTGTAACTTATCTACATTTTGTATTTAGTGCAAGGTACATTCAAGGCAATCCAATGGATAGTGTACGTCAGTCAGATTGATTGCCATTTTTGAACATGTTCCAAGCATCTTTGGGTGATTAAGTATTCTTAACATTTAATCCTATATCTATTATCTTTCCAGCTGACTTTGAATCGTATCAATCTGATATTGGGAGATCGAGATATGGCCATATTACTGATGACGGTGCAGGCTGGAAATAAATACGGGATTTGCAACCATTCATCTCTTTAAATGACTTATGCATAGGAGGAATTAATGTAGACATGCATGGACGAGAAAAGAATATTAAAATGAATCAGCACATTTGTGAGGAGGTTCAAGGATTCATTCAAAAGCTTTAAAGTTCATCCATTCATGCATATTCATGCAAGAAGCCAAATAGTCATGTTCACACAAGGGGGAAGAATTTCAGCCAAGATACATTCATGAACAATCATCCATAGAAGAAAAATCAACAAGTTCACACAAGGTGGGATGAATTCGGCCAAAGGATGCATTTCATTAAAGATGAACATCCATTCATCAAATTCATTCACCTAAGTCATGCTTTGTATCTACTTAAAGTATGAACATTCATCCATGAATGTTCACTCATTAAAGCTTGTATGTGTATCCTATGAATCCTAAGGCCTATAAATAGTTTAGCTTTCATTTTTTCAATTAACTAACTTTGTTTAATTAAAACTTGTGAGATTTTCTATCTTTCTAGTTCTTTGAGAACAATATTGACTTATCAAGTGCTCCTGTGCTTGTGGCGTCGCCGATCTTCTATCCACCCTGCTACTTTTGGTTCTTTTGGTTTAATATACTTATAGGATCAAAGTCCTTAAACACCATCCCTCAAGTTTCTATAAGTTCTAGGGTTATGCTTTAATATAGCTTAGTTTGATTCATTTGTTTCTTGAGATACTATCTTCATTCTTCACTACCATTTCCATACTTCTTTCTTCCATCACCATAACATTGTTCCATATACAAATACTTCTTTAAATTCTTTTAAACATATCCTCATCTTCATCTATTTCATTGTCATTTCTACCCTACCATCTTACTCATTCATATTTAACCATTTTCTTTAAAGCCTTCTTATTTAAGGAACACTTGTTGCCTTCCTATGTCCTACAATCAAAGTGCAAGTCTTACCTTAACAAGTAGAGTAGGGCGTGCATGTATCACAGTGAGTGAAATATGAGAGATGGTAAAGATCAGTGAGCCAACATCTGGCATGTTTTAATATGAAAAAAAAGCCATGTAAGCACCCAATTACTGAGTAAACGGTCGAGTGACCAAAAAAGTTTAATATCTAAAGTTCAGTGAGAAAATTGAAAAAATTGAAATTACGGTGAGTGAAATAGGAGAGAGAGTATAGTTCAGTGAGTAAACATGCAATTTACCCTAACATTTATTCATACTATTAACCATATTTAATACTAACTATATTAATAATTTACATACATTTTTTACTCGTATACATGCCAACTAGAAAATTTAGAACACAAGAGGATGTCATTACTGTTACCTATAAATATTCCTTGGTGATTGATGCCAAACACAGTTCCTTACTCTTCTCGCATTCATTTACCTACGCGTGAAAATCATCACATGCTAAGTATACACTTAGTGAGGCAATCAATAGAAATATTCAAGGAAATGCAACACATAAATGTAAATGAGTTACAATATTTAAGGCATTATGACTACTTTACCAAATGAGTAACAATAATCAATGTATTATGATCACTCTACCTGATATTTCAATCAAGCTATAAATACTAACATGATATGAACCATATATAAAATTTCTTACCAATATACTTGCCATTTATTCCATAAGCTCATAAGCTTCTTCACCTGTATATCAATTATTAACCAATAAACCATAGCTCAATTTAAACCCTAAGGACCTTAGATACTCGAGTCAAATATATGCATTGTATTGCTTACACGTAGGGTCGTGCCCACCATATACACTAAGTGTCTTGGGTATAGACTCTAGTGTTATGAACTAAGTGTCTTAGGTATACACTCTAGTGCCTACACTAAGTGTATGGGGTATACACTCTAGAAATAAATCGATTATGCAATTGCTTTTGAACCCTATGGCATGCTAACTATACCCTGTCCCTCAATGACTTACTTGGGCCTATAGTATTTTTTATTCAATTCATGGCAATGTATATCAATATCATTTAATATTTGGACAGTTCATATCTGAAATAACATTCACATATATGTATCAACAAGTGATCAATGAATTTAATATTTAACTCTTGAAATATTTAAAACATGCCAAACACATGATAAATTACATAATATCATACTGATATAAACAATGTAGACTCATCACAAGTCTTCCTCATGATGAATAAAACATCCATGAATAATGTCATGCATGCATTGAGATCACTTTGACACTTTATATTCAAGTCAAAATTTAAGTCTCACTAAGCTTTAACTTGATCCTTTGCTTTCGATTTTGTTCGATCCCAAAATTTATCACAATTTCATATTATTGCAATTTGCACTACCTTCAAATAAACATTATTTTGTATTAATCTACACATTTAAAAATCATTATGTTTATATCAATGGAAACTATACTCGAATACAAATCTATCCATATAAGGAAATTCTTCTAATTCAATTTGTACAATTTATAGTGAATTTTCAAAGTTGACTTACGGAAGTTGTTTTGAGCAGAATTTACTACAATTGTAACCCCCTAGACCCGGCCTATGCGTTTCGACTAAGTCTAGTGGATCACATTATGATTATTAAATACATTTTTCGAAACCGTTATTTCACCAATATAAAATCACATTATAAATAACCTGAAATTATAAACAAATTATACTATCAAAATTCAACTCGTAAATATAGTACCAATAAATAATAATGTAATTTAAAACATGTCTTCAAATTCAATATCACAATAAACCGAGCAGTATTAGCAAAAGAGTTATCATTATAAAATCCGATATTTTAAAATAAGGTCCATGTCACCAAAATAAAGTCAACTTGCCAGATAAAACTTATTACAATCTGATTTACTTCAAGAGATATGTTGATCCTCCAAGTGCTCGAACCAAGGTATCTAACCAACAGTATCTGAAATGGGAAAACATTTTCAAAAGGTGAGCTAGGCTCAGTGTGTCCCAACATTTCCATAAAATCACAATAGGTACAAATCATAGTCCAGTAATCTCACAAATTCGTAAAAGAGTTTAACTTTTTGAAAATCATAGTTTAAACCCTTTTCCGGTACACCATCAGTAGTTCCCAAAAATTATTTTCCATATAGCTTACTTTATGCACATAGCAAAAAGAAAGCCGACTTAAGGATAGGCTCTGAAGCTTGTATCCTTAAGCCCAAGTCAATAAGTCCATATAGCTTACCTTAAGCACACAGCAAAGGAAAGCCGACCTAATGAAACATCTTGGGGCCCTCAAGAGTCACATTAGGCCCAGTTAGCTTGATCAGAGCTATTCCATCGTAATTCAATTCCAAAGTTCAATTGCACCGTGACACAAATTCCATAAATCCAAAACATGGTAATCATATACCAGTTCAAAACAAAATTAGATAGCAGCCATATTCCATGAATTGTCACATTAAATTGGTGCATCAATAAAACAATAACCAATGAATTCGGTGTACCACATATTAAAACCAATAAAACAGTTCAGTAATAAGTAGGGAACACACCTCGACAATAGATTCAAATAACAAATCTACTGATTGTTGGTTTCACCACGCTCTGCTATAGTTTTCGAACGGGTGAATACTGGTACACGTGGTTTAACTGATCTAGAAGAGCTGGGTCGACCTGTCGAACGATCCGGAGAGTCTCTTGTACCTTCAAACAATAATATTTATCAGTCCCAAATCCTATTTAATTGTTCAAAGCTAAACTTCTTAAGTATATAAGCATTTTTCGGGTTTGACTATCAATTTGAGGTATTTCGAGTCTGAATTTGGACAAACGGATTGCGGAATCGGAATCAGGGAGTCGAAAAACATAAAGTATGACTTTTCGAAAATTCAAATTCTTGGTCAAAGTCAAAGTCAACCACTTTGACCGTAGATTTGGAGACCTTCGGATTCGAATTTGACAAAACGGACCACGGAAACGGATTCGGCACGTCGAAAACTATCAGGATAGGTATACTCGGAAAAGATTAACGGTCGTTTAATGCTCGGTCAAAGCCATTTTAAGTTTTGGTCAAAAAAGTCAACGGTCAACGGTCAACGGTCAACGGTCGGGTCGGGTCGGGTCAACGGTCAAAACCGATTCAGACCGGTCAAACCGGTTCGAACCGGTTGAAACCGGTCAAACCGGTCAGAACCGGTTGAAAACCGGTTAAACTGGTTTCCAGCAGCCACTCGCCCTGCGGCGGCGCGTGTGGCGCGTGAGGAGTCCTCCGGGGCCCTAAAAATCCCGGAAAAATTTCTAAAAATTATTTTGAGCGATTTCGAGATACTTACAACGATCGGTTCAAATTTGTGAACGGCGGAGTGCTCGATTTCAAATCGGCTGAATCTTTGACTGCACCACCTCCTCACGCGCCGCCGTCTACGGCGGACAAGGTTGACACCGGTGAACTCGGAACGGCACAAGGAACACGATGGTGCGGGAGGTGTCATAAACGGAGCAACGATCAGCGGTGAATTTAAGATTTCCTCGGCGATAGAGCTAACAAACCGTCGCTACTTTGACTGGAAATTCCCGACGTTTGGCCACGTTTCGCTTCAATTAATTTGAAGGGTTTGTTCCTCGCTCGATGATGAACACAACGGTGATTTTAAAACGATGATCAGAATTTGGACGGCGTCGGAATCGGAGTTGGAAACTGCGTATGGGAAAGGAAAATTGGGAGCATTTTGGTTCTGTAAATCAGAACCAAATGTACGCTTATAATCAAAGCTGCCGACAGTTTTAGGGTAAATTCAAGGCTTGGTCCTTGGATTTCCTTCACTTCTAAAATGGCCTATAAACTCTCATAAATTTTGATTTAGTCACCAATAATTTACCAATTTTCAAAATTAACCTCCAATTTCAATTAAATATTATTTTGTAAATATTCGGGTTGTTACAATTCTCCCCCTCTACAAGAAATTTCGTCCTCGAAATTTACCTTATGAGAATAGTTGAGGAAACTGAGCCTCCATTGACTCCAATGTCTCCCAAGTAGCTTCTGAGGGGCCTCGATTACTCCACTGAACTTTGACCATTGGAATTCGTCTATTCCGAAGAACTCGTTCATCTCTCTCCAAGATCTGAATGGGCTCCTCTTCATATGACAAATCAGGTCTCAACTCTACTTCTTCAACCTGAATAATGTGACCTGGATGTGGACGGTATCTCCTCAACATTGATACATGAAAGACATCATGAATACGACTTATCTCAGAAGGCAACTCAAGCTGATATGCAACAGGTCCTACCCTCTTCAAGATACGAAATGGTCCAATAAATCTTGGACTCAATTTACCCTTACGCCCGAATCTCAATACTTTCTTCCAGGGTGAAACTTTCAAAAAGACCCGATCTCCCACTTCAAACTGTATATCCTTCCTTCTTTGATCTGCATAAGATTTCTGCCTATCAAATGCCTCTTTCAGACGGTCACGGATTAATCTGACTGTGTCCTCCGTCTCTCGCACTAACTCAGGTCCCAACGTTTTCCTATCACGTAACTCAGTCCAACAGATCGTAGTGCGACATTTACGCCCATAGAGCGCTTCATAGGGTGCCATACGAATGCTGGTCTGATAACTGTTATTGTAAGCAAATTCAGCCAACGGCAAAAATTTCTCCCAACTACCATGAAAATCGATTACGCAACCCCGCAACATATCCTCCAGAATCTGAATTACTCTCTCAGATTGACCATCAGTTTGTGGATGAAAGGATTAACTATAATCCAATCTTGTTCCCAAAGCCGTATGTAACGCCTTCCAAAATCTCGAAGTAAATCTCGGATCTCAATCAGAAATAATAGACAATGGAACACCATGCAATCTGACAATCTCTGAAATATACAATCTTGCCAGCTTATCCAAAGTATAATTTACTCGCACAGGAATGAAGTGAGATGACTTTGTAAGTCTGTCAACAATCACCCAAACTGAATCTTTTTTCGAAGGAGTCATAGGCAAGCCAGTAACAAAATCCATAGTAATACGCTCCCATTTCCATTCAGGAATCTTAGTAGGCTGTAACAAACCTGATGGATGTTGATGTTCTGCCTTAACTTACTGACAAGTCAAACACCTAGCCACAAAGTCAGATATGTCTTTCTTCATACCAATCCAATAATACCTCTCTCTCAAATTTCGTACATCTTATCTCCTCCGGGGTGCATAGCATATGGACTACTATGAGTCTCAGTAAGGATAGTCTGCCTCAACTCAGCATCATCAGGCACACAATTCTACCTTTAAAGCATAAACTTCATCCTGATCAATTGCGTAATCTGAGTTTGTCCCCTGCTCTACTTGCTCAAAGATGGAAAGTAAGGAGCTATCAAGGGGCTGCTTAGCTTTGATATCATCAACCAAGGTCGGCTTAACTTGCAATTCTGCTAACAAAGTGCCATCGTCATATAAATTCATCTTGGCCATTAAAGACCTCAACTCCGATACCGTCTTTCGACTCAAAGCATCTGCTACAATGTTAGCTTTACCAGGGTGGTAATCAATCACGCAATCATAATCCTTTATAAGCTCTAACCAGCGACGCTGTCTCAATTAAGTTCCTTCTGGGTCAGAAGATACTTTAAGCTCTTATGATCTGTGAAAATGTAACACTTCTCTCCATAAAGATAGTGTCTCCAAATCTTCAAGGCAAAAATTACTGCTGCCAACTCTAAATCATGAGTAGGATAGTTACTCTCATGCGGCCGCAGCTGACGGGATGCATAAGCCACCACCTTACTTTCCTGCATTAAAACACAACCAAGTCCTGAATGTGAAGCATCACTATACACTGTAAAATCCTTCCCGGACTCTGGTTGAATCAACACCGGTGCTTGAGTCAAAACCGCCTTTAATTTCTCAAAGCTCTCCTGTTGTGCCTCGCCCCAGTCAAACAGCACATTCTTCCTTAACAACTTTGTCAAAGGAGAAGCAATGATCGAGAAGCCCTCAACAAAACGTCGATAATAACCAGCCAAGCCCAAGAAACTGCGGATTTCAGATACGTTCTTAGGTCGTTTCCAATTCATAATAGCCTCTATCTTGTTGGGATCCACCTGAACACCTCGCGCAGAAATAATATGCCCCAGAAATGACACTTCTTGAAGCCAAAATTCACACTTGCTTAGTTTGGCATATAGACGATGCTCTCTCAAAGTCCGCAAACGATCTTCAAATGCTCGTCATGCTCTGCCTCAGTACTAGAATAGATCAGAATATCGTCAATGAAGACCACCACAAATTGATCCAAATATGGTCGGAACACCCGATTCATCAAATCCATAAAAGCTGCAGGAGCGTTCGTCAAACCAAAAGGCATCACTAAAAATTCATAATGACCATATCTAGTGCGAATGGCTGTTTTTGCAACATCAGATCCTTTAACTTTCAATTGATATACCCCGAACGAAGATCAATCTTAGAGAATACAGTAGCTCCTCGCAATTGATCAAATAAGTCATCAATCCTGGGTAATGGGTATTTATTCTTGACTGTCATCTTGTTCAATTTCCGATAGTCAATACATAATCTTAGCGACCCATCCTTCTTTTTCACGAATAGATCTGGAGCTCCCCATGGTGAAGTACTATGTCGGATAAATCCTCGATCGAATAATTCTTGCAATTGGACTTTCAACTCCTTAAGTTCCTTTGGAGCCATACGATAAGGTGCCATAGAAATAGGTGAAGATCCCGGATAAGTCTCAATCTCGAACTCTACCTCTCTATCAGGAGGTAACCCAGGCAACTCCTCCGGAAAAACATCAGGAAACTCGCTAACTGTACGAATCTCCTCGATCGTGGACAATGCACCTTTGGTGTTCAAAATACAAGCAATGAAGGTCTCATATCCCTTCCGGATCATATGATCAATTTCCATCGCTGAACTATATTGGAGAGATAACCACGCCGTTCACCAATTAACACAACAGTCCGACCATCTGAAGTCTTCAGAGTAGCCCGCTTGTATTCGCAATCCAGCTTTACCTTGTGTTTATTCAACCAATCCATTCCAAGAATTAGATCGAACTCCTCTAAAGGAAGTTCCATAAGATCAGCGAGAAAAATTTCTCCCTGAACCTCGAGAGGACAACGCCGAAATACTTTATTCACTAATACCGCTTGTCCTACTGGACTTGTAACTGTAACAGTATTTTCAGTGTTCTCGATCGAAATCTGAAGGTTTCGAGATACTGAGCTCGACACATAGGAGTGAGTGGAGCCATTGTCCAATAATGCAAAGTATGGGGTAGAATTAATAGTAAATGTCTGCAATAACCTCAGGCTCATCTCTGTCATCACGACGTCTAGTTGCATAAACTAAAGATGGCTGTCTAGCCTCAGAAGCTGTTGGCCCTCTATTTTGCTGAGGTCGGGCTCTACTGTCTGTCCTGGACGCTGATCCTCGAGTCTTTCCTTGACTACGATCTCTAATTGGGGTATGTACTGTAGTCTGCAACGCACAGGAGTTTGGGTAGTGGTATGCTCAAACGAAACTAACTGAGGACAATCCCTCCGATAATGACCACTAGATCCACACTGATAGCAAAGACCCATCTTCTTACGACACTCTCCTGAGTGCTGTTTACCACAATACTCACAAAGGGGCCCATTATAATACGACGAGGAACCGCCTCGACTGACAGCTAAAGGTGAGGATGCTGCAGGCCTGAAACGTGTATTGCTTCTCTGAGGGGCTGAAGTACGAGTCCTCTTTCCGGACTGTGCTGATGACTCCATCGGGCCTGAAAATTTCTTAGATCGATCTTGATCAACACGCTCTCTACCAGAAGCTAAAACCTCCACCTCTTCCGCATCTTTGGCTCTGCCCACCAGCACATCAAATATTTCATCCTGATGGGTTACAACTTGCCTACGCAGCTCGTATCTGAGTCCAAGGGCAAATTTACGACATCGATCTCTCTCCGTAGGTACCATACTGAATCCATACTTCAGCAACTTCAGGAACTCGATCTCATATTCAGAAACAGTCATGTCTCCCTGAACCAGATCTTGAAACTGTTGTCGTCTCTGAGCTAAGTAGCGCTCTCCCAGAAAACGGCTCCGAAAGCGATCCTTAAAGAAATTCCAGGTCAAACGATCGGTAGGAACACTACTGGTCACTGACTCCCACCAAGTGTAGGCATTGCCATCTAACATCGCCACAGCACCCTGATATCTCTTAGTTGAGTCCAAACCCAACTGATCCATGCGTCTCTCTGTATCCTGGAGCCAATCTTCAGCTTCAGTAGGAGCTCCACCTATTTGTCCCCCAAAAGTTCTAACTCCATTGGCAATCAAAGTCTACGAAATAGGAACCTCAGCTACAACACCAGTAGCTCTGACTGCTCCCTGTATTAACTGAAGAAATTGTCTACCAAAATTCTCATCCAAAGCAACTCTGGTAGACTCTGACTCAATATCAGTCGCTCCTATTATCGGTGTAGTCATGCCAATACCAGCGGCAGGAGGCAGATCCGTTGGGGTCGTAGGAGCATGATCACCTATCGGAGGTGGGGGATCTACCCGTATCTCATCGATCGGATCTGCGAATCTAGCCACTCGACCTCGTCCACGGCTAGTTCGACAACCACGTCTAGCACTCATTTTGATGGATCTCAAGTTTACTACAGAAGATAAACTTAGGGTTAGATAAGCACTTAGAGTCTCAAACATAGTTAAAATCTTAATAACTTTGTGACATGGCCTTAGTAACTCGTTTGTAAATTTCAAAACCGTATTTTCAATGTGGAACTCATACACAGTCCGAGGTTTAAAACCAAAAGCTCTGATACCAATAATGTAACCCCCTACCCGGCCTATGCGTTTCGACTAAGTCTAGTGGATCACATTATGATTATTAAATACATTTTCGAAACCGTTTTTCACCAATATAAAATCACATTATAAATAACCTGAAATTATAAACAAATTATACTATCAAAATTCAACTCGTAAATATAGTACCAATAAATAATAATGTAATTTAAAACATGTCTTCAAATTCAATATCACATAACCGCAGTATTAGCAAAGAGTTATCATTATAAAATCCGATATTTTAAAATAAGGTCCATGTCACCAAATAAAGTCAACTTGCCAGATAAAAACATTACAATCTGATTTACTTGTTTAACTTTTGAAAATCATAGTTTAAACCCTTTTCCGGTACACCATCAGTAGTTCCCAAAAATTATTTTCCATATAGCTTACTTTATGCACATAGCAAAAAGAAAGCCGACTTAAGGATAGGCTCTGAAGCTTGTATCCTTAAGCCCAAGTCAATAAGTCCATATAGCTTACCCTAAGCACACAGCAAAGGAAAACCGACCTAATGAAACATCTTGGGGCCCAAGAGTCACATTAGGCCCAGTTAGCTTGATCAGAGCTATTCCATCGTAATTCAATTCCAAAGTTCAATTGCACCGTGACACAAATTCCATAAATCCAAAACATGGTAATCATATACCAGTTCAAACAAAAATAGATAGCAGCCATATTCCATGAATTGTCACATTAAATTGTTGCATCAATAAAACAATAACCAATGAATTCGGTGTACCACATATTAAAACCAATAAAACAGTTCAGTAATAAGTAGGGAACACACCTCGACAATAGATTCAAATAACAATCTACTGATTGCTGGTTTCATCACTCTGCTATAGTTTTCGAACGGGTGAATACTGGTACACGTGGTTTACTGATCTAGAAGAGCTGGGTCGACCTGTCGAACGATCCGGAGAGTCTCTTGTACCTTCAAACAATAATATTTATCATCCCAAATCCTATTTAATTGTTCAAAGATAAACTTCTTAAGTATATAAGCATTTTTCAGTTTGACTATCATTTGAGGTATTTCGAGTCTGAATTTGGCCAAACGGATTGCGGAATCGGAATCAGGGAGTCGAAAAACATAAAGTATGACTTTTCGAAAATTCAAATTCTTGTCAAAGTCAAAGTCAACCACTTTGACCGTAGATTTGGAGACCTTCGGATTCGAATTTGACAAAACGGACCACGAAACGGATTCGGCACGTCGAAAACTATCAGGATAGGTATACTCGGAAAAGATTAACGTCGTTTAATGCTCGGTCAAAGACGTCGTTTAATGCTCGGTCAAAGCCATTTAAGTTTGGTCAAAGAAAGTCAACGGTCAAGTTGAAACCGGTCAAACCGGTTTCCAGCAGCCACTCGCCCTGCGGCGGCGCGTGAGGAGTCCTCCGGGGCCCTAAAAATCCCGAACAAATTTCTAAAAATTATTTTGAGCGATTTCGAGATACTTACAACGATCGGTTCAAATTTTTGAACGGCGGAGAGCTCGATTTCAAATCGGCCGAATCTTTGACTGCACCACCTCCTCACGCGCCGCCGTCTACGGCGGACAAGGTTGACACCGGTGAACTCGGAACGGCACAAGGAACACGATGGTGCGGGAGGTGTCGTAAACGGAGCAACGATCAGCGGTGAATTTAAGATTTCCTCGGCGATAGAGCTAACAAAACCGTCGCTACTTTGACTGGAAATTCCCGACGTTTGGTCGCGTTTCGCTTCAATTAATTTGAAGGGTTTGTTCCTCGCTCGATGATGAACACAACGGTGATTTTAAAACGATGATCGGAATTTGGACGGCGTCGGAATCGGAGTTGGAAACTGCGTATGGGAAAGGAAAATTGGGAGCATTTTGGTTCTGAAAATCAGAACCAAATGTACGCTTATAATCAAAGCTGCCGACAGTTTTAGGGTAAATTCAAGGCTTGGTCCTTGGATTTCCTTCACTTCTAAAATGGCCTATAAACTCTCATAAATTTTGATTTAGTCACCAACAATTTACCAATTTTCACAATTAACCTCCAATTTCAATTAAATATTATTTTGTAAATATTCGGGTTGTTACAACAATATTTTCTGACCTATCCTCGATTAAAAATTCATATATTTTTGTATACTCCATGAAATCAATATTCGTTTATTTTCAACAACAAAAGACTGATATAAAAATCCAACGGTATAAAAATAATTCTCTAATAATTTCTGTAGAATTTATGACGATTTTCTAAACTTACTGTTTAGATCATAATTCTAGGTAGATTTCACAAATTAGAATTTTTCAGCTTATTCACTAATTATATCATCTCACCAAATGCACATATATGCATAAATCACAGTTACACAATATTAGGAGTCACTTATTATCATAGCAACTCTGTCATTGGCTCATCACAAGCCAATGTTTATTCGATAACATAAGTACAAATTAAATATGCACTCACCTGGTGTCCTTAGCTTGCAACCTTCCTTAGAAATTCACATTTCATCCTTAACCTTCTCCTTAGCTTTAATATTGTTTGATCTTGATTTCAAGCACACAATCTAAATGAGCATTATTTACAAAACGTATGCAATTAAAACCACATGTCGAAATCTTACTAACATAGGCACAAATTAGGAAATAAATTCCTAACAAATCTTCTGATGCTCGTTCGATACAAATTCCATGTTAAAACATAAATGTTGACCTTAACATAACATTTTTATCCAAACTTCACATAACATTTTCACTTAAGTTCCCAACGTTTCCATATTTGTGATTTGAACCTCAACTTTTACCAACTTTCCAAAATAATCCAATTTCACAATCTAACATTAGTTTCTAGCACAATCCATCAACTATTAAACAATAACACATTGATCCCATAATTTTCATAATTACTAAATATGTCAACTTAATTTCACAAAATAACAAAAGGGCCCCTATAACTTTCTAAGGCTCGTAGAATCATTTATATATCATTTCAAAACCCTTACGTAAATTTTCCATAATTTTTCTCACTTTCAAAAGCTTAGGTTGAATATCATAGGGGTACGGTTTCATGATTTCACTTAATTTTAATTTCATTCAAGAATGAAATCAACCTCCATTCAACATTTCCAACTCTCTACAATTAAACCCATAAGCAAATCTCATCAAAACACAAACAACCCCAAATTTGAGGTTTAAATCAAATACACAATAAACATATCTAGGTGGTTTTAATCGTCAATCAAGCTTGTAAATGATATAGCTCTTCGAATAGAACAATTTTATATTTCAGCTTTAATCCAAAAACAAAGGAGTTTGCTTGAAATTGAAAAATAAAATTTTCCCTTACCTTTTGTGAAGCTCATGACCAAGGAGAAGAAAGATGAACAAGCTTTCATGAAATTTTGGTCAATTTCATGTTAATGTGTCATTTATTAAGCTTAAATGAATTTAAAATTCATTTAATTGGGAAATGACAATTTTGCCATTATTCAAACTTGATAATTACATCCATACCAAGCCACATGTTACATATCATCTTTCTAGAGTCAAAGATGAAAAAATTATTATTCCCTTTAAAAATTATTATGACATACAAATTATTTTGTCATTTATTATGCACTTTTCAAAAATTTTAATCTTACAATTTTCATCTAACGGTCCAAATCGAACATAAAATAAATTCTCAAATCCAATTATCCATATTATTTTTCATCATTTTAAAATATGGAAATAATATTTCTAATCTTAATTTATCATCCTTCAAAATTTCTCAAATTTTCTATTCCATCTGATTTACCGAAATTTTACCGGACTTTAACACTTTAAAGTTTTTCATAAAAATGTATAAAAAATTTGATTCCCACGAAAATGTCACTTTTAGGGGGTGAATTATTCATTTATGGGATAAAATTTCTTTTTGGAAAATTATCACTTTGGTCCCTAATCTTTTCCCATGTTTATACTTTAGCCACTAAATTTTAAAATTTTCATTTTGGTTACTAACCAAAATTTTGGGGTGTTACAATTTTCCCTTTAATAAAATTCATCCTCGAATTTTTAGTACACACATGATGTAATATATGAGGATACTGCTTTTTCATATCTTGCTATCTTTTCTAATTAGATTTTTCAACTTTTGCTTTCTTTAACGAACTTTAATAGGTACTGATTTCATAAGTCAAATTTTGAATGAATGATACTATCCTCCGGTGTGATAACATGAGAAGGATATGATTGATACTTTAAGAAACACTTGACACCAATTTAATAAAAGTTCTATTTTCTTTTCAAATCTGAATAAGACTTTTGTCGATCGACAGTTATCTTGAGATTATCTTAAATAATCTTTGCCTATTACAAAGTCCACTGTAACTCGTTCCCATTCACACTAAGGGATATAAATTCGTTACAACAATCCAGAAGGCATTTGATTCTATACTTTAACTTGTTGTCATATCATACATTTAGAAATAAACTCAGTGATTGCTCTTTTCATGCCTGCCACTTATATCGAATTTTTCCTCGATAATATAAGTATCCATCACACTTAAGTTCAAAGTCTTTGATTTAAAATTTTCCACTTGTTCTATCTTAGACAAACACAATAATATTCATTTTTTCTTTGAAAATCCTTTACTCAATCTAGCAACATATGCTTTAATTCTACAATCAAAGCACCGTCTTTCTTTAAAAACAATCACGTATTCAAAATTCTCAGAACATAAATTTATTTCAGCTTTATCGTATCAACAACTACATTAGCTTATCTTGGTGGTAATCGATAAACACATCATGATTCTTTAAGGAATTCAATCCATTTCCTTTATTTTAACTCCTTCGAATTAACACGTACTGTTGACTTCTTAGATTTGTAAAGATATAACGTTACTCATCATATACACAGTGGCATTATATCAATAAAGTAAACACAATTGTTACCAACTCAACATCATGAGTCAGATAATTAATTTCATATTTTTAGTGGCTATTAAGTCTAAGCAATAACTTTTCCTCTTACATGAGCACGTATCTCAAACTACTATGAGATGCATCATTATAAATCACATAATCTTTTTCAGATTGGATTATGTTGACCCTGGAGATTATGTCAATAATATTTTTAACAACTTAAAGTTTTCTTTGCACTTATCAGTCCAAATGAATATCATATATTTTCTCAAAAGATTGGTCAGAGGTAAAACAATCATAAAATAGTTTTTTACAAACCCTGGATAGTAGCCAGAAAGTTCCTAAAACTTTGAAATTTGAAACATTCTTTGGACTTTATCATTCGGCTATAGCTCGTGCTTCCTTGATTTATATTCTTATCCCCTCAGCTGATACCACAAGGAAAGCAATACAACCTTAGACAAACATCATTTTAACTTTGTCATTTTAGCATACAACTTTTCCCCGAAGAGTTGGAAGTGTTATAAAAAGATATGCGTCGTGTTTTTCCTTAGTCTTACAATATATCAAAATATCATAAATGAACACTATCATAAATTAATCGAAGTATAACTGAAATAATTAGCTTATCAAATCCATAAATGTCGTATGAATAGTCGTTAAACCAAACGAAATTACTGCAAACTCGTAATGTCCATACTGAATTATAAAAACAGCCTTAGGAGGATATTATTCCTTATCTTCAACTATTAATATCTAGATAGGGGATCAATCTTAGAGAACATCAATGTAACTTTAAACGGATCAAAAGATTATCAATCGTTCAAATATGATACTTATTCTTCACTTTATTTTATATTGACTGATGATAATCCATGCATAATTACATAGACTCGTCAGCCCAGATAACCCGCTTGGTCTTGTAAATATTTTTTCTTAATAATTCAAATAAATATGCATTTTAAGCCTATAGTCTCAAAAGAAGCTAATTAATAGGAGGTAATCAAAATAAACGCATGCCCTGTAGAACCTCTATATTGTTTTATTTATTCTACATCTTAATCTGGAAATAATCCAGGTAACTTTTGTGGATACACAATTGGAACTCTCTAACAGTTGGAATATCTTCAAACTTAACTATGAAATTTTGAGTATCCATCTCATTCACTAAGAAGATTTAACATGTTATAGCATGCCCAAAGACCAATCGTAAGATGATTGTAAAAATACTTTTCCTTTATCGATTTTATTGAATAAAGCCATTGCCACTATTATTTTCAGTTGTATTTCTTTGTAAAACATAAACTGAAAGATAATAAAGTCCATATAATAATATGATTATTATTAAAGATCCTTAGTCAAGTATTATTATGGGGATTAAAAATAATAATACATTTTAAGAGTAACATAGAATTGATTGATGATAACAAGTTATTATTGACATAGAAATGTCAATATCAATTCATGAATATGTTATTAGAGAATAATATATTAGATTGACCCGTTATGAGTTGTGTCTTGAATTATATCTAACAGTGACAACATTGCTTATGGTGATGACTATATGTATAATCCTCAGACTTGAGATCATTATTATCTCAAAATGTATTGTTGTATCTTTTGATACAATTAAACATGCTCCATAATTGGTTGCACTATAAAGACTGATATTGAACATGTCACAATATGTGTAGTGATATGTGAATGATCAAGATAGGATTTGCCTTTCAAAATAATTGGAAACATATCAAAGGCCACTTGATTGAGTGAGACGAGAAATGCATGGCCATGCTCGAATAAGTTGATATGAGATGTCAAATTATTCGTTTATTATAGTGTACTTTAGATATCAAGAAATAATAGAAAGGATATACAAGTGTGACTATTCCAAAACTTGTGCCTATTTTAGATATAAAGGACAAAAGGATATAATACATAAAAGAGTTAGTCACGAATATGTTATGTCAAATCATGACTTCTTGTAACTTAGGTACAATGATATATTACTAGATTTCACTCATTGTGTAATATTTAAATGGTTCTAATAGTTACTACTAATGTTACAGGAACCTACAGGGTCACACCCCAAGGTTGAAATGAGTAGAAGTTAAACGAATTGTAATTGTAAAATTTAATTATACATCAATGTAAATGTCTATTATAAAGTTAATATATATTTCATATATATGTAACTTTAAAAATACTGAATATTTATATATATATGGTTATCAAAGAAAATATAATTATGATTATATTTAAAACCTAAGGGTTAGGTTTTTTTGTCGTATAAAAGGATTATAATGGTCTAGCAGCCGTTCTAATCTCTTGGATATTTTTTTTTCAAAACGGCTTTGGGAAAAAAGAAAAATTGCTCACAATTAGATGAACTGTGTAGGTGCCGAGACGAATTTCGTGGAGGTTTTGGATTTGAGTTTTTCATGACTGTATTTATGAATTGCTATTTTTCAAGAAAATTGAGGTGAATTTCGTATCTCTTCCTTTTGAATCTTAGTTTTTGTACATGGCTCACTGGTGAGACTGTCTAGTTTGTTTATGCCACGCTTTGGGGTATTCCGATGGTCCCAACAGTGGTATCAAAGGCACTTGTACAATCTAAATTCGGGTTAAAAACTTGGCTGATACGATATGTATGAAAAATGTGTTTATTCTACCATTTTTCGATGAGTATGTATGATATATACGTTCGATTCAATGGTTGTTGTGATTAATATATTAATCTAGTTAAAAAAGAATAATTACAATCGTTGATTAAAATTTTAATCACATAATTATTGTCTGATTCAGTGTTTATATATTAATTGTTAACATTGTGAACTCGCGGTTTTGATGGTCGATCGGTTTGGGTAGAGGAACAATGGTTGTTCCAGTGTTAAAAATGTTAAGGATTGAAAATCCCAAAAACATGATTAGTTGATAAAAGTTATCAAATCATGAGGTTTTTACAGTAACAGTGGGTGTTGTTTTCCAAAAATTTCCCACCAGTCGTGCCGCTGCGACCCCTTGACACTGACTGTCGCAAGAGACAACCCCTTGACCTATTCTTAGGTAACAAAGGTTGTAGGCCCGTATCAGTTAGTAATAATAAACTTGTAATGGAATATGTATGATATGTTTGATTTGTACGTGCTTGACATGCATGGTTATAACTCTTTATTTACAATGGTTATAAATTTTGAAAATACGACCTGTGTGTCTTGCCTTTCTACTCATCTGTTGTATTTCTCTTCTCATCTTACTCTCTCGTATGTAAAACGAGTTTCTAAAATTGTAATCATGTGAAGATTCAAAAGAGAAGAAGAATGGATTGACCTAAAGGCGAGAAGATGCTTTAGAAGTAGTCTTAGTTTTAGGATTCTTGGTTCTCCCATTGGCTTCAGATATGCCACCTCAGTTATTATTATTTGTGGGCTATAACCATTGTATGTTATTTACTACTTATATCTAGCATGTATGTTATGCAATGAATTATATGCTAGCATGCTAAATCAATTGATGAGATCATTAAGGGCCTAAAACTAAAATAAACAATGATGAGATAATTACATAAAATTCCTAGTTATAATCTAAGTTATCTTAACCGTCCAATATTTACCCTCGTTAAGACTTTGATCGATATCATGTGGGTTTTGCCAAAGCGATGGCACATGAATCTATCTTAGTTAAATATAGAGAATAAGAAAGTGATATTCACCAGTTGAAATATTAGTAAAAACTTAGCTAGGTTATTCTAATAGGATTGAAAACTCAGAGGTTAATTATTTGGATAAATCATGAGATGATTTGAACAAGAGTTGTTCACAAAATGGAGGAATTACATAATATGTAATTAGTAAGGTGTTACTTACCTAAATAATTGTTCTCCTAAAAGAAAAGCCGAAACTGATTTTGGAAGAGGGTGAAATATGGATCCTTACCCACTAGAATAACTTTTGAGATGTTTTTCCAAAATTAAAAGTGATGGTTTTTAATTTTGAATAAAATAGTGGGAGTAATTTATTAAGAAAGTCCTATTTTTAAATTTTAAACTCGGTAAATTTACTTACGTTGTATATTTCCATTATTGTAGACTTAATGGCAAATAACACACTTTCATTGCGATCGATCCTTGAGAATGATAAGTTGAATGGCTTGAACTTCCTTGACTGGTTTTGTTATTTGAGAATTGTTCTCAAATAGGAAAGGAATGAATATATCATTGAAGAATATGTTCCTCTCGAACCAGCAGCTAATACTCCTAGAGCTGACAAAGATAAGTTTAAGAAAAACATGGATGACATGTTAGGGTTTTCTTATGATTGTTTTCATGACCCCTTAGCTTCAGAAACATGAGGACATGGATGCATATGAGATGATTCAAAATATCAAGGAATTATATGATGGGCAAGGGGCTTAGGAGAGGTACGAGACCTCTAAAGTTCTATTTCAATGCAAAATGATTGATAGATCTCCCATTGAAGCTCACATCATTAAGATAATGGGTTATACCCAAAAATTGAAGAACCTGAGATTTTCACTCAAAGATGAATTTGCCACTGATGTCACCCTGCAATCATTGTCGAATAACTTTAACCAGTTTGTCTTAATTTAATATGAATAAAATTAACAAGACTTTGCCACAGTTACTTGGCATGTTATGAACTATTGAAAGTAACATGAAAAAGGTTAGACCTAAGCCCATTCTGATAGTTAGCAAAGACAAAGGAAAGGAAAAGAATAAAACAATAGTAAAGTCCTCCTGATTTATCTAGCCAGGGTATGCTGACATAGTTAATTTTCTTGTTAGTGGTATTGTTCCTCCTGATTTATCTATCCAGGGTAGAAAAAGGTTTCGACATGATGCACAACACTATTACTGGAATGAACTGTTTCTATTCAAGTAATGTGGAGACCAAATTATCCAAAGACGCATTCCAAAAGAAGAGCACAAAGAAATTCTACTTCAATGTCACTCGTCAATGTATGAAGGACACTTTGGTGGAATGAGAACAATGACAAAATTACTACAATGTGGATTTTATTGGCCAACCCTCTTTAAAGATGCGCATGACTTCTACAAGTCATGTGATAGATGCAAACGCATAGGAAACATATCAAAACGACATGAGATACCATGGTAAAATATTATGGAGGTTGAACTTTCAATATATGGGGTATAGACTTTAATAGGACCTTTTCCCACATCCTTTGGAGATTTGTACGTCCTCTTGGCAGTGAATTATGTATCCAAGTGGGTTGAAGCCATTGAAACACCTAAAAATAATTTCATACGGTGCTAAATTTTTTGTACAAAAATATATTCACACGTTTTGGAACACCACAAGCTATCATTAGTGATGAAGGCACTCATTTTGATAACAAATTGATTGCCAAGGCATTGAAATGATATGGAGTGCGACATAGGATCGCTATGGCGTATCACCCATAGATTAATGGACAAGATGAAGTATCTAACCGAGAAATCAAACAGATCCTTTAGAAAGTGGTCAACCCAAGTCGAATGGACTGGTCGCCAAAGCTAGATGAAGCACTATGGGCTTATCGCACAGCATTCAAGACACCGCTAGGAATGTCCCCATTCAAACTCGTATACGGTAAAGAATGTCATCTACCTGTGGAACTTGAACATAAAACCTATTGGATCATCAAAAAGTTAAACATAGATGCTCAGCTTACTGGAGAAACAAGATTCATGGAACTAAACGAAATGGATAAATTCAGAGCACACGCATATGAAAATGCCCACCCATACAAAGAGAATACAAAACGATGGCATGACAGAAAATATTACCTAGGGAATTTTATTCTGGTCAACAAGTATTGCTCTACAATTCACGTCCAAAGTTATTCCCATGCAAGCTAAAGTCATGATGGTCATGACCATTCATCGTACATCAAGTTCATAACAATCGAGAAATAAAATCAAGAACCGAGATGATAGTTTCATTTTTAAGGTGAATGGGCAAAGCCTAAAGGAATACAAAGGAGCCCCAGTTATGCGAGACAAATCGGCATCAACGGTACATGATGCCCAAGAGTTTGCCTTACTTACTTGAACAAAAATCGTTGCCTAGGGAACGAAAATTTGAATTCTGTGCATAAATAAATTAAGTTATTTTATGCACTCATTATCCGTTTTATTTTATTTTCTTTCTTTATGTAGGCATGCAGAGTACACGTGGCAGCATAGGGAGATAGTTCATGCATGAAAGGAGAGAAAACCCTAGTGCAAGAAATTTGGGTGGCAGAATTAAAAGAGGGAAAGTATCTTTCTCCCAACTTTACGCCTAATCAAATATCACACAATAAATGCCAAATCTTTTCCCCTTATCTTTTGACCGAATTACCCCAAAGAAACCACTCAATAGTTTCTAGAAAAACCACCCTCAACTCCATCTACTTTATCGTGTTTCACTCTCTCTACAACAAGAAATTTTATTTCAACAAAATTTCCCCATCGCTTTCGCTAAACCCACTGCATTAAACAAGTATCATGGCT
This sequence comes from Hibiscus syriacus, assembly GCF_006381635.1. NCBI lineage: Eukaryota > Viridiplantae > Streptophyta > Magnoliopsida > Malvales > Malvaceae > Hibiscus > Hibiscus syriacus. The sequence goes on from NW_024062586.1 coordinate 985,023, forward strand.
AGATTGAAGAAAAACCCAGCCCCAACACCAAAGTTTGAGCGTTTCCAAACAGATGAAGCTGAGGCACACTTCAAAAATCTCCAAAATCGGTAAGTATATTTAGAAGACGGGTTTGTCTTTCCATCAGAGGACGAAGAACCATTTGGACTGGAGGTCATGAACGTGATTCGGAAGAACAACTGGGAAAAGTTTACTCACCATCCCAAAGTTGTAGCACCAACAATGGTAAAAGATTTCTACGCCCATCCAACCACATGGTATATGTACGATAGAAGCTCATTCGATTTCCCTTCATCACTCAAGAGATACTTCAAGTTTGGGAAGGTGGAAAAGCAACATTAGAAATTTTTGGCTGAGGTAGACCAAAAAACCTACCACGGAGTACTCGAAGATCTTTGCATCGGGGGGGCTAAGTTCGAGGGGAATGCGCCAAAGAGGAAGAGAGTCGATTGCCGAGCCCTTAAACTGATCGTTAAGTTATGGAACCATTTTCTCAAGGGTAAGCTTACACCAACATCTCATAACACAACTGTGCTCGTGAAAAGACTGATGCTATTACACTCGATAATATAGGGAGAAAGATTAATGTTGGAGAACTCATATTCAAGCAAATCCATGAGTACGCCAAAAGAAACGGAGGAAATATATTATTTCCTAACTTGATAACTACTTTCTGTAGGAGAAATAAGGTCTTTGAGGAGCCCATTGAGTATTTCATTAAATCCAATGAGGGTATTACCTAAAAGAAAGTATGGAGAAGGGAACAAAATCTGTTATCGTGGCCAGAATGGAAGTAGTGGTCACGTATACACGAAAAATGCGTGAGAATATCGAGCGCCTTGAAAATCACATGGAGATCTTCTTGGAGTACGTCAAGGAAAGGGACGCATGGCTCAACGCCTTTTTCAAGGAGTTACTCCAGGTCACAACCGATAATCTGCTACCTTTCCCCAATGTCATTGTCAAACACACTGCTGGCGGCGGAACATTCCATGCTTCAACATCAAATATCCCCCCATAAGTACCCATAAACGTGCCACCACTGGCCACCCATGTCTTGCCTATAATAGAGGAATGCCATGGTGACACTGACGAGTTCCTTAGCTCCTCATCCTTCTCAACCTCCGAGAGCACTCAAGAGACTCCGCCCCACTTTTTCTCCGATGAAGATTTCCCTCCCGCCCCGAAGCGACCCGAGCAAGGTCCCATACAATCCCCTGTTTGTCAGGCAACGCCAGTTCCTGAACCAGCTCAAAGTCCAGCTCCAGTTCCTGTACAACTGACTCCCACTATAGAGCAACCAACTACAGCACGAGCCTCAAGCAACAAGAGACGCATCAAGCGAACAGCAGGTCGTTTCCTTCATCCATCACCCTCAACGATAGCAGCAATAGACTTGGGCTCCGAAAGTCCCCCTCCTCCTAAAAGACATCGAATGAGGGCGTCCAGTCAACCCACACAACTACTGTAAGTTTGCATTTTAGTTTTTTTTATTTGCGTGTAGATTCATGTAGTTTAATTTCTCATGCATTGAGGAAAATGTATCCTTTAAGTTTGGGGGATGTATTGTACCTTATTTTGATAAAAAGCAATTGATAATATTTGGTTGAAAATTTTGGTTGTCATGACACAATCATGTTAAGCTTATTGTTTGGAATGGATTAGGGATGCCCAATGATGAATGCATAATTTGATTGCCTAGCCCAGATTTATTGTTAGGAATGTCTAAAGAAGAGAACCAACCCCAGGCTTGATTCTTTGAAAGTTACAAACAAGATTGTAGGTTGTCCCTACTTAAGGTAGTCAGTAAAAAAATTAGGAAAGAACTCTCTGCTTGCCGAGATATTGAAAATATTTTAAGTTTAAGGTGGAACTCCCTAGTGTTTAAAAGTTTAAAATAAAAGGGGCACTCCTCTACGCAAGGGCATAAACAGAAAAACTCCATAAGAAATTGAGAATTGTCGAGGCATATGAGTGAATGAAAATAGTCACACGATGACTCTACCCAACTAGCTTGGGGGGAAGCTATGCTCCCTTTCACCTAGAGTGTGGGACGGTAGGTGTGATGAGTTGACTCCCAAAAAAGTTAATAAATAACTATGAGTATAAAGTAAGCCTGACAAATAATTTGATGCCTTGACAACCCCGAAGCACTTACTTTAAGTTTTCAAATTACCTTAATGCATAGACTGATTACAATCATGCACACACAATAGCAAGGAATCCTGACTAGGGAAGAGACTTGACTGATATGACTATCGAACATATTAAGGACGACTATTTTTGCTGAGGGTTGAAATCTCAAACCATATGCTTTTTTTAACACTGCTTTGCCATGACAATTTTAATTTTCTTCTAGCTATTGTACATTGCTTGAGGACAAGCGATAGCTTAAGTTTAGGGGTGTGATAACTCCGTAAAAAATTCAATTTCTAGTCTTTTCACTTAAGTTATTGCTCATCTAAACAAAATATGCACAACAATTTAGTTGCATTTAGGTTATATTTGATTAAGGTGGATAAGTTTTGCTTCGAAAAGATTTATTTGGTTTAACTGATGCTGCTGAGGAGAAAGGGTTTGTGTGAATTGTGTATTTACAGGAAACTTACAGAGAAAGAACATTTCAGTCGTGACAACGTAATTTGCAAGGGCCAATAGAACAGAGAAGAACGTGAGGAGTAGATTTATCTCGCCAAGGCAAGGTTTATCTGTAAAGTCTGAAGCAGATATGATGAAATCGCCTATGTCACATGTCAGCTGGATGACCTCCTTCACTTGCAAACAAGCCCTAAATATTCTGATAGTCACCTTTCATTTTTTAGTCTGGACAAAATAATAATGGTTATTTAAGGAATCTCCAATCATGCGAAACCCTAGGAGATTCCTCTCTATATATTTTCAACCATAATCGCCAAAGAAAAGAGGGAGAAGAGCTTTACCAAGAGTGTGAGCGAGCAACTGCAGTACTTTCCCACTATTTACCAATTGACCTTCCTTGGTGTCCTCCATAACCAAACTGTAGCAGAGCGGTGATCAGGTCTTGAGAGAGGTTGATCACCAATGCAGGCGCGGTACTGATCAAAATTGTCACGACAGTGCCCCCAGTTTTGGGAGACGTTCTTCCTTTGTTCTTAAATTCTTTACATGTTTGGGGTTGTATTAAACGATGATACTTGGATGACTTTTTTATAGTTCCATGACTGTCTTACTTGGTGTTAATCTTTGTTTTCCTAGACAATAATTTTCTTTTTTATGAATGATGAATTATGTTTTTGCTCATGATCGTTTTGTTTATTGTTTGAATATTTTACCTTGACACTGTAAGAGCTTCGAGAGATTGCCTAGGGTCTCGGTGAAACATGTCTTGGCAATGTAAGCGCAACGAGAGATCGCCTTTAGTCGAGATAGTGATTCTTAGATTTGAGAGAATTAAGATAGATCTACGTGAACAATGAAAAGGATCTGAGATGGTGATGTTCTAACCTGTCTACCTTAGAGATAAGGAGTAGGTTTCATTTGACTAAAAGAGATCGACGCAAGAGTATGATAGACAGCGACTATATATATCACACCGATAGGTATTGCTACAACAACAGTCTGACAAACCAAGGGTTGTAGTTAACGTTGAGTGGTATTGCCATAGCAACCGTCTAAGAATACTTAGTAATCTTGTCAGCTGGATGACCTCCTTCACTTGCAAACAAGCCCTAAATATTCTGACAATTGCCTTTCATTTTTTAGTCTGGACAAAATAATAATGGTTATTTAAGGAATCTCCAATCATGCGAAACCTTAGGAGATTCCTCTTTATAAATTTTCAACAATAACCGCCAAAGAAAAGAGGGAGAAGAGCTTTACCGAGAGTTTGAGCGAGCAACTGCAATACTTTCCCACTATTTACCAATCAACCTTCCTTGGTGTCCTCCATAGCCAAACTGTAGCAGAGCAGTGATCAGGTATTGAGAGAGGTTGATCACCAACGCAGGCGCTTTGCTGATCAAAATTGTCACGACAGAGCCCCTAGTTTTGGGAGACGTTCTTCCTTTGTTCTTAAATTCTTTACATGTTTCGGGTTGTATTAAACGATGATACTTGGATGACTTTTTTATAACGCCATGACTATCTTACTTGGTGTTAATCTTTGTTTTGCCTAGACAATTATTTTCTATTTTATGAATGATGAATTAGTTTTTGATCATTATTCTTTTGTTTATTGTTTGAATATTTTACCTTGACACTGTAAGAGCTTCGAGAGATTGCCTAGGGTCTCAATGAAACATGTCTTGGCAATGTAAGAACATCGAGTGATCGTCTTTTGTTGAGATAATGATTCTTAGATTTGAGAGAATTAAGATAGATCTACGTGAACAATGGAAAGGATCCGAGATGATGATGTTCTAACCTGCCTACCTTAGAGATGAGGAGTAGGTTTCATTCGACTAAAAGGGATCGACGCTAGAGTAGGATACACAGCGACTATATATCACACCGACAGGTATTGCTACAACAACAGTTTGACAAACCAAGGGTTGTAGTTAACGTTGAGTGGTATTGCCATAGCAACCGTCTAAGAATACTTAGTAATCTTGTCGGCCAGCTTAAGCAAGTCATAGTAATTTATTCTGTACTTAGAATAATTGTTGTCAATACAAAAAATTAACATAAGTTCTCCGTAATAAGTCTGAATATGCAATGTTGTTTGAATTATATTTGAATCAATGTTTGTCATTTTATTATTTTCGATACTTTACAGATTTATTTTTCCTCAACCAAACTTTTATGCAATTATCCTTTATAGTATTTTCTTACTTATTAATAATAGCTTTTTAGTTTGACGAGGTTGTAGGAATTAGCTTGTGACACATTGTTCTGGTTGTGGTGAAGGTTAAAAATGTTCGACCAATCCCTGAGGAGTCGATTCTCACTTAACCTATATTACTTGATTCGATTGTGTATACTTGCACAGAATTGGCTGCCTTAACATATACATTTACAAGAGCACTCATGCTAATCTTTTGTATTGACAAGAAATTATTCTAAGTCCAAAATGAATTGTTATGACATGCTTAAACTGCCCGATAGGATTACTAAGTGTTCTTACACGGTTGCTATGGCAATACTCCTCAGCGTTAACTACAACCCTTGGTTCATCAAACTGTTGTTGTAGAAATACCTCTCAGTGTAAACTATAGTCGTTGTCTATCTTACTTAATCGTCAATCACTTTTAGTAGATTGAAAAAAGATCCTTATCTCTAAGGTAGAAAAGTTAGAACTTCACCATCCCAGATTTATTCCATTGTTCACAGAGATCTATCCTAATTCTCTCGAATATAAGAAATAATATCTAGACAAAAGGTAATCTCTCAACGCTCTTACATTGACAAGACATGTTTCACCAAAACCCAAGGCATTCTCTCGAAGCGCTTACAGTGTCAAGGTAAAATATTCAAACAATGCACAAAACAGTCATGAGCATAATCATAATTCATTATTTATAAAGCAAAAAATAATTGTTTAGGAAAAACAAAGATCAACACCAAGTAAGACAGCCATGGTACTATAAGAAATTCATCCAAGTATAATCGTTTTAATACAGCCCCAAATACGTAAATAAATTTAAGAAAAAAGTAAGAAAGACTCCCAAAACCAGGGGCTCTGTCATGATAATTCTGATCAACACAACGCCTACCTTGGCGATCAGCTCTCTGGAGACCTGACCGCTGCTCTGCTATAGATTGGCTATGGAGGATACCAAGGAAGGTCGGTCGGTAAACGGTGGGGAAGTACTTTAGTTCCTTGTTCATACTTCAAGTAAAGCTCTTCGAATTTCCTTCTCCCTTCCCCTTTCTTTGGCGGCTATGGATGGGTATTTATAGAGGAAAATATCCTAGGGTTTCGCATAAGTGGAGATTCCCTTGATACCCGTTATTTTCTTGTCCATGCTAAACAAGGAAAGGTGGCTGGTGGTTGTCAGAATCTTGAGGGCTTGCTTGCACATGAAGGAAGTCGTACAGCTCGCATGTGACATAGGTGATTTCGACATATCCGCTTCAGACTTTCTAGACAAACCTTACCTTGGTGAGATAAATCTTCTCATCATGTTCTTTAACTTCTCTATTCCATTGGCCCTTACAAATTACATTGTCGCAACTTAAATGTTCTTCCTCAGTAAATTTCCTACACATACACAATCCACACATACCCTTTCTCCTCAGCAGCATCAGTAAAACCAAATAAATTTTGCCAAAGCAAAACTTATCTACCACAAACAACTATAACCTAAATGCAACTAAAATGTTGTGCATAATTTGTTTAGACGAGCAATAACTTAAGTGAAAAGACTAGAAACTGAGTTTTTTATGGAGTTATCATACCCCCAAACCTAAACTATTGCTTGTCCTCAAGCAATGTACAATAGCTAGAAAAAAATTAAAATTGTCATGGCAAAGCAGTGTTAAGAAAATCATGTGGTTAGAGATTTCAGCCCTCAAAAAAAAGTTGGCCTCAACATGTTTGATTATCATGTTAGTCAAGTACCGTCCCTAGTCAAGATTCCTTACTATTGTGTGTGAGTGATTGTAATCAGTCTATGCATTAAATTAAATAGAAAACTTAAAGTAAGTACTTCTAGTTTGTCAAGGCATCAAATTACTTGTCAGGCTTAGTTTTTACTCCTAGTTATTTATCATTTTTTTTTTGGAGTCAGTTCATCACACTTACCTTCCCACACTCTAGGTGAAAGGGAGCATACCTTCCACCCCCAAGCTAGTCAGGTAGAGTCATCTTGTGATTACTTTCATTCACTCATATACCTCGACAACTCTTAGTTTTTCATGGAGTTTTTTGATTATGCCCTTGCATAGAGGAATGTCCCTTTTTTTCTTTAAGTTTTAAATACTAAGGATTTCAATCTCAACCTTAAAATTTTTTGATATCCCGAGAAGCAGAAAGTTCTTTCCTAAAAATTTTATTGATTACCTTAAACAAGGATAACCTATAATCGTGTTTGTAAATTTTCAAAGAATCAGGCCTAAGGTTGGTTCTCTTATTTAGATAATCTTTAACAATAATGTGGGCCTCGGTAATCAAATTATACATTCATCATTGGGCATCCTTAATCCATTCCAAACAATAAACTTAACATGCTCATGTCATACAACCAAAATTTCAACCAAATATCATCTATTCCTTTTGAACAAAGTATGTTACAATACCTCCCCCAAACTTGAGGGGTGCATTATCCTCAATGCATGAAAAATTAAACTACATGTATTTATATGCAAATGCTAAAAGAAATTAAAATGTGATATTATTTTGGTGGTGTGGCTAGACTGGATGCCCTCGTTCAACGTCGTTTGGGAAGAGGGGTACTCTCTGATCCCGAATCTACTGCTGCTATCGTCGAGGGTGATGGCTGAAGGACACTGCTTGCCATTTTCTTGATGAGTCTCTTGGTACTCAGGGCTCGTGCTGGCGTTGGCTGCTCTTCGGTTGGAGTGGGTTGCATAGGAATTAGAACTTTCTTTGAGCTATTTTAGGGTCTGGCATTCTTGACGGATAGGGGACTGTACTGGAGCTTGCTCGGGTTACGTCAGGGTTGAAGTGAAATCTTCATCGGTGAAGAAGTTGGGTGGAATCTCTTGAGCGCTTTCAGAAGTAGATAAGGAGGAGGAAATGAGGAATTTGTCTGTGTCACCATGGTCTTTCTCTGGTATAAGCGAGACATGAATAGCTAGTGGTGGAAAGTCTGTGGGTTCCTTTAGGGGAACATTCGATTTCGAGGCTTGGATTGTTGCCGTTAGTAGTGTACTTCAGGATGAAATCAGGGAAGGTGGCATATTATCGTTTGTGATCGGGAGCAACTCCTTGAAGAAGGTGTTTAGTTATGCGTCTCGTGCCTTGACGCACCAAAATAAGATTTCCATATGATTCTCTAAGCGCTCGATATTCTCACGCGTTTCTCGCGTGTACGTGATAACTGTTGCAATTCTGACAACGACAACAGATTTTACTCCCCTATTCAAACCTTCATACGGGGAGTTGTCATCAAAACTCATCAATTCTGGTACTTTATTTTTGGTGATTCCTTCCTTGGATTTAATGAAATCCTCAAAGGGCTCTTCGAGGACATTCTTTTTCCTACACAAATTAGTTATCAAGTTAGGAAATAAGATTTTGAAGATGAGTTCTCCAACATTGATTTTTCTCTCATGTATTATTGAGTGTAAAAGCGTCAGTCTTTTCAAGAGCATAGTTGTGTTATGAGATGCTGGCATGAATTTCCCCTTGAGAAAATGATTCCACAAATTTACAATCGGCTTAAGGGCTCGGTAATCGACCATTTTCTTTGTTGGCGTATTCCCCTCAAACTTAGCCCACCCGAAACAGAGATATTCGAGTACTCCATCGTAAGTCTCATGGTCTGACTTAGCCACAAACCTTTTATGTTGATCCTCCACTTTCCCCAGCTTGAAATATATGTTAAGTGCTAAAGGGGAAAATCAGAGGAGTTTCCCTCTGAAATACATACTGTGGTTGGAAGGATCTTCTAGATGAGCGTAAAACTATCTAACCATCACGGGTGTTACGGCTTTAGGGTGGCAAGCAAACTTCTCCCAGTTGTACTTTCAAACCACATCCATGACCTCCAGTCCGAATAGCTCTTCGTTCTATGATGGAAAAACGAAATAGTCTTCCAAATACAGTTACCGTTTTGGAGGTTTTTGAAGCGTCCTCGGCTTCGGCTATCTAGAAACGTTCAAATCTTGGTGTTGGAGATGGGTTTTTCTTCGATATGGCCATGATACTTATTTAGTGCAGTAAGTTTAGAAGTGGCGATATGGGGGGAAATTGTTTTTGAAAAAAAAAATGTAGAGAGAGAGTGAAGCACGATGAAGAAGATGGAGTTGAGGTTAGTTTTTCTTGAAAGTTAATGGGTGGTGTATTTAGGGAAATTTAGTCAAAACATGAGGGGGAAAGATATTGCATTGATTGCTTGATATCTTATTGGACGTAAAGTGAGGGAAAAAATACTGTCCCTCATTAAATCTGTTGGCCAAATTTTCTTGCCCTAGGGTTTGTCTTCCTTTCATGCATGAACTTTCTCCTCATGCTGCCACATGTACTGTGAATGCATACAATAAATAAAGAAAACTGAAATAAATAAAAATGGATAATGGGTGCACAAAATAACTTTACTTTTTTATGTACATAATTCAGATTTTCGTTACCTAGGCAACGAATTTTGTTCAAGTAAGTAAGGAAAACGCTTGGGCATCATGTGTCGTTGATGTTGGTTTGTCGCGCATGAATGGTGCTCCTTTATACTCCTTTAGTCTCTACCCGTTCACCTTGAAAATGGATCCATCATCTCAGTTCTTGATTTCTATTGCTCCATTGTTATGAACTTGATGTATGATGAACGGTCCTAACTTGATTTCTATTGCTCCATTGTCATGCCATCGTTTTGTTTTTTCATTGTATAGGCAGGCATTTTCATAGGCATGTGCTTTAAATTCATCCATTTCATTAAGTTCCAAGAGTCTTCTTTCTCCAGGTTTAACTTTTTGATGGCCCAGTAGGCTTTATGTTCAAGTTCCAAAGGCAAATGGCATTCTTTACAGTATACGACTTTGAACAGGGACATTCCTAGCAGTGTCTTGAATGCTGTGCGATAAGCTCATAGTGCTTCATCTAGCTTTGGCGACCAGTTCTTTCGACTTGGGTTGATAACTTTCTCTAAGATCTATTTGATTTCCTGGTTAGATATTTTGGCTTGTCCATTAGTCTGAGGGTTATATGCCATAGCGATTCGATGTCACACTCCATATCGTTTCAATTCCTTGGCAATTAATTTGTTGTCAAAATGTGTGCCTTCATCACTAATGATAGCTCGTGGTGTTCCAAAACGTGTGAGTCTGTTCCTGTGAAAAAACTTGAGCATGGTCTTGGAATTATTTTTAGGTGTTGCAATGGCTATAACACACTTGGAAACATAATCCACTGCTAAGAGAATGTACAGATCTCCAAAAGATGTGGGGAAGGGTCCCATGAAATCTATTCCCCATATATCAAAAAGTTCAACCTCCAGAATGTTCTGCAATGGCATCTCATGTCTTTTTGATATGTTGTCTGTTTGTTGGCATCTGTCACATGACTTGTAGAATTCGTGTGCATCTTTGAACAAGGTTGGCCAATAGAATCCAGATTGAAGAATTTTGCCGTTATTCTCATGCCTCCAAAATGTCTTCCATACAGTGACAAGTGGCATTGGAGTAGGATTTATTTGTGCTCTTCTTCTGGGACGCATCTTCGGATTATTTGGTCTCCACATTGCTTGAATAAGAATGGTTCATCCTAGTAGTAGTGTCGCACATCATGTCGAAACTTTTTTCGGCCTTTGCTAAATAAATCAAGAGAAACAATACCATTAACAAGAAAGTTAACTATGTCAGCATACCACGACATTGTCGTCACTAATAAAATTTTCTAATCAAGGAAATCCTCTTGAATTTCTGTTATGTAATCTCAATCAATTTTATTATCTAGTCGAGACAAATGATCTGCTACTTGATTAGCCTAGGCTTTGCATCTTTTTTTATTGATCAAATATTTATTGGGAGAATGATCTGTATGCACAATAAATTTAGTGCCTATAAGATATGGCCTAAACTTATCGAATGCAAATACTACTGCTAAGAGTTCTTTTCCTATGGTGGTATAGTTTACATGTGCATCATTAAGAGTACGGCTAGCATAGTAGATTACATGAAAGATTTTACTTTTCTGTTTCCCTAGCACTGCTCTGACTGCATAATCACTAGCATCGCACATGAGTTTAAAAGGTTCATTCCAGTCTGGTGGAACAACAATTGGGGTGCTGAAAGTTTTTTCTTCAAATCTGTAAAGGCATTCAGAAAATCATTAGTAAACTCAAATGGATGATTTTGTTGAAGTAAAAGACACAAGGGTTTTGAGATTTGAGAAAAATCTTTTATGAACCGCATGTAGAAGCCTGCATGCCCAAGGAAATTGCGTACACCTCTCACGTTGGTGGGTGGAGGTAGGTTTTCGATTACTTTCACCTTGGCTTTATCGACTTCAATACCTTGACCAGAAATTTTGTGACCCAACACCATTCCCTCGGTTACCATAAAATGGTATTTCTCCCAATTTAGTACTAGGTTGGATTCTTTACATCGTTTTAGTACTTTGGCTAAATGGACGAGATCTATTGAAATCTTCACATGAGATGGAGAAATCATCCATAAATATTTCCATTCACTCTTCCACCATATCTGAAAAGATGGCCATCATGCATCTTTGAAAGGTAGCTGGGGCATTCCATAGCCCAAACGACATTCGTCTAAATGCATAGGTACCATATAGGCCTGTGAAAGTAGTCTTCTCTTGATCCTCTGGTGCTATGGCTATTTGATTATATCCTTAATATCCATCAAAGAAGCAGTAAAATTCTTTTCCTGCTAGCCTATCTAGTATTTGGTCAATAAAAGGGAGGGGAAAATGGTCTTTCTTTGTGGCTTTATTGAGTTTCCAGTAATCCATACATATGCGCCAGCCCGTGACTGTTCTAGTAGTTAAGAGCTCATCATTTTCACTTTTAACCACTATCACACCACCCTTATTTGGCACACACTGCACCGTACTGACCCTTGAACTATCATATATAGAATAAATCACTCCCGCATCCATCCATTTTATAATTTCCTTCATGACTACCTTTTTTATGATCGGGTTGAGTCTTTTTTTTGGGTTCCACTGAAGTAATGTGGCTATCTTCTAAATTGATCTTATGCATGCATATGATAGGGCTAATTCCCTTTAAGTCTGCCCTTATCCATCCAATAGCTTTTTTATGTCGTTATAAAACATTTAACAAACTATTCTCCTGTTCGGGGTTATATTAAATTATCACTGTAAAGTTTCATTACTACCTAGGTAAGCATATTTCAAATGTGATGGCAAGGTTTTAAGTTCCAATTTAGGTGTATGATGTAAATATGATTATGGGGGTTAACTTCATTAAAATTAAGGGTTCGAATTTCATACCTGATATATTATAAATGAGACTATATTGTTCCTCTGACCTTGTTTCATACTCTGCCTTGGTGTCGTTAGCAAGGAACTCGATTTGTACTTTAATTAGACTGCTATCACCAGGGTCAAAATTTTTAGAATCTTCTTCTGAAAATAATTTGACTGAGCCATGATTTTCTTGCTTATGCATCATGGTTAGTGAGTTGTGGCACAAAGCATTGTATTCACTAGCTTTAAAAATTCATCGTGGCCAAGAATTGCCTTTTCTTCCTCCTCTATTCTATTGAATCCACTTCTCTAATGTATTGGCATTCTTCTGAGTCATCCCCATACTTCATGGAGTTGAATACATTTATTGCGACTCTTTGCTCTCCTACCCGCATCGTGAGCTCTCCCTTTTTGAAATCTATTAGGATTCTTCCAGTGGCTAAAATGGGTCGTCCCAGGATTATAGGTGCGTTTTCATCGACTTTGCAGTCAAAGATAAGGAAATCTACTGGAAATACGAATTTTTCCACCTTTACTATGACGTCTTCTATTATTCCCTCAGGGCCGCACATAAGATTGATAAGCCAACTGTAGGATTACTATGGCTAGACAAGCGTGATATCTTTCTAGCTTCAAAAATATGGACTTTGGTATCAAATTTAAACTTGATCCTAAATCAACGAGAGTTATTACCAATTGAACATGATATTATAAAACTGCCAGGGTCTTTTTGTTTTGGTGGGAGTTTGCCTACTGCAGAGAAGATTTCTGTTGCCGTGGATACATTTTCTACCTTTCTCTTCTTTGTAACAATATCTTTTTGAAACTTAGCATATTAAGGCATTTGCTCGATGGCTTCAAGTAAGGGCACGCTGATATACAACAGGTCTAGAACATCAATAAATTTCTTGAACTAGATATCATCATTATATTTATTTAATCATTGAGGGAACGGTGGTGGAGGTCTCACATTATCTTCTATTGGTGCTGAGGAATTTCTGGCCCTGGCAGTGAATTTCCCATTATCTGTCTGATGTTTTTATGAGCCTTCATCATATTCCTTCTCTTTAGGCGATTCGACTTGTCCCTCATCTTCAGCTCGATCCTCTAGTTTTGTAGTGCATTGACAAAACTTGTTCAGTTGCTCTCCCCTAAACTTATCATTTTGTTTATTCTATGTTCCACTCCATTGCTCTATTCCGTGATGCTTAGTGATTTTAGTATCACTAAGGAGAATTCCTTGTGGGCGAGAATATAATGTCGTAGCAATTTGACCCACTTGGTTCTCCAATGCTCTTAGAGATGAACTATGGCTTTGGAAAAGTGCAACTTGGCTTTACAACAAATTTCCTTGGCTTTTTATTGTTGAAGAATGCTCGTGCATCATGGCCTTTGTAGAAGCCATGAAATCTTTTGTCGAAGCCATAAATTCCTGCAATGAAACTTCCAAGGAGTTAGTATTGGAATTAGTATTAGAGGAAGAAGCTATACCTTTAGTGTTTTGCCAGGGCAGTTGATGATGCTGATTCTGAAAATGTTGATGGTTTTTGTTACTCTGTTGTGACCTATTGTAATTTGTTGTTTGATTGTTATTGTTTCCGTGATTACCCCATGAAAAATTTGGATGTTGTCTCCAGTCTGGATTGTACGTATTTGAATAGGGGTTATTATTGCTTCGGTTGTAATTTCCCAAAGATTGGTGGACTCATGGTTTTCCGGACATTCACTCCCATGATGGTTGCCGTGACAAAATATACATGCATTATTAGTTGCCTTGACTTCTCTTACCTCATTAGGACGCTGGAAATTTTTTAACATATTAGTTATGGAAAAAATTGAGCAACTACTGAATCTTACCCTCTAATTCATATGCACTACAAGCTTTTCTGTTGGTTCCTAATCTTGTGTTTTTGGTATTGATAGTATTATTTGTTATCCTATCAAGGATATCAAAGGCTTCCTCGGATGATTTGTCGAGTAAGGTGTCATTTGCTGAGGCATCTAACATCATTCGAGTTGGTGCATTAACTCTGTTATAAAACATCACTACTTGGGTCTAGTCATGAAATCCATGGTTTAAACACTTACGAAGTAAACTTTTATACCTATCCCAACATTCGTACATTGATTCATCATCTCCTTGGCGAAAACTTGCAATATAATTACGAAGATGTGTATTCATATTGGGTGGATTATATTGAAGTAGGAAACTCTTGCATAAATCTGGTCACGATTCCATTTAGCCTGAAGAAACTCTACTGAGCCAAGCTCTTGCTCTACCGCATAGGAAATAAGGGAAAAGTTTTAATTTAAGCACATCTTCATGCACTCCTTGTTGTCGGAATAAATTGCATACTTCAAGGAAGGCACGAATATGCTATCTAGCATCCTCATTAGGTGAACCAGCAAATTAACCGATAGAATTTAGCATGTTAAACATCACCGATTTAAGCTCAAAATGAGTTGCTTATATTTCAGGTGCCACGATGCCTGGATTGAGATCATCAAGAATTAGATTCAAATGGTGTCGTATTGTCTGGTCTTGCAACTTGAAGATTAATTGCTACATCGGGATCTTCTTGATCTCACATGTTGTCACCTTGTAGCTGTAGTTGGTTTATATAATCTCTGGTTTGTTGGTTACGTCGCCTCTGTCTGAACGTTTGTTTAATTTCAGGGTCGAATGGTTCTAATGGTTTACCAGCATATCTCAGGGTCATGCAATAATAAAACCTACAAAATTAAATAATAAAATAAGTTAGACTAAGTAAATATAAAGTGACAAGAAAAACTTGTTATGGCAAAAAATAAAAAATTTTGTTAGTTGCCAATCCCTGGCAACGACGCCAAAAACTTGATTTGATTTCCTGTAAATGTATATGCTAAGGCAAGCAATTATGTGCAAGTATACACAATTAAATGAAGTAATATAGGGTAAGTGAGTATCACCTCCTCAGGGATTGGTCGAAAGTTTTTAAGCTTCACCACAAGTAGAACTAGTTGTCACAAGCTAATTCCTATTGTCTTACCTAACTAAAAGACTATTAATAATAAAACATGAAAACACTATAAAGTTTGATTGCATAAAATTTTGGTTGAGACAAAATAAATATGTATACTATCGAAATAAAATAAAACAAAAAAAACGTTGATCCAAATACAATTCAAATAACCTTGCATATTCATACTTATCGCAGAGCACTCATACTAATCTTTTGTATTGACAAGCAATTATTCTAAGTCCATATTGAATTTTTATGACATGCTTAAACTTCTCGACAAGATTACTAAGTGCTCTTAGACGGTTGCTATGGCAATACTCCTCAGAGTTAAATACAACCCTTGGTTTGTCAGACTGTTGTTGTAGTAATACCTCTCAAAGTAAACTATAGTCGTTGCCTATCCTACTTAAGCGTCCATCCCTTTTAGTCGATTGAAACAAGCTCCTTATCTCTAAGGTAGACAAATTAGAACTTCACCATCCCGGATCCGTTCCATTGTTCATGTGGATCTACCTTAATTCTCTTAAATCTATGAATCAATATCTAGACAAAAGGCAATATGTCAACGCTCTTACATTGCCAATGCATGTTTCACCAAAACCCTAGGCATTCTCTCGAAGCTCTTGCAGTGTCAAGGTAAAAATATTTAAACAATGAACAAAATAGTCATGAGCAGAATCATAATTCATCATTCATAAAGTAGAAAATAATTGTTTAGGCAAAACAAAGATTAACACCAAGTAAGACAGTCATGGTTCTATCAAAAAGTCATCCAAGTATCATGTTTTTAATACAACCCCAAATACGTAAAGAAATTTAAGAACAAAGGAAGAACGACTCCCAAAATCGGGGGCTCTGTCGTGAAAATTTTGATCAACACCGCGCCTGCCTTGGCGATCAGCCTCTCTCGAGACCTGACCGTCGTTCTGCTATAGTTTGTCTATGGAGGACACCAAGGAAGGTCGGTTGGTAAACGGTGGGGAAGTACTACAGTTGCTCGCTCACACTTCAAGTAAAGCTTTTCTAACTTCCTTCTCCTTTCCCTTTTCAAGTGGAGATTCCCTAAATACATGTTAATGTCTTGTCCACGCTAAAAAAAGAAAAGCGGCTGGCGGTTGTCAGAATCTTGAGGGCTTGCTTGCACGTGAAGGAATTTGTACAGCTGACATGTGACATAGGTGATTTCGTCATATCCACTTTAAACTTTCCAGATAAACCTTGGCTTGGCGAGATAAATCTGCTCCTCGTGTTTTTTAGCTTCTCTATTCCATTGGCCCTTACAAATTACGTTTTAGGGACTGAAATGTTCTCCCTCAGTAAATTTTCTGCACATACAAAATCACACAGACCCTTTCTCCTCAACAACATCATTCAAACCAAATAAATTTTGCCGAAGCAAAACTTATCCACCACAAAAAACTATAACCAAAATACAACAAAAAACAACTAAAATGTTGTGCATGCTTTGTTTAGACGAGCAATAACTTAAGGGAAGAGACTACAAATTGAGTCTTTTTATGGAGTTATCAGTCACTCATTGTTTGTAATATTACAATGGTTCTAATAATTACTACTAATGTTGGAGGAACCTACTGTGGGTCACACCCTCGGGTTGAAATGAGCATAATTTAAATGAATTGTAATTGTACAATTTAATTATACATTAATGTAAATGTCTATAATTAAAGTTAATATATATTTGATATATATGTAACTTTAATAATCCTGAATAAATATATGGATATTAAAGAAAATATAATTATGATTATATTTCTTTTAATAAATATAAAATTCTAAATAATTATTTAATACAGAATAAACATAAGGGTTAGGGTTTCTTTGTCGTATAAAAGGATTATAATGGTCTAGCAATTGTTCTAATCTCTTGGATATTTTTTCTCATAACAGTTTTGAGAAAAAAACTGCTCACCACCGGGTGAACTGCATAGATTCCAAGACGATCTCGTGGAGGCTTTGGATTCGAGTTGTTCGTGACTACATATACGAATTGATGTTCATCCAGGAAGCCTAGGTGAATTTCGTATTTATTCAACCTGAATTTGAGTTTTTCGTACTTGCATCGCTAGTGAGACCTTCAAGTTTATATCCACCGCGTAATAGAGTACGCCGACAGTCCCAACATAACAACCTTATAGGAATAACTTTATAACATTTAATGTTAAATTCACATTAGGAAACAAATTTACTTTATTCCTCACTACTAATATCTCGAAACATTTCGAATTCTTTAAAATCAATCGCTTTAAGTGATAATTCATCATGACATAGTAGGGGTAATCAATCCATTATAAACATTACCTTTGAAAGGTAATTCTAGCAAGTCCATTAAAACTCAACACTTAAAATCCTTACCAGACAGTTGCTGTCTACGAATACGATTCACCTCGCACTCTAGCCTAAAGTTTTAGTCGCAAACATGTCACTTAGGTTCAATTCTATCAAAATTACATTCTTTAATCCATACTATACTTTTATAAGAATAAGGGTATCCTTAAACTTACATTGGTACTTCCTATTATGCCGATGCATCATCATAATTAGACTAAATAGGAGAACTGTGACTAACCGCATTACTATCACTAATTTTTAAACCTCATGTTCGTTCGTTTACTCAAATTGATTACACACATCTTATACATACACTAAATTTATTCACCTTTATGAGTAAGGAATGGCATCAATCGAACCTTACAAACACCATATCAGTAACAATGGCATCCTAGTGGCATGTATACACTTTTTGACTAAAAAAAGAATGATTTAGTCCTAGAATCTGCTAAACCTTCAGCTCTGATATCAATAAATGTAACACCCTCAACCAGGAAATGTGTACTATTACTAGTTAAAGATGTCATATCAAATATTCAAACATTTCTTAACCCAAAATGGGTAAAATTTTCTTTCCTTAAAAATTTTAAAATTTTAACATTTGCAATAAAATAACTAATCACCGAAAATCAAAATATAATATTCCGACTTCAATTTCAAATCTGGTTTCAAGCAGTAACAGGCAGTTCTACTCTGTTTCATATAATAGATAAAATTGTTGATTTAAAATCTAATTAATTAATATTTAAAACATAGTTTGATAACATAATAATATTTATCCATACTATTAACCATATTTAATACTAACTATATTAATAATTTGCAGATATTTTTTACTCGTATACATGTCAACTAGAAAATTTAGAACACAATAGTATGTCATTACTGTTACTTGTAAATATTCCTTGGTGATTGATGTCAAACACAACTTCTTACTCTTATCACTTTCATTTACCTATGTGTTAATATCATCACACGCTAAATATAAATCTAGTGAGGTAATCAATAGAAATATTCAAGGTAATGCAACACATAAATGTAAATATATAACAATATTTAAGGCATTATAACCACTTTACCATATGAGTAATAATAATCAATGCATTATGATCACTTTACCTGATATTTTAATCATGCTACTAATACTAACATGATATGAACCATATATAAAATTTCTTATCAATATACTTTCCATTTGTTTCATAAGCTCAAAAGCTTATTCACTTGTATATCAATTATTAACCAATAAACCATAGCCCAATTCAAACCCTGAGGACGCTGGGTACTCAAGTCAAATATATGCATCGTAGTCATTACACATATGGTCGTGCCCACCATATACACTAAGTGTCTTGGATATACACTCTAGTGTAATGCACTAAGTGTCTTGGGTATACACTCTAGTGCCTGCACTAAAAGTCTAGGGTATACACTCTACTACGAATGTAATGGTATAAAAATCATCCTATAATAATTTCTTTAGAATTTATAATGATTTTCTAAACATATTGTCTAGATCACAATTCTAGCCAGATCTCACTAATTAGAATTTTTCAGCATATTCACTAATTTTATTAACTCACCAAATGCACATATATGAATAAATCACAAAGTCACACAACATTATGAGTCACTTCTTATCATAGAAACTCTGTCACTGGCTCATAGCAAGTTAATGTTTATTCGATAACATAAGTACAAATAAAATATGCACTCACCTGGTGTCCTTAGCTTGCAACCTTCCTTAGAAATTCACATTTCATCCTTAACATTCTCCTTAGCTTTAATATTGTTAGATCTTGTTTTCAAACACACAATCTCAAGTATCATTATTTACAAAACGTATGCAATTAAAATCACATGTCATAATCTTACTAACATAGGAACACGTTAGGAAATAAATTCCTAACAAATCTTCCGATTCTCATTCGATACAAATTCCATGTCAAAACATAATTGCTAACCTTCACACCTCTATTTAACCACTCAAGTTCTTTTTTATCCAAACTTCACATAATATTTTCACTTATGTTCCCAACTTTTCAATATTTGTGATTTGAATCTCAACTTTTACCAACTTTCCAAAATAATTCAATTTTACATTCTAACATTAATTTCAACATTCTAACCTTAATTTCATGCTTAGTTCATCAATTATTGAACAATTATGCATTGATCCCATAATTTTCCATAATTACTTCATAGGTTCCACAACTTTCAAAAAATTAAAAGAGGGTCCTTATAACTTTCTAAGGTTGTAGAATCCTTCCAACTTCATTTCTAGCCCTTACATAATTTTTCCATAATTTTTCTCACTTTCAAAAACTTAGGCCAGATATCTTAGGGGTACGGTTTCATGTTTTCACTTGATTTCAATTTGATTCAAGCATGAAATCAATCTCTATTCAATATTTCAAAGCCTCTAAAATTAAACTCCTAATCAAATTTCATCAAAATACAAACTACCCAAATTTAAGGTTTAGGCTGATTACATAAAAAACATCTATAGGCAGTTTTAATAGTCAATAAAGCTTTGAAATTATTCTACAACATCAAAAAAACTCAAAATCCATCATCAATTCATGAAACTCTAACATGTTTATAGACCCTAAAATTTGGGATCTAAATACTCAAGCAAGATAGCACAATAATGGTACTAAATGATAGAGCTTTTCGAATAGAACAATTTTCTATTTCACGCTTTAATCCAAAAACCAAAGGAATTTGCTTGAAAATATTTTCCCTTACCTTATATGAAGCTCACGCCCAAGGATAAGAAAGATGAACAAGTTTTCATGAACATTTGGTTAATTTCATGTTAATATTTCATTTATTAAGCTTAAATGAATTTAAAATTCATCTAATTGGGAAATGACAATTTTACCATTAATAAAACTTGATAATTACATCCATACCAAGCCATATTTTATTTATGATCTTTCCAAAGTCAAAGATGAACAAATTATTATGCCATTTACAACTTTGCCCATTTACTTTTCTAAATATTTTAATCTTATCATTTTCATCCAACAGTCCAAATTGAACATGAAAATAAATTCTCAAATCCAATAATCATATTATTTTCCATCATTTTAAAATGTGGGTAATTTTTCTAAACTTAATTTATCATCCTTCAATATTTCTATTCAATCCGATTTACCGAAATTTTACTAGCCTTTAACACTTTATAGTTTTTAATACAAAATTCATATCAGAAATCCGTTTCACACAAAAACGTCATTCTTGGGTGTGAACTATTCATTTATGGGATAAAAGTTCTTTTTGGAAAATGACCACTTTGGTCCCTAAATTTTTCTCAGGATTATACTTTGGCAACTAAACTTTCAAAATTTATATTTTGGTCACCAACAAAAATTTTGGGGTGTTACAATTCTTCTCCCTTAAGAAAATTCGTCCTCCAATTTTCAGTACGCACATGATGTAATAACATCATATATTGCTTTTTCATATATTGCTCTCTTTTCCAATTTGTTTTTTCAACTTTTGATTTCTTTAACAAACTTTAATAGGTACTGATTTCTCAAGTCAAATTTTGATTGAATCTTAATATCCTCCGATGTAATAACATGATAAGGATCTGATCGATACTTTAAGAAACACTAAACACCAACTTAATAAAAGTTCTCTTTTCTTTTCAAATATGAATAAGACTTTTGTCGATGGGCAGGTATTTTGAGATTATCTTAAATAATCTTTACTTGTTACAAAGTCCATTGTAACTCGTTCCCATTTCCACTAAGGGATGGAAAGCGGTTACAACAATCAAGAAGTTACTTGATACTCTACTTAAGTTGTTGTCATATCATACATTTAGAAACAAACTCGGTGATAGCTATTTTTATGCCTGGCACTTATATCGACTCTTTCCTCAATAATATAAGTATCCATTAGACTTAACTTCAAAGTCTTTGATTTTAACTTTTTCCACTTGTTCTATCTTAGACAAGCACAATAATTTTATTTTTTTTCTTTGAAGATCCTTTACTCAATCTAGCAACATAGGCTTTAATTCTATAATAAAAACACCAACTTTATTTAAAGTCAATCACGTATTCAAAATTCTCATAACATAAATGTATTTCATCTTTATCGTATCAGCCACTACGTTAGCTTTTCCTGATGGTAGTCGATAAACACGTCATTATTCTTTAAGGAATTCAATACATTTCCTTTATTTTCACTTCTTCGAATTAATACATACTTTTTACTTTTGAGATTTGTAAAGATATAGCTTCACTCACCATATAGATATTGTCATTATATCAACGAAGTAAACAAAATTGTTTCCAACTCAAGATCATGAGTCGGATAATTTCTTTCATGATTTTTAGTGGCTATGAAGCATAACCATAATTGTTCCTCTTGCATTAGCACGCATCCCAAACTATTGTGAGACGCATCACTATAAATCACACAATCTTTTTCAGATTGGATTATACTGACCCTGGAGCTTATGCCAGTATTCTTTTTAACATATTGAATTTTTATTTGCATTTATCAGTCCAAATAAAGAGTGTGTCTTTTCTCAATAGCTTGGGTAGAGGAAAAACAATCATCAAAAAGTTTTTCACGAACCTTGGGTAGTGACTAGCAAGTCATAAGAAACTTCGAAATTTGATAACATTCTTTGTACTTTATCATTCGACTATAGCTCGTGCTTCCTTGATTTTTTTGTTATGCCCTCAACAAAGACCACAAGGCTAAGGAATACAATCTTGGACAACCAGCATTTTCACTTTGTCAACTTAGCATACAACTTTTCCCCTAAAGAGTTGGAAGAGTTATACAGAGATATGCATTGTGTTCTTCCTTGGTATTACAATAGATTAAATTATCATAAATGAACACTACCATAAAGTAATCCAAGTATAAGTGAAATATTCAGTTTATCAAATCCAAAATGTCATAGGAACAGTCGTTAAACCAAACGACGTTACCGAAAACTCGTAGTGTCCATAAAGAATTCTAAAAACTACCTTAGGAGGATATTCTTCCTTATCTTTAACTATTACTATACACGTAGGGGATCAATCTTAGAGAACATCAATGTACCTTTTAATGGATCAAAAGATCATTAATCCTCGAAATATGATACTTTTCTTCACTGTTATCTTATTTTGACTGGCGATAATCCATGCATAATTACATAGACTCATCTTTCTTTTTCACAAATAACAGTGGTGCATCCCAAATGATCCTCTTGGTCTTGTAAATATTGTCTTAATAATTCGAATAACTATGCCTTTTAAGCCTTTAGGCTCAATCAGAGCTAATCAATATGTGGTAATCGAAATAAATGCAGTGCCCTGTAGCACCTCTATATTATTTTATTTATTCTACATCTCAATCTGGGAGTAATCCACGTAACTTTTGCGGATACACATTTGGATACTCTGGAATAGATAGAAGATATGAAAGTTTGAGTATCCATTTCATTCACTAAGATGGACTAACAACCTTATAGCAATACTTTATAACAGTTACTGTTAAAATCACATTAGGAAACAGATTTACTCCTTTTCCCTACTATTGATAGATCGAAACTTTTCGAATTCCTTAAAATCAATTATTTTAATTGATAATTCATTGTTGCATTGTAGGGGTAATCAATCCATTATAAAACTTACCTTTGAAATGTAATAATATTAAGTTCGTTAAAACTAAACCCTTTGAATCCTTACCATACAGTTACTGTCTACAAATATGATTCACCCTTGCATTTTAGCCTAAAGCGTTAGTCAGAAACATGTCACTTAGGATCAATTCTATCAGAATGTTCCATTCTTTAATCCATACTATACTTATGTGTGAACGAAGGTTTCCTCAAACTTACATTGGCATTTCCTATTGTGTCGATGCATCTTCATAATTATATTAAACAGGAGAACAAACTACATTACCATCATTATTAGCTTATTTTTAAGCCTCTTGTTCGGTCACTTACTTCAAATACTCGATTACACACATCTTAAACATACACTACATTTATTCACCTTCATGAGTAAGTAGCGGTATCAACAGAACCTTACAAACATCGGATCAATAATAATGACTCTTAGTGGCATGTATATACTTTTGAACTAAAAAAAGCTCAGATTAGTCCTATAATCGGCTAAACCTGCAACTCTGATACCAATAAATGTAACACTCTTAACTTGTAAACGTGTACTATTACGAGTTAAAGATGTCACGTCAAATATTCAAACATTTCTTAACCCAAAATGGTTAAAATTTTGTTTCCTTAAAAATTTCCAAATTTTAACATTTAATATAAAATAATTATTCATCGAAAATTAAAATATAATATTTTGACTTCTATTTCAAATTCGGTTTCAAGAAGTAATAGGCAGTTCCGCTCAGTTTCATATAAAAAAGTAAAACCATCTAAAAATTATCTTATTTAAAATCCAATGAATTAATATTTAAAACATAGTTTGATATCATAATAATATTTATTCATACTATTAACCATATTTAATACTAACTATATTAATAATTTGCATACATTTCTTACTCGTATACATGCCAACTAGAAAATTTATAACACAATAGGATGTCATTACAGTTAGTTCTAAATATTCTTTGGTGATTGATGCCAAGTACAGCTTCTTACACTTCTCACTTTCATTTACCTACGCGTGAAAATCATCACACGCTAAGTATACACTTAGTGAGGCAATCAATAGAAATATTCCAGGAAATGCATTACATAAATGTAAATGAGTAACACTATTTAAGGCATTATGACCACTTTACCAAATGAGTAACAATAATCAATGCATTATGATAACTTTACCTGATATTTCAATCATGCTACTAATACTAACATGATATGAACCATATATAAAATTTCTTACCGATATACTTGCCATATATTCTGTAAGCTCATACGGTTCTTCACATGTATATCAATTATTAACCAATAAACCATGGCCCAATTTAAACCCTGAGGACCCAGGGTACTCGAATGAAATATATATGTATCACAGTTCTTACACATAAGGTCGTTCTCACCATCTATATTGTGTCTTCAGTATAAACTCTAGTGTTATGCACAAAGTGTCTTGGGTGCACACTCTAGTGCTTACAATAAGTGTCTTGGGTATACACTTTAGTGCTAAACCAATTATGTAGCTGCTTATGAACTCTATGGCATGTCAACTATACCTTGTCCCTTAATGACTTGCTTGGGCCTATAATCTATTTTTATTCCATCCATGGCAATGTTTATCAATATCATTTAACGTTTGGGCAGTTCATACCCGAAATAACATTCACATACATGTATCAATAAGTGATCAATGCATTTAATATTTTACTCCTGACATTTAAAACATGTTAAATACATGATAAATGACAAAATATCAAGCTAATGTAAACAATGTAGACTCTTCGCAAGTCTTCCTAATGATGTATAAAATATCCATGTATAATGTCATGCATGCATTGCACTCACTTTGACACTTTATATACATGTCAAAATATAATACTCACGAAGCTTTAACTTGATCCTTTGATTTTAATTGGGGTGATCCCAAAATTTATCACAATTTCATATTCTATTAGTTTTCACTACCTTTAAAGAAATATTATTCAGTATTATTCTACAGATTTAAAAATTATTCTGTTTATACCAATGGAAACTATACTTGAATAGAAATATAAGCATATAAGGAACTTATTCTAATTCAATTTGTACAATTTATAGTGAATTTTCAAAGTTAACTTACAAAAGCTGTTTTGAGTAGAATCTGTTGCCCTGCTTTCTGACATATCCTCAATTAAAAATTCATATCTTTTTGTATTCTCCTTGAAATCAGTAACCGTTTGTTTTAAACAAAACTAAATTGTTATAAAAATCCAACGGTATAAAAATCATCCTCTAATAATTTTTGTAACATTATTGACGATTTTCTAAAATTACTATTCAGATCACAATTATAGGCAAATTTCACCAATTAGCATTTTATGCAAATATACGCATAAATCACAAAGTCATACAACATTATGAGCCACTTCTTACCTTATCAACGTCGTCACTGGCTCATCACAAGCAAATGCTTATTCGATACCATAAGTACAGATTAAATATGCACTCACTTATTGTCCTTGGCTTGCAACCTTCCTTAGAAATTCACATTTCATCATTAAACTTCTCCTTAGATTTAAAATTGTTTGATCTTGATTTCAAACATAAAATCTAAATGAGCATCATTTACAAAATGCATGCAATTCAAAACACATGTCAGAATCTTACTAACATAGGCATATATTAGGAATTAAATTCCTAACAAATCTTCCAATTCTCATTCGATACAAATTCCATGTCACAACATAAATGTTGACCTTAACATCTCTATTTGACAATTGAAGTTCCTTTTTATCAAAACTTCACATAACATTTTCACTTAAGTTCCCAACTTTTCCATATTTGTGATTTGAATCTCACCTTTTATCAACATTCCAAAATAATCCAATTTCATATTCTAACATAAATTTCAATATTCTAACATTAATTTATAGCGTAGTCCATCAACTATTTAACAATTACACATTGATCCCATAATTTTATACAATTACTAAATAGGTCCCCTAACTTTCAAAAAAATAAAAATGGTCCCTCTAACTATCTAAGGCTTGTAGAATCCTTCATATGTTTCTTCCAAAAAAATTCTCACATTCGAAAGCTTAGGTCAAATATCTTAAGGTTAGGGTTTCATGATCGCACTTGATATGAATTTGATAAAAGCATGAAATTAACCACTATTCAACATTTCCAAGTCTCAACAATTAAACCACCAACAAAATTTTATCAAAACATAAACTTAACCAAATTTAGGGTTTAGGTCGAATACACAAGAAACATCTCTAAGCAATTTTAACTGTCAATCAATCTTGGAAATGATTCTAATACATCAAAAACCTCAAAATCTATCATCAATTCATGAAACCCTAACATGTTCATAAACACTAATGTTTGGGATCTAAGTTCTCAAGCAAGATTAGCATGCAATAATGGTACCAAATGATAGAGCTCTTCGAATAAAACAATTCTCTATTTCATGCTTTAATCTAAAAACCAAAGGAATTTGCTTGAAAGTGAAAAATAAAATTTTCCTTACGTTCTATGAAGCTCACGCCAAAGGAGAAAAAAGATGAACAAGCCTTTATGAAATTTTGGTTAATTTCATGTTAATTTGTCATTTATTAAGCTTAAATGAATTTAAAATTCATTTAATTGGGAAATGATAATTTAACCATTAATGAAACTTGATACTTACATCCCTACCAAGCCACATGTTAATTATTATCTTTCCAAGTCAAAGATAAAGAAATAATTATGCCCTTTACGACTTTGCCCACGCACTTTTCCGAAAATTTCAATCTTACCATTTTCATCCAACGATCCAAATTGAACATGAAAATAAATTATCAAATCCAATAATACATATTATTTTCCATCATTTTAAAATATGGAAATAATTTTTATAAGCTTAATTTATCATCATGTTAAATTTCTCAAAATTTCTATTCGATCTAATTTACCAAAATTTTACCAGACTTTAACACTTTATAACTTTTAATACAAAATTTGTATTACAAATTTGACGTTATTGTTGGGGGTTAACTATTCATTTATGGGATAAAATGTCTTTTTGGGGAAATTACTACTTTGGTCCCTAAACTTTTCCCAAGTTTATACTTTAGCCTCTAAACTTTCAAAATTTATATTTTGGTCGCTAACCAAAATTTTATTGTGTTACATAGCCCATGTAATACAAAAATGCTCCCCATGGAATTTCTTTTAAAAAAGAATATGATATTATGCTAGTTTAAGGAGTGGGGCTAAAAATCTAGAAAACCCCATATGGATTTTAGGTTGTTACATAGCCCATGAAATATAAACATGCTCCGCATGGAATTTATTTCAAAAATAATAGGATATTATGCTAGTTTAAGGAGTAGGGCTAAATATCTAGAAACCACATATGGTTTTTATGTGAGAACTTATTGGAATCCAACTATTATATTATTTAATGTTGAAATTATTTATTGAGCATATATGCAATTTTGAAGCCAATAATGCATATATGGGTACATTTGGGTAATTATTTATTGATGAAAACCATTGCTTGTGCATATATGGAATAATTTCCAAAGTTACTCAAGAAGACTGAGAGGTTGAAAAATCTTTTGATAAGAAAGTCGACAATTAAACCTCCTTAGGGCTTGAGTAGGTATTTGGTAAGTTAAGAAAAGGTGAGTGCAAATATATTTGTTAAATGTGATTTATGATCCTTGAATAATTATGGAAAGTCTCATGAAAAATATCGTATGTAGGGATGATTATATAATATTATGGAAATTTGGTTGTACAAATGAATTTCCCAAGTAGCCTCGATAACGGTCTTAAGGTGCAATGTCATGCCTATGGTCAAGCAGCAGCGTCCTTGAACCTTCGGGTTCTTTCACTATAGTAGAGAGATTTCACATTGGTGTTGGCACTACAATACGGTTAAAACGTTGGTGCATTTGGCCCTTTGGGTTCATTCACCCTTGAGAGGTTAGTTTATCTTTGGTGTTGTGTTTGGTGTATTATATGGCAATTGTATTAGCTCACTTCACCTAGTTAGACCACTTATAAGGATTACTTTGGGTGCATCCTTAATGAATTCTTATTCTTGAGTCTCAATTCCATTGTTATTATACATATTGGCTTATCAATTACAATTGAAAGGTCTCACTTGGTTATTATTGTATTTTGATTCTCTACTACCTCACTAAGTTTATTTCTTAGCATGTGTTGTTTTCACATGTATATACTTTGAAGGAATCATAGTTACCCAAGCATTGTATCACCTAGAAAGGGCAACCGTAAGCAATCACTATAAGGGATTTACTTTTTATATTTTGATATCCTAGTAGTAGCATGTATATGGTGAATACTAGATACTTGGTATAGTTGGTTCTTTTTAAAGAATTATAATGGTTATTAATAACCTTATTTTTATTATACAAAGGTTAAGTAGAATCACTATGAGCCTGCTTAGCTTATCTTACGATGTGTTTTATGAGTATTTTAAATATTAGTTTTATCGGTGTATAGCTGATGAGCTTAATAACGAAAATTTTGTGTTGAGAAACTAGGTTTTAGGTTGGAAACCAATTTTTTTATTGAAAGCTAGATTTTTGTCTGGAAACCAAATTTTAGATTAGAAACCAGATTTTAGGTTGGAAACTATATTTTCTACTACAAGTCTATTATGAGTTTAGTGATCGAATTATGTGATAATTTTAACTAATGTAAGTATGGGAGAGCTTAATGTCATTATTGGAATTAATTATTATTTATATTGTTTGAATTTGCAGGTTTTGCCCTATGGTGTAATTATGTGTTACTCTTACTGGTGCGAATATGTGTTATAACATATTCAAAAAAAGAATAAATAAATAAATTCTTATGAAATGGGTGTTTCATCTATTGGTATTAGATCATCAGGCTTAGTAGATTCTAAGACTAAATTTAGTTTATTATGAGTCTTAAAGTATACATGCTACTAGGATATCGCAAATGTAGACTATTTCTTGCAAACCCTTATAAAATTTCTTAATTTTATTGATGTTATATTTCTTTTCCTAAATGTCTGATAATGATGAGTCATAATAAGGAACATGTCGAATGGGCCATAGTGAAGCCCATAGTGGAAGTAATGAGATGTCCAACAACCCACTCCCAAACATGACCCGTTGGATTCACCGATTCCTCCTATGGGTCTTATGCAAGATCAAAGGGTATTTTTTTAAACCTTGAATGTTATCCTAAATCGATTTAATACTCAGATGGTTAAGCATGCACCCCAACAATATATTGCAAAAGAACTCAAGAACCTTGGATCTGTGGATTTCAAGGGGGATAATGACTGGGACCTAATGACAGCTAACTATTGGTTAAATGACATTAAAGTACTATTAGACGGGTTACGTTTTGGGATGTAGAGAAACTAGATGGAGTGATATCCTTACTTCAGGAACAAGCCCGTTTTTTGTGGACAAACGCTACAATACATGTGCCTTTAAAGAATGTGACATGGGAGTTCATCTTGGAAGAGTTCAATAACAAGTACATTAGAGATTTATTTATTAGAGAAATGAAGCTAGAGTTATTAAAGCTCAAACAAGGGAGTAAGATAGTATATTAATATAAATATTAGTATAATCAACTAAATCAGTTTACTTCGGAATTGATCCTCACTGAAAAGGCTCGTTGTGATTGGTTCATTGAGGTTTTGATTTGGTTTGCTTCAAAACTGATCCCGAATTATTTTTACTTTCCATATGCAATCCAATCTCTTTTGGGTCAAAATTTTTCATTTTAAATATATAATCAAAGCTTTGTTTCCCGACCATTTAAAAGGCAATAATTGTTCCTTTATTTACAAATCGTTATCCAAAGTGTAGGAATTTGTTAGGGATAACTTTTGTTGATATGTCTGGAATAGGGAAAATAATAACTTCTAGAAGGATGTTTGGATCCCTGGAATGAATCCCCTGGTCAAGTGTACGATTAATAATTAGGCTTCCAGTCTTGACATCCCTCTTAGTGACCTTACCACTAACTCTAACCAATGGGACTTGGCCAAGCTTAAGCATTTCCTTGATGAAATTCTAGTCTGTGAGGTTATAGTTATCCCCTCCCTGTCCTAATACTGGTATCAATCAACCTAATAGGCATTAGGAGCACTCTGGTATATGCATAGTTAGTGTACTATAGGCTTAAGCAAAATCAATAAAAAGATCAGGACAAGATCTAGAACTTGCATGGAGCTTTGATGGCCCTCAATGAACTAGGAACTTCATATTGTTAGTCCTCCAAAATCACCTAATGAAGAACATGAAAAAGCCAGATGTGGTCTCATGACATATCTTGGGTGCCCAGTGTATGGCAACAGGGATGAGTCTACCATCCATGCCCTCTAGGATTGCCCTACCTCCTTCATGTTATGGATATAAATTATCCTTCTATACTCAACATGAAGTATCTGTTTCATTCCTCTTCTTGATTGGTTACAAACTAATCTTAATAATTCTGGAAGTATTGATCATGAGGGCTATGGTTGGAGACATATGTTTGGAATCCTATTGTAGAGGCTCTGGAAGTAACGATGCAGTTTTGTCTTTGACGAAGAAGTGTGATCAACTTTGGCTATCTTTGTAATACCCAAAAAATTTGGAATAATGACCAAAATGAAAATTTTGAATGTTTGATGGTGAAAGTATAATAATTGAGAAAAGTTTAGAGAATTAAGTGGTGATTTCCCCAAAAAGAATTTTATTTCATAAATGGATTTATTTAGTGGCCAAATTATAAATTTGGTAAAGTTTGGTGACCAAAATATAAACTTTGAAATTAAGGACAAAAATGTAATTTACTAAAAATTACAAAATGGGTCACAAAAATAAGTAATAAAAATATTATTTTCACATTTTTAAAATGTTGGGAAATAATATTTTATGGTTTAATTTCATGTTTAATTTGAATTATTTGATTAAAGTGACTGAATTGTAATTTTTGGAAATTACAAGGGCAAAACGATAAAGTGGAAAACTAATTTGTTCATCTTTGACTATTAAAAGATGACAAGGCTGATATTTATTTGATTTTGAAGATGATAAGGATATGTATCTTGGTTTAATGGTAATTATGAAGTTATATTAAGGGTATATTGGTATTTTATCAAGTTAATGATTTAAATGATATTTTAAAGGATAGTAAGCATGATATCAATCAAAAATATCATGCCAATGTTAATCTTCTCCAGCATCTTCACGTGAGAAAGCTTCCAAGGTAAGAAAAATATTTATTTTCCATTTTTGAGCTAATTCCTTTGGAATTTGAGTTATGTCGTGAGATAGGAAAGTGATCTAAGCGAAAAACACTATCATTTGGTACCAATATTGCTTTCTAATCTTGTTGGATTTCAAAGATCCCAAATTTAAGGGTTTATGTTCATGATAGGATTCATGAAATTGATGATAAATCCTGATGATTTACATGTTGTAGATTCATATTCAAGTATGTATGATGATTAGAACATGTTTAATCGTTCTAAAATTATTCTTTAAGTTTTGGCCATGGATTGTTTGAGTAAGAATAATTATGGAAAAGTTATATATAGGTTGGAAATGATGAAGGAAATATTATACAAGCCTTAGAAAAATTGGGGATAATTTCGTAAGTTTTGAAAAGTTGGAGATCAATTTGTAAATTCTGGAAAATTGATGGGTTGTTGTGTAAGTGATATATAATTGATGTCCTATGCTGGAAATTGTTGTTTGGGAATTAAAATGAGTGTTAGAATGTGAAATATGACTATTTTAGAAGTTTGAAAAGATTAGTGATTTAAGTACAACAATTTCATTGTCGGGGTACTTAAATGTAATTATGCTTTTGTAAAAGCATTTGAATGATAGTCATTTCAATGCTGGAATCTTGGTATTAAGAATCTAAGTGATAAATGGTGAAGGACCATTTTGAGTAAATTGGAAAAGTTGGTTCCAATGTTAAAATGAGTTATTAAGTGTTTAATATTTGGTAGAATGGAGTTGTTATGGGATATGTTTATGTTAGTATAATACTAACATATGTATCATTGTGAATTTGTGATTTATATACATATCATGATTTATTTGTGATTTAAGCAAGTTAAGTATAAAAGGGTTTATTGTGGAACATAGTGAGGCACATATTGTGGATTTTATAAAGTGTCCAGGTGAGTGCAATACATACATGAAATTATACATGGATATTTTATACATTATCAAGAAGACTTGAGATAAGTCAACCTTATTTATATCAGCATGATATATGTTATTTTTATAACTGCGACATGACATTGAAATGGCACGGTATGAAATCAAAATGCATTGATTATGAAAAATGTTATATTTTACCATGAATGCTTTCGGGTATGAACTGCCCAATGTTAAATTTGATAATATACTTTGCCATGGATGGATCGATAAAGTAGACTATATGCCCAAATAAGTCATTGAGGGACAGGGTATAGTTGGCATGCCATAGAGTATAGCAGTTGCATGTTTATATTACACTATAGTGTGTAAGGACACTAAGTGTACATGGTGGGCACGACCTTATGTGTAATACACTTCAGTGTATATGGTGGGCACGACCTTATGTCTAGCACTACGATGCAAATATTACTCGAATACCCACGGTCCTTAGGGTTGTATATTAGGCTATAGATTATAGATTGTGGTTTATTGCTTAGTAAATGGTAAGCATGCAAATAAGCTTACGAGCTTATGAAATATTTGCAAGTATATGGTAAAAATAAG
Organism: Hibiscus syriacus; assembly: GCF_006381635.1. Taxonomy (NCBI): domain Eukaryota; kingdom Viridiplantae; phylum Streptophyta; class Magnoliopsida; order Malvales; family Malvaceae; genus Hibiscus; species Hibiscus syriacus. The sequence continues at coordinate 1,017,798 of NW_024062586.1, forward strand.
CTTACGAGCTTATGGGACAAATGGTAATTATTTTGGTAAAATAAGCTTACGAGCTTATGGAAATAAATGGTAAAATATTGGATATGCAAATAAAATGATTTTATGGCATTTTGAATTTGACATTGAAAATCATGTATGAATTGTATTGCACTGTTTATTGTTTTAAATTGCCTCACTAAGTATATACTTAGCGTGTGATGATTTTCGCGCATAGGTAAAAAGTTAATAATAGAATAAAGAGCTCAGAATGACATCAAGCATCGAGAGGTATATTTCAATATCAGGAAGACATCCTATAATGGGATTTGAATTAAATAGTGGCATGTAAATAATAATATTCAATTTATTTTGTTGATTAAATTTGGAAACTTTATATGATGAAAGGTTAAATTTTTATGAATTTATATGTATTTTCAGAAATTACTGTAGCAGTTACTGTAGCAGGCACTGTAGCAGTGCATCCATACACACTTGTAATTTGATGTTTTATGCATCGGTGCACTGTTCACGGCACTGTAGCCGTACATCGGTACACTGTTCACTGTTCACGGGTATTGTTCATAAAAAAATATATTGAATTAAATTCATTATAATGAAACATAATTTATATGATGTGATATTTTTATAATATCAATTACCATTTTAAGAAAATAAATTTTAAATCACTTGTAAAAATGGAAATGATTTTAAAAAAATTCGAGGGACATTTATAATCTGTATAGGTATAATTATACAGATTATGGGTGTTACATTTATTAGCATCAGAGCTACAGGTTTAGCCGATTCTAGGACTAAATCGAGGTTGTTTTAAGTTAAAAAGTGTATACATGCCACTAGGATGTCAAAAGTTACTGATAGTTGTATATATACTGTGATGATACTTATAGGGAGTAAAGTTATTCTTTACTAAAGTATGATGATTCTGACTATGTTCAGATATGGGAAACTAAAGAAAAAGGTTGAAAGAAGAAAATGTTGAAAAGAAGGTCGAGATTGAAATCGATAGAAAGAGACCCAACATGATTTATGTAAAACACCTTAGAAGGGTGGATGTTATAAATAATTTTTCTCCATTTTTTGGAAGAAATGCTTTAGTTTCCAGGGAAATATTTAAGCTAATCATTAAATTGTTTAAAGCATTGTTAATTTCAGTAAGAGGAAATAAATAAGTGGTAATAAGTTGTCCGCTAAAAGTTTAAAGAAAGTTGAGTTATTTGTAAATCAAATGGTTATGAGTTGGATTGAGAATATATATCAAGACCATAAAGTTGGATAGAGTTACCTTGTGAAGGTAAATATGTGAAAATGGATTGTTTAACTTTCCATGTTGTAATGAATTATTGTATAGATTGAGATTGATTCTCAAGAACTTGAAAAATGTCAGATTCCTAGTGAGAGGAAAAATAGTAAATTTGCTTGATAGTGTTATTTTAGCATTAACTATTATGAAGTTATTGCTATAAATTTATCAAGTTTGCTTATTGAACGATGTGGACATTGAGACTTTCATTTGAGATGAAAAATGTTTCAATTATTCAATAATAAGTTATAGGGGTTTGGAAAAGTTATACAAATTTCCTTAAAAATGAAATAAGGAATTCTAAAGTAGATATATTCAATTCAATTTGATAAGAAGTATTATTATGGCGGAAGACCTATGGGCCATGATACAAGTGTTAGACAAAAAAAAAGTCCGATAAAGATTCAGGAGCTTATGTTATTGATGAATCCAATGAGATTATCATTAATGTGTTTTAGATCATTTTGATCATGAATTGGTTGTCTCTGCATTAAGGTTGGGTTAATGTCTCAAGAAGCGATTAATTTAGAAAAAAATATGGAAAAAAATTTAATAATTGATGAAAAAGTGAAATATCACTAACGTGATATCAACAATGGATATGATTAAGATGATGTATGAAGATGCATATCTTTTGTACATAAAGTGATAGATACCTAGGTATCTAAAGAACGATCATATGATATTTCCATAATTTGGGAATTTTCATATGTAATTTTAGATCTATTATTTGGATAACCTCTAGATTGAGAGGTGGAATTTAATATTGATGGTTATCAAGGCATTAATCATGTATCTATAGAGTCGTATCGAATGCTTGTGATTGAGTTAAGAGAATAAAGAACCAATTGCAAGAAATGCTAGATTGAGGATGCTTTAGAACGAATATTTTACCTTGGGGTAAACCGATGTTGTTTAAAAAAAATGGATGTATGCGATTATGCAAAGATTATCGATAGTTAAACAGAGCAACTATAAAGAACAAACATCCTATTTTTAGGATTAATAACTTGTTTAATCAGCTTAAAAAGAGAGCAGTAATTATTTCTAAAAACTAATATTCAAATGGAATATCATCATTCAAATATTAAAGAGGAAGATGTGTCAAAGATAGTTTTTAGAATACGGTATAGATACTACGAATTTTGTAGTAATGTCGTTTGGTTTGAAAAATGCTCAAATATCATTCATAGACTTGATGAGTCGAGTATTTCAACCTTACTTAGATCAGTTTGAGGTGGTATGTATTGATGACATACTGGTATACTCAAAGACAAAGATAGAACATGATGTTCATCTTCGTATTGTGCTCGAAATACTTAAGGATAAAAAGTTATATGCCAAGCTATCAAAGTGTGAGTTTTGGCTATCAGAAGTTGCTTTTCTTGGTCATGTTGTCTCGGAAGAAGGCATAAGAGTTGATCCTAAGAAAGTTCAAGCAATATTGGAGTGGAAACCTCCAAAGAATGTTACAGAGGTCTGAAGTTTTTTGGGACTTGATGGTTATTATCGAAGGTTTGTGAAAAACTTTTCGATGATTACTTCTCCTTTGACCAAGCTCTTGAAAAGGGATGTTTCATTTGCTTGGACTGGGAAATGTCAAGAGAGTTTTGAAGCTCTAAGGAATATTCTAACAGAAGCACCAATATTGATACAACCAGAATCGGGCAAAGAGTATGTGGTGTTTAGTGATGTATCTCATAATGTTTTGGGTTGTGTACTTATGCAAGATGGTAAGGTGGTAGCCTATGCTTCTTGACAATTAAAGATGAATGAGGGGAACTATCCTACTCATGATATTGAGTTAGCAGTGGTATTTTTGCTCTAAAGATTTGGCATCATTATTTGTATGGTGAGAGATGCCACATTTACACGGATCATAAGAGTTTGAAATATTTGTTGACTCAAAAAGAGCCCAATTTGAGACAAAGAAGATGGATAGAACTTTTAAAGGACTCTGATTTGATCATTGATTATCATTCAGGTAAGACAAATGTTGTAGTAAATGCATTTAGTCAAAAAATGCCGCACTATTGGATTAATTAAAAGTAAAACCGATGCTTGTAGATCAGATTATAGAGCTACAAAGGAAAGATGAAAGATGCTTGGAAAAGATTTCACTACTGGAAAAAAATGAGACTAAAGACATGGAAGTCAAGTTCGATAGATGTCTGATTATCGAGGAAGAACTTGTATTCTAGAAAATGATGAATTGAAGAAAGATATTCTTTCTCAGGCACATTATTGTCCACTGACTATGCATACAAGTTGGAACAAAATGTATCAGGATGTAAAGAGTCATTTTGGTGGTTGGGTATGAAAAGAAACACTACTAAGTTTGTTGCTACATGTTTGACATGTCAATAAGTAAAAGCTAAGCATAAAGTGCTTTCGTAATTGTTACAACTGATTTCTATTCTAGAGTGAAAAGAGTAAAGAGTTACTATGGATTTTGTTACTGGATTTTGACATCAAATAAAAAGGATTCCATTTGGGTAATAGTGACTGGTTAATTAAATTGACACATTTCATTCAAATGTGAATGGACTATGCATTGAATAAATATACAGAGTTCTATATCAAGGAGATAGTTCGATTACAAGGAGTATCAATATCCATTATATTGGACAGGGATCCAAAGTTCATTTTAAAGATTTTGGAAATATTTACATAAAGTTTTGGAAACTTGATTTAATTTCAGTACGATCTTTCATCCATAGACGGATGGTAAGTCAAAAAAGTACTATTCAGACATTAGAAGATATGTTGAATGCATGTGTGAATGATTCCAAGGAATCATGGGAAAAGAAAAGTATTTGATTTTAGTAGAATTTTCCTACAATAACAATTATCAATTGAGTAAAAAGATGGATCCATATGAAGTTTTATATGGGAGAAAATGTCGAATACCATTGAATGGGTTCAAGTTAAAAGATTGAAATCTTGTTGGCTTAGATTTATTGAAAGATGTTGAGGATGAAGTAAAGGTAATTCAAGGAAATCTCAAGATGATATTTCATCGACAAAAGTCTTATGTAGACTTGAAGTGGAAAGAGATTGAATTTTATAAAGGTGATAAAGTTTTTCTTAAAGTATCGCCTTGGAAAACAAAATTTTGTGTTTTTGGAGCAAAGAAAAACTAAGTCTAAGATTCATTGGATCTTATGAGATATTAAAAAAATGATGGACAGATGCCTTTTCAGTTAGCATTAACTCTGAAGGTAATTGAGATTAAGAGTTGGACAAAGTACAAAATGTTTTTTATGTGTTGATGCTTAGAAAGTATCGATTGGATCTTTCACATGTAATTTCATCAGAGGAAAATTAAGATCTAATCAGATTTGATTTTTGAAGAAGTATCAGTTCGGATCATAGCTTGAGAAATCAAAGAACTGCGTAGCAAGATGATTACTTTAGTCAAAGTGATTTAGCATAATCATAATGTTGAGGACGTTACTTGGGAACGAGATGACGACATCTTCAATCTGGTTGAAGAATTGGATTAAACATATTCAAAATCTATTGATTTGCATGATCTTTACAAAATTCACCAGAAATTTACAGTTAAGGCATGTGTATGTTTTACCAGTTAGTATAATCCTAAATTAGGGTTATGAATATACAATGGAAAGTGCAATCTTTAAAAAAAAGAAGTTAGGGTTTCATAGAAAGTTTTAAAATTCGAGGATGAATTTTCTTAAGGAGAGGAGAATTGTAATACCCCAAAAATTTGGAATAATGACCAAAATGAAAATTTTGAATGTTTGATGGTTAAAGTAGAATAATTGAGAAAAGTTTAGGGAATTAAGTGGTGATTTTCCCAAAAAGAATTTTATTTCATAAATAGATTTATTTAGTGGCCAAATTATAAATTTGGTAAAGTTTGGTGACCAAAATATAAACTTTGAAAAATTTAGAGACCAAAATGTAATTTTGTAATAATTACAAATGGGTCACGAAATTAAGTAATAAAAATATTATTTTCACATTTTAAAAAAGTTGGGAAATAATATTTTATGGTTTAATTTCATGTTTAATTTGAATTATTTGATAAAAGTGACTGAATTGTAATTTTTGAAAATTACAAGGGAAAACGGTAAAGTGGAAAACTAATTTGTTCATCTTCGACTATTAAAAGATGACAAGGCTCATATTTATTTGATTTTGAAGATGATAAGGATATGTATCTTGGTTTAATGGTAATTATGAAGTTATATTAAGGGTATATTGGTATTTTATTAAGTTAATGATTTAAATGATATTTTAAAGGATAGTAAGCATGATATCAATCTAAAATATTATGCCAATGTTCATCTTCTCCAGCATCTTCACGTGAGAAAGCTTCCAAGGTAAGAAAAATATTTATTTTTCATTTTTGAGCTAATTCCTTTGGAATTTGAGTTATGCCGTGAGATGGGAAAGTGATCTAAGCGAAAAACACTATCATTTGGTACTAATATTACTTTCTAATCTTGTTGGATTTCAAAGATCCCAAATTTAAGGGTTTATATTCATGATAGGATTCATGAAATTGATGATAAATCTTGATGATTTACATGGTGTAGATTCATATTCAAGTGTGTATGATGATTAGAACATGTTTAATCTTTCTAAAATTGTTCTTTAAGTTTTAGCCATGGATTGTTTGAGTAAGAATAATTATGAAAAAATTATATATAGGTTGGAAATGATGAAGGAAATATTCTACAAGCCTTAGAAAAATTGGGGACAATTTTGTAAGTTTTGAAAAGTTGGAGATCAATTTGTAAATTCTGGAAAATTGATGGGTTATTGTGTAAGTGATATATAATTGATGTTCTATGCTGGAAATTGTTGTTTGGGAATTAAAATGAGTGTTAGAATGTGAAATATGACTATTTCAGAAGTTTGAAAAGATTAGTGATTTAAGTACAACAATTTCATAGTTGGGGTACTTAAATGTAATTATGCTTTTGTAAAAGCATTTGAATGATAGTAATTTCAATGCTGGAATTTTGGTATTAAGAATCTAAGTGATAAAATGGTGAAGGACCATTTTGTGTAAATTGGAAAAGTTGGTTCAAATGTTAAAAGGAGTTATTAAGTGTTTAATATTTGGTAGAATGGAGTTGCAATGGGATATGTTTATGTTAGTATAACACTAACATATGTATCATTATGAATTTGTTATTTATATACAGATCATGATTGATTTGCGATTGAAGCAAGTCAAGTATAAAAGGGTTTATCGTGGAACATAGTGAGGCACATATTGTGGTTTTTATAAAGTGTCAAGGTGAGTGCAATACATGCATGAAATTATACATGGATATTTTATACATCATCAGGAAGACTTAAGATAAGTCAACCTTATTTATATCAGCATGATATATGTTGTTTTTATAACTGCGACATGACATTGAAATGTCACGGTTTGAAATCAAAATGCATTGATTATGAAAAATGTGATATTTTACCATGAATGCTTTCGGGTATGAACTGCCCAATGTTAAATTTGATAATATACTTTGCCATGGATGGATCGAATAAAGTAGACTCTATGCCCAAATAAGTCATTGAGGGACAGGGTATAGTTGGCATGCCATAGAGTATAGCAGCTGCAGGTTTATATTACACTAAGTGTATATGGTGGGCAGGACCTTATGTGTAATACACTTCGGTGTATATGGTGGGCACGACCTTATGTGTAGCACTACGGTGCAAATATTACTCGAATACCTAGGGTCCTCAGGGTTGTATATTGGGCTATAGGCTATGATTATGGTTTATTGCTTAATAAATGGTAAGCATGCAAATAAGCTTACGAGCTTATAGAATATTGGAAAGTATATGGTAAAAATAAGCTTACGAGCTTATGGGACAAATGGTAATTATTTTGGTAAAATAAGTTTACGAGCTTATGGAAATAAATGGTAAAATATTGGATATGCAAATAAAATGATTTTATGGCATTTTGAATTTGACATTGAAAATCATGCATGAATTGTATTGCACTGTTTATTGTTTTAAATTGCCTCTCTAAGTATATACTTAGCGTGTGATGATTTTCATGCGTAGGTAAAAAGCCAATAATAGAATAAAGAGTTCAGAATGACATCAAGCATCGAGAGGTATATTTCAATATCAGTAAGACATCCTATAATGGAATTTGAATTAAATAGTGGCATGTAAATAATAATATTCAATTTGTTTTGTTGATTAAATTTGGAAACTTTATATGATGAAAGGTTAAATTTTTATGAATTTATATGTATTTTCGGAATTCATTGTATCAGTTACTGTAGCAGTTACTGTAGACACATTTTATGCATCGGTGCACTGTTCACATCATTGTAGCAGTGCATCGGTACACTGTTCATTGTTCACTATTCACAGGTATTGTTCATAATAAAAGAATCTTTTGAATTAAATTTCGTTATAATGAAACATAATTTATATGATATGATATTTTTATGATATCAATTACCATTTTAAGAAAATAAATTTTAAATCACTTGTAAAAGTGGAAATGGTTTTAAAAAAATTCAGGTTACATCTATAATCTGTATAGGTATAATTATACAGATTATGGGTGTTACAATCTTTCACTCTGCAGACTCATGGACGTAATCCATTCGATGAGATCTCCTACGTGTTATACTAACACTAGTAGTATAACTAGGAACTGAATATGGAGACCTCCAAATAACAGTGATGTCAACTTGAATGTGGCTGGAACATTAAACCTAACTTCATTAGAGACAGCAGGCGGATGCATTCTAAAGAAACCTAATGGACATTTGGTCTCAAGTTAATATCAGAGCTTTAGTCGATGCTTAGTTTTAAACACAGAGGTATGGGCCATTATGAACGGTTTTTACTTAGCTTGGAATCAAGGTTTTAGATACGTTGAAGTGGAGATCGACAGCATCGTAGCCGTCAAGGTTCTCACTTCTCCAACCCAGTTTTATGATCCTGCGATTGTAAGCAGAATCCGTAAGGTTCTCTAACGCTAATGGAGGGTTCAGATAAACTACATCCCCCATGACAGGCATGACAGGCTCAGTCGTACGACTCCCATTGATTTTGCTAAACTTTCTTAATCAACGTCTTTCATTCGAAGACTCCTCCAGCTTGATATAAACACTTGGAGAAGTAGACTTAACAACTGCTAAAACATGTTCTTTTCTTTGCAACAATAAATGATCAAAACAAGCATAATTTGTGAGCCATATGTTACATGATTTACAAATATATATATATGAGCATTGAAAGTGATGATGTGCATGAACTGCATATAGCAGATTCCTATATAACTTATGTAAGATGTTGGCTTAGTGACACTGATAACCATTCACTTAGTTCATTTGAATTATACTTATTTTTTATCGTATAAACATTCACTAAAGATAACTAGAGAGTGGAATACAAGGCAAATGAAGGCAAATTCCCAAGGCACTTGATAAATAAAGGCCTAATTGTTTTGCATATGATGTATGTGGCAATGTGATATTCAACAATTGGGATTTAAAGATTCTTTACTATTTTTTGGACATTTAATTTGGATTTTAGACATTTTCATAGATTGAATTTTATGTTGATTTGGTTGGAAGTTTTGTATGGTATGTTTTTTTCTAGTTTGAAAAATAATATGTCAAGGATATGGTATGTAAAGCATGTTAAATTCGGTATATGACCTTTATTGCATAAAAAGACTAAAGAATTGCCTAAAGTGAAATATAAGTCCAATTATGCTTTTTTTATTTATTTTCAAGTCACGATTGATTGTTAATTGAATGTTATTAAGTATGATTCGGTTCTGAATTGGCACATTTATGATGTTTTAAGTAAATTATGAATGGTCATTGACTATAGAAACAGTTTGGAGATGGATTGTTATCTCAATTGTGCACGATCAAACTTAATATTTCAATTTTCCCAAAAGTTATGAATCTATTACGAGAAAGGATTGATCCCTTGGCAACTGAGAGGATCAATCCCTTCAATCGAGTGATCAATCCCTAAGGAAAAATATCAACCCTTGTATTTTAGTTGGGGGAACTTGTTTTAAATTCTCTTTTAAAGCTCCTAAAGTTGGTTTTTATCCGTTGGTATTTAAATAAATAATATTTTTCAAAATGGTCTGCATAATTACAACATATTATAAATAAAATCATACAAACTTAAAAGGCTATGAACGGATTTGTAAATGGATTTACAACAGTGACGTTATTCGTGGATAATCTTCCGTTGTATTTACACTGTAAGGGATTATGGAAAATATTTGAAAGACAAGGTGGAGTCAGTACTATGTCTAGCCAGAAAAAAAAAAGGAGCAGAAGATGATCATGATTCTCCTTTGTTTGGATGGATTCCAAGGTTGATGCTTTGAGGATGGTCCAATGGCTAAATGGTGTTATAATCAATGGAAACAGGATTTTGGTTAGCTTTGCGAAACATACCAGTGGACCATCAGAAAACAATAATCAAGCTTCAGTGAAGAGATGGGTTCTGAAACATCGATACTTAATCAGGTAGAAAGGAGTTGTGAGGAACTTAAATCCCAATAGCACTCTAAACAGAAAAGGATTATTAGACTTGTCACGGAGAGAAATATTTGTAGACTGGGGAGTGAACTGTGGGAACCATGGCAGCTGTGTGCAGTGTCAGAAATATAACAATGACGTTGCAGGAATAGGCCTTGGGGAGATTGCAATTCAAATAATGAAAGGTAAAAATTACCTTTTAACCATTGAAGATGAGTTGTTTTTGGTATTAGAAACTGCAAAATAAAATTGTGAGACTAAAAATTAATTAAAAAAAATTAAATAGGAAATCAAAAAACCATGTCGTGGTATAAACAAATGGCTTAGAAAAATAATTCACCACGATGTGTAATCATTGCAATAGGTAGTCGTCCCCCGAGATTAGCACGACTCTTAGAAAATTTGTACACCCAAATTTTCAAAGGGCACAATAGTGGAATTGAACCTCACTAGAAATAAGAAGAAAACATTTCAGACTGTTTATGATAAAGAAAAATAGTGTGCAAATTGTTGGATGATGAATTGAGAGAAAAACCTCTCTATTTATAAACTTATAAAAGGGGTAAAAAAGTCAAAAATAAACCGGTCATAAACAATGATTTATTCTCGAAATTAATTTTGAAATAATTGTTATAATTTATCTGATCTAATTGGCTGAATCTAGCCGTAAAACCGTCCAGGCTCGTTCACAAAATAGTTGTTGAGACAACTTTTAAACTAGTAAAGCAAACTGCTGAAATTAAGATCCGAAAATTAGGATGTGGTTTGTTGTAATAAAAAAGATTCGAACCTAGCCTCAAAATTGTTTAGGTTCATAATCTGGAAAATCAAATTCTTGTGTTAACAACTAGAATAGTTATTAAAATTCCAACTACCAAAGCTGTTACAACATGTTAATTTTTTTGGATTACCATCTAGCATTATACAGTTTCCTGTAATTAATCTGACCAATTTTAAAATTATTTTACCTATAAATATGTTTTAAAATTCTCTTTCAGCTGTTACAACATGTTAACTTTTAGATTACCAGCTAGCATTATACAGTTTCCAGTAATTAGTCTAACCAATTTAAAAATTATTTTGCATATAAATACATTTTAAAAATTCTCATTTTAGTTTTATTTTCTAATAAATTCTTTTGTATTTTGTCTAAAACAATAAAACATATGCAGCGTGTGAAGTAACGTATTACCATGACCACGACCATGAACCGAGTCGAGTCGGTTGGATGGATGGCGGTAACAACGGTAACAGCGATACACGTGTGCGAGCGAGTCATCTAACCACATTCAACAAGGGAGAAAAAGAGTTCCTCTTTAAATACCTTTCCAAAGGTATTTATCCTCCAAACGTGAGATAAGTGCCCTTAACTTTGTTGAGTTAATCGATCGACTAAATAGCCAAGAGGGGGTGAATTGGGAATAAAAATTTTTTTGGAAGATTTTGCAGAAAATAGAAAATAATTGCACAGTGATTTAGTGTGGTTCGACTTTCTCAACCAAAGTCTACGTCCACTACCTTAGCTATCCACACTAAGGATTTTCGATAAATTCACTAATCTATCTTTCTTTTGAGAACAAAGAGTAACCTTACAAATCCTCAAGAATTATACCCCAAATTCTTGAGAACACTCTCTCCCAAAGAGAAGATTACAAATTTCGCAAACTTACAGAAAAACCTCACAAGGCAAGATGTTTGCACAATTCTAGAACAAAGAAAGAACACTCAAAGATGAATACAATTGAGTACAACAATTGTTCTTGAAAGAAAAATGAATATTGAATGGAAAATAGGCTTGAAATGCTCAAACTTTATGTTTAAGGTTTTCTCTTTGATTCTCTCTTAATTGTTCTTAATTGTTGTTGATCAATGACTCCTCAGTTTGTTTAAATACACCTTGAATCACTTCTGAACGTTGGGGATCAACGGTGAAGACAATAGAGTTGTTATTGTGTAATTATCATTTAAAAATCTGGTAGGAGCGTGGATGCATCGGTACACTGGGTAAAATTCAAATATTTTGACCGTTATAAGACTTATTGCATCGGTACACTTGGGGTGCATCGGTACACTAATTACATTCGATGTTTCAAAAGAGCCAAGAGTGCATCGATGCATGGTCTGTGCATCAGTACATAAAATGCTTTCGATGTTTCAATAAAATCAAGAGTGCATCGATGTATGGTTGTGCATCGGTACACAAAATACATTCGAATTAGGGTATGCATCGATACACCAAAGAGTGCATTGGTAAATCCCTTTATAAAATTGATTTTTGGCTCGATTTTGGTTAGAAATACTTTGTAAAATTGTTTCAAAATATTTTAAGTTTGAAACACAATTTTACACTTAAGTAAGGTTTGAAATTGACCTTTGAAAAACTTGGAGTAATATTTGTGATATTCGAATAATTTAATTGAATATACTTTATAAATGATTATAAAATCTTAAAATCAATAACACTTAATTTTTTATATCGAAACATCAAAATGTGTTCAACAATCTCCCTTTTTTATATAACAAAACATTTAAGAAATTTTAAGATTTTATTTGAAAAACATTTTTGAAATCAATTTTTGAAAAGTACTCCCCCTTACTATGTTCTCCCCCTTTTTGTTAAATCAAAAAGTCTCTAAAACGTTTTTAAACAAGGTTTTTTAAAATTTACCCAATTGATATTTAGATAAAGCTTAAGCTGCTAAGATTACAATCAAGAGAAATACTAGCTATTAGTTCCATAAATCAATATTCATAGATAATGTGTAATGGTAATTGGTCATAAATGATCTAAAATGTAAATGATCCAAAATCTAACATAAAAATTTAATTTAAGTTCAAAAGACTAATAATCATTCAAACAAACGAAACATCCAAACTATATTCAAAACAAACAATCCAAACTAAATATTCAAAATCCAAACAAACGAAGCCAAATATTCAAAATGTTTAAACACAATGTTAGGATCCATTATGATTCATCCTGAGAAAACTATCAAACGAAGTTCAAGCATCCGTAGGAGGATCGAGAGGAGATAGATGTGCGCATATATTACCCACATCTTATGTAAGCGCATCGAGTCTATCGTCCATAGCATTGAATCGATTATTCATTGTTTTGCGGTTAGCTCGAATCTCTCGTTGATTCTCCAATTATTGAGTCCCCATAGCAGTCAAGTGGGACTCTAATGATGTAAACCTCATATCCAATGTCTCCATGAATGAACAAAAGTATGGAGGCATCGAACTCTCTTGCTGTGCCGGCTCGTCCTCAGGTACGTGATCGTCAATATCTTGTATAAGTTGTTGAAGCTCTGGATCATCTTCCGTATCCAGTGCTGGAGGAGCTCATGAAGAGCTAGCTCCAGGTCTTTGCTTAGTGGATCGAACCCATTACTCATTTTCCTTCTTCCATCCCGATTTCTTTAAGGATGTGAGATTTATTTGGTTCTGGAGAGAGATGGGAATATCAAGCGAAACCTTAAGCCCAATTTTGATAAATAGATTACTGAGGAGACAGTCGTAAACTAAAGTTTTGACATTTTTGGATGGGATAACATGTACGGTATCTACTAATTCACTAAAAATGATTTGTGGAAAATTTATTTTCTTGTTATGTTGGATACAATGTATCAACCATAAATCTAAGACACTAAAGGAGGAGTACCTACCTCTAGACGGTCTAAACCACCATGAGATGATCAAGTGAAGGAATCGCTCGTGATGAGTTCTTAATGGACTTACACTATCCTTAGCTTTATAGGGTGTAGCTGCAATCTCTCTTTCATTATCTAGACCAGCATTAACTAACCCAAAAGAATTAGCGATTGTGTTGGAGTCGATATAAATGAATTCACCTAAGAGATAGGATCGAATTCCTATGGTTCAAGTTTGACACTCGTTTTGGACACAGACCGCATTGGAGTAGAAATGCGTACTAGTTGATGATAGACAATCGGTTTAAGGTGAAAAGGTTTATCAAATTTCTAGAATTTAAGGATAGGAAGATATTGAAAATTCATATCAACCATAGCTTGTAGTGAGGGGATACGCTCTTCCCGGATTTTATAAGATTAGAAAGAATTCATGTGCCTATGGTAGAGATCCTCTTGACGAATACCAAGTTGGTTAAAGAAAGAATTTAGAATGGTCATTTGGGTTCATTTGGATTTGGATTTTGAGGTGGACGAGGAATGGGAGGTCAATTTTGGTTTGAACGACTAGAGGATGACCTAGCGCGTTTAGACATGATTAAAGGTTGGAATGGGTAAGATTACCTGCAAATATGAAACATATGTATGAAATATAATCAATCCCAAAACTCAATATGAGTCCTCAATATTCAAGGTTCTCTAAACCGAATCCTAATGGGCAATCTTTGAAAACTATCTTGAAAACAATGTTTGAAAAATCATAATACGTATAGTTTTCATGAAAACTATATAATTAAATCAAAAAACAACAATTAAATCAAAACAATATTTTTTTTATATTTCAAAATTTATCAAAACTTTTGAAAAATTGTGTATTTTTTTATATAAAATTAGCTGTAGAATCTAGTTTAGAAACATCATATAATCAATGCCTGATATATAGTTCAACCTAGAACTAATCAAAACTAGTCCTAAATTCAAGATTAATAAAATAGTAGTTTTTAGAAAAATAACTTGAAGATTTTCGGATTTGAGAGGAATTTGATGATTTTTGCACGAATTTGTTGATTCCAACAGGTTTAGAAGTTGAAGAACAGTTGGATTCCAACTAGATTTTGTTGATTTTGAGCAAAATTGGAGATTTGGGTTGTGAAGAGGATGAACGACAGGAGTGTTTAGAGTTTGGGTGTTTTGAAAAAAAATGAAGATTTTAGGGATTTAAAACCCAAAACCCGATGAGTGTATCAATACACTGCATAGTGTATCAATGTACATTCAAGGCATGCATTGGTGCATTTTCATAGTGCATCGATGCATATTTAAGGAATGCATCGGTACACTTTAATAGTGTATCGATGCACTGTGCACAAAGATGTTAAAATCCATTTTTAAACACTCTAAATTAATTAGCTCTAGTGGTATTGGAAACTCAAGGATCGAAAATTAACAATAATCAAATAAAACTATCCTTAAATTTTATTTGAACATATAATTAATTTTCTCTAAAGATCATAAACTCCCCCTAACTAATAGTAAAGAAAGCAATCAAAAATATTATTTTTAAAAGCATTTTTCAAAACTAATTAAAAGTGCTAAAAATCATTTTAAACACTAAGTCAAGGTAGATTAGTTAAACCTAATTCTCTCATAAGTGTCCAAAATCTTTCTTTATCTAACAGTTTTGTAAAAATATCCGTTAATTGATGCAAATTATCAACATATTCTAGAACTATGTCTCCTTTAGTGACATGATCTCTAATGAAATGATGTCTAATTTCAATGTCCTTAGTTCTATAGTGTTGGATGGGATTTTAAGTGAGACAAATAACACTAGTGTTGTCACACTTGATAGGTATCGTACTAACTTCAATTCTATAATCTAAAAGTTGTTGTTTCATCCATAAAACTTGTGTACAACAACTACCGGCTGAAATGTATTCCACTTCAGTGATAGATAATGCAACACAATTTTGTTTCTTTGAAAACAATAAAATCAGCATATTTCTTAGGAATTGACAAGTATCGGAGGTGCTTTTCAATCTATTTTGCATCCTCCATAATCCACATCAGAGAAGGAATGCAAGCTAAAGCTAGAGTCTCTAAGATACCAAAGTCCTAAACTAGGAGTGTCTTTAAGGTATCTGAAGATTCTCTTAATGGCTAGTAGATGTGATTCCTTAGGGCATAATTGAAATCTAGCACATAAGAAAATACTAAACATAATGTTCGGTCTACTTGCGGTTAGATAAAGAAAAGAGCCAATTATTGACCTACATAATTTAACATACAAACATTTACCTTTTTCATCTTTGTCAAGCTTTGTTGATGAGCTCATTGGAGTGGCATGAGGTTTCCCATTTTCCAATCCAAATTTCTTGAGCATATACTTGACGTAATTTGCTTGATTAATGATAATGCCATATTTGCTTTGCTTGATTTGGAATCCCAAGAAAAATGAGAGCTCCCCCATCATTCTCATATCGATTTCATTTTGCACTAGCATAGAAAATTCTTGGCAAAAAGCATCATTAGTAGAACAAAATATTATATCATCAACATAAATTTGAACTACTAATAAATCATTACTTTTTCTCTTTAAAAATACTATAGTGTCAACCTTCCCTTTTGAAAAGCCTTTTTCTATTAAAAAATTTGACAATCTTTCATACCAAACTCTTGTTGCTTATTTTAAACCATAAAGAGCTTTTGTAAATTTAAAAACATGATCTGGAAATTTTGAATCTTAAAAACCAAGAGGTTGTTCCACATAAACTTCTTTTTTATAAAACCATTTAAAAATGCACATTTAACATCCATTTGATATAATTTAAATTCATTGAAACATGCAAATGCTAATAATATTCTAATTGCTTCCATCCTAGATACGGGAGCATATGTTTCATCATAGTCTATGCCCTCTTCTTGAGTATAGCCTTGAGCAACAAGTCTAGCCTTGTTCCTTACTATATTACCACTTTCATCAAGCTTATTCCTAAATACCCTTCTAGTACTACAGTAGATTTATTACTAGGCCTTTCAAATAATGTTCATACTTTACTTCTCTCAAATTGATTTAATTATTCTTGCATAGCCATAATAAAATTTTCATCAAGTAATGCTTCATTAATATTCTTAGGCTATATGCATGAAATAAATGCAGCATAATTATATATATATATTTCTAAGAGAACATCGAGTTGTTACCCCGTTGGATGGATCACCTATTATCTCACCATCCTATACATAGTTGTATTCTCTTGTGTACGAGACTTCCCTTTCTTCAATGGTTGGATTCTTGAGAACATCGTTAGTTTCTTTATATTTTATTTCTTCCTTTGATGATGGTTCTCCAACGTCATGTCTAACGCCATTTGCTTTTCCAATACCTATGTCATCATCAACACAAGAATCCTTCCTCGGAAGGAGATCATCATCGAAAGCAACATATATAGACTCTTCTACAACTAAAGTTCTTTTATTAAATACCCGATAAGCTTTAGAATTTAGGGAATAACCCAGAAAAATTCCTTCATCACTTTTAGCATCAAATTTGCCAAGATTTTCTTTACCATTGATTAAAACAAAACATTTACATCCAAAAGGATGAAAATAACTAATGTTAGGCTTTTTATTTTTGAAAAGTTCATATGGAGTTTTCTTTAAAATAGGCCTAATCATTACACGATTTATAACATAATAAAAGGTATTTGTGGCTTCCGCCCAAAAATATTTTTGCAAATTGTTTTCATAAAGCATGGTTCTAACCATTTCTTATAAATTTCAATTTTTCCTCTCAACAACTCCATTTTGTTGAGAGGTTCTAGATGTTGAAAATTTATGGTTAATACCATTAGAATTACAAAAATCAGTAAATCCAAGATTTTCAAATTCAGTACCATGATCACTCCTAACACTAGTTATGGAGTAACCTTTTTCATTTTGGATTACTTTTGAAAACGTGATGCATATTTCTAATGCTTAATCTTTAGTTCTTAAGAATAGAACCCAAGTATATCTAGAATAGTCATCTACCAATACAAAGCAATATTGTTTTCCACCCATGCTAACAGTTCTAATTATCCCAAAAAGATCTATATGAATAAATTGTAATACTCTACTATTCTAATTGGCCCAAAAAGATCTATATAGATCAATTGTAATACTCTACTAGTTGATACATCATTAATGGATTTAAATGAATCTCTTCTATGTTTTCCTTTAGCACACGCATCACATATTTTATCATTATCAAATTTTAGCTTTGGCAACCCTCTTACTAAATCTCCTTGAATTAGTCTTTGTAAAACACTCATGCTACTGTGTCCTAGTCTCCTATGCCATAACCAACTATCATGCTCATCCTTAACAACTAGGCATAAATTATTCATATTTATTGATCTAAATGCACCATGTAAATGTTTCATATTCTATGACCAACAAGCATAATCTGATTAGATGCAATGTCAATGACTTTACAACCATTAGTTTCAAATATGACATTGTATCCCTTATAGCATAATTGACTAATACTCAATAGATTATGCTTTAATCCATTCACATATAAAATATTTTTAATTTGTATGGAAGAGGTATTACCTATAGTACTTATACCTTCAATGTGACTTTTTGAATTATCACCAAAAGTCTCTTCTCCTCCATTTTTATCGTTAAGCTCTATAAACTGACTCTTGTCTCCGGTTATATGTCTTGAACATCCATTATCAAGGTACCATGAGTTTGAATTTATTTACCGTGCCTTGTAACAATGCTCATTTCCCTACAAACATAGATTAATTTTTTAATTTTGGTACCCAAATTCTTTTGGGTCCATATTCATTAGTCTCTAAAATTCTAGTCCATTTGGGTATCCATTTTTTTAGGATATCCTTATCTTTAGTAGTAATGAGTTCTTTAGGTACACATATAATTCTAACTATTTTTCCATTAGAAGTTCTTCAGGGACCTCTATGATTGTAGTTTTTTAAAAAAATTCTAACAAAGTTGGATTTTGAACTTTCTCCATTTTCAAAACTTTTTGTTCCAACTTTATTAAAAGAAGCTTTAAGATCATCAATTTCTTTTTGATGATCATCGTTGACCTTTGAAAGTAAATTATGCAAATCAGAATTTTTTTTTCATACTCATCAAGTTTGATTTGCAAATCTTTGATTTTACTTTCTAGATCATTTTTGGTTTTGGATATGAGATTATTTTCGATTTTCAATTTTGAAATATCATTTTTGTATTTTAAAATTATTTCTCATAATCTGAAGCCAACCTAGTATATTCCTCTAACAGCTCATCAAAAGAATAATCTTCGAAATTAAATGAGTTAGAGGTTACCTAAGAATCCTCCCCGAAAGCCATCAAGCACAAGTTTTCTACTTCTTGTTCCTCTTCATCAGAAGCTTCATCATCGCTCCATGTAGCCACTGTGCCTTATGCTTCTTCTTGGATTGACCATTTTTCTTTAATTGTGGGCAATCGTATTTACCATGCCTGGGTTTTTTACATTCATAGCAAATGATCGAGTCCTTCTCTTTTTGGTTCATTCTTTAATCCTTCATTACGTTTTAATTTTTTTCCTCTATTGGGCTTCATTAGTTTTCTGAACCGCTTGGCAAATAATGTCATTTCCTCTTCATCGTCATCTTCATCCGAATCACTCTCATCCTCTGTGGATTTTTAGAGCAACTCCAACGTTCTTCTTCTTCTCCATCTCTTTATTTGTCTCATCCATCTTTTCGAGGTCTACCTCATCTTTAAGCATTATTTCATGCGTCAGGAGAGAACCTGTTAACTTATCGAGGGTCAAGGATTTTAAGTTTTTAGCCTCGATGATCAACGTCTTCTTTGATTACCAAGATTTTAGAAAAGAGTAAACAAATTTCCTCACAAGCTTCTCGTTTGGAATGATCTCTCCATATGATTTGAGACCATTGACAATCATGGAAAATCTATCCGTCATAGCTTTGATATCTTCATCCGATTTCATCCTGAAATTTTCATAGCTATGAGTTAGAAGACTAATTTATATTCTTTTACCTCGTTAGTGCATTCATTAGTGACTTGTAGTTTATCCCATATCTCCATGGTGGTTGTACAAGATGAAACTCTCCCGTATACATCTGGTCTAAGAGCATAAAATATAATATGGGTAGCCTTTGAGTTGAGCTAGAACATTCTTGTCTCTCATTCACTTCAGAATCTTAAATGAGTGGAAGGTATGATGTATTCGTCTTCTATGATATTCCATGCTCCCATGTCACTTGCTTGAATGAAATACCTCATTCTATTTTTCCAATAAGCATAATTAGCTCCATTGAAGAAATGAGGCTTGTTGACAGGCAATGAATCAAGACCGAAGTCGAAGTTTGAAGTAGAGGTCATTGATAACTTGAATATCGATATAACTCTTCCCAAATCGACTCAAGAGGCGATTAAACCTTCAAATGAGTGAGGCTCGGATACCAATTTTTGAGTTAATCGATCAACTAAATAGCTAAGAGGGGGTGAATTGCCAATATTTGTTTTGGTGGAATCTTTTGCAGAAAATAGAAAATAATTGCATAGTGATTCAGAGTGGTTCGACTTTCTCAACCAAAGTCTACGTCCACTACCTTAGCTATCCACACTAAGGATTTTCCACAAATTCACTAATTTTTCTATCTTTTGAGGACAAAGAGTAACCTTACAAATCTCTCAAGAATTATACACCAAATTCTTGAGAACACTCTCTCCCAAAGAGAAGATTACAAATTTCGCAAACTTACAAAAAAAACCTCACAAGGCAAGATGTTTGCACAATTCTAAAACAAAAAGAAAAAACTTAAAGATGAATACAATTGAGTACAACAAGTTTTCTTTAATGCAAAATGAATATTGAATGGAAAATAGGCTTGAAATACTCAAACTATATGTTTAAGGCTTTCTCTTTGATTCTCTCTTAATTGTTGTTGATCAATGACTCCTTAGCTTGTTTAAATACACATTGAATCACTTCTGAATGTTGGGGGATCATTGGTAAAGTTAATAGAGTCGTTATTGTGCAACTATCATTTAAAAATCTGGTATGAGCGTGGGTGCATTGGTACACTCTCAATGGTGAATCGGTACACTATGTGTAAAATTCAAATATTTCGACCGTTATAAGACCTAGTGCATCGGTACACTTGGGGTGCATCGATATACTAATTACATTAGATGTTTCAAAAGAGCCAGGAGTGCATCGATGCATGGTCTGTGCATCGGTACATAAAATGCTTTTTGATGTTTCAATAAAATCAGGAGTACATCGATGCATGACTGTGCATCGGTACACAAAATGCATTCGAATTAGGGTGTACATCGATACACCAAAGAGTGCATCAGTACATCCCTTTATAAAATTGATTTTTGGCTCGATTTTGTTTTGAAATACTTTGTAAAAATTGTTTCAAAAATATTTTAAGTTTGAAATAAAATTTTACACTTAAGTACAGTTTGAAATTGACCTATGAAAAACTTGGAAAAATATTTTTGATATTCGAATAATTTAATCAAATATACTTTAAAAATTATTATGAAATCTTAAAATTCAATAACACTTAATTTGTTATATCGAAAAAAATGTTTTTAACAAACTTGTATACACAACTAACATTCCCCCACAAAATATGAAAGAAATCTTGAAAAGATGAAAGGTTTTAAAAAAATTTAAAATGAGAGAAAAGCAATTACGAAATTAGCTCCTTAAGCACTAGTTAATGTATCTGGAACTAGTACATAATGATAATAAGTAATTATTCTCTTAGATAAATAAACAAATCTTGAACTTTCTAATATTTGGGTAAACTCATAACACGCAACTAACCTCTTCATCTACTGAAGTCCTCGATTTGTATACAAATAACATATACAAATAACATATACAAATAACATAGCCTCTAAGATACTTGAGTAAGCGTCTTAGTGCAGTCTAATGTTCACCACTATGATTATGAGTATATCTACTCAACCTACTAACAATATAGGAAATATATGGTCGAGTGTAGTTCATTAAGAACATAAGGATGCCTATGATTTTAACATACTCTTATTGGGAAACACTACTTTTTTTAGGAGTGGTATACTAGAGTCATAAGGATTTCTGACAGGGAAGACAACAAAACTGTCAAATTTCTTTAACACCATCTTGATATAGTGTGATTGATTTAAAGAAAATCTATTATCATTTTTGGTATCCTTAACTCCTAAGATCACATCAACCTCTCCTAAGTCCGTCATCTCAAATTTATTGGACAATAACTTTTTAGTTTGCTTAATACATTCGATGTTAGTATTGAACAACAACATGTCATCAACATACAAATTTATGATGACACAATCAATCTCAAACATTTTTGAATTCACACATGCTCCTTTCAATTAGTGATAAAACCAAAACTCAAATTGGTTTTGTGAAATGTCTCGTATCACTACTTTAGACCTTGTTTAAGGCCATAAAGTGACCTTTTGAGTCAACACACTTTTCCTTCCAAGCCAAGCACTTCAAAACTTGGTGGTTGCTCCATATAAATCTCCTTGTCTAGATCTCTATTTAAAAATACAATGTTTACATCCATTTGATGTACGTGAAATTTATGAATACACGCTATTGCAAACAAGGCACTGATCATTAAGATTTTCGTGTTAGGAGAGTACATATCAAAGAAGTATATACCAAATTTTTGAGTAAATCCTTTGACTACTAGTCTTGCCTTATATCTCTGGAATGACCCATATGGCCTAAGATTCTTTCTAAAAGCCCATTTAGAGTTAATCGGTCTAAATCCTCTATGCAAATCTACTAACTCCCAATGTGATTAGAAATTATTTACTCTAGTTCTTCATTTATTAAAGTTATCCAGAAATTAGCATCGATAGAACTTATAGCTTCGTCATATGACTTTGCATCCTTATCTAATAGGAAAGCATGAGCTATATGAACAAAAATTGTGTCTACATCACTTAATTCAAAAATAAAGGAAGTTAAGAAATATGAACTAAAGATAGTGCCTACTTTTTGCCTTTTACTTCTTCTAGAATCTAATTATATCTCTAGAGCATCCTCTGTAGGAATAGAAGAAGATGAGGCACGATTTTCTATTTGAGTTTCAAGACCTAATATATGTTTCTATAAAGGAAAGATATCTTCAAAGAACACAATATCCATGGATTCGTAAATAGAAAAATCATGCAAATAATTGAATCTATATGCTATATTGTTTGAAGCATACCCAATAAACACTGCATCAACAATTTTGGGACCTATGGTGGACTTCTTGAAGTATGAGAAACCGACTTTTTTCATACACCCCCACACTTTCAGGTATTGCAAATTAGGTGTATAACCTTTCAACATCTCGTATAGGGTACAATCTAATTTCTTATGAGTTGATTGGTTTAATATGTGATTTGTTGATAGAATGGCTTCCCCCCACATGTTATCAGAAAACCTAGAAATTAAGATTAAGATATAACACTCATTTCTCATATACGTTTTCGTACACAAGTCACAGGTGTCACATGACTTTTAGAAACATTTCCTTATTCGAAAACCCATAAAATTTTGTTTCTAAAAATAAAACATTTTTATATAATAATAATAATAAAAACGTTCAGTGACTATTAGTAAATAAAATTACCTTAAAGTTCTAACATTTTAAATACTACAACCTTATAAGTCAAATACATTTCCAGAGCATTTTCATAAGTCTATTACATGCCATCTAATAATATCAAAAGTAGACATATTTGTCATACAGTTACTGATGAGGCAACCTTTTATTGATGCTATAAGTTGCACTCCTTACTCCACTAGTATGTTATTTCCTACGCGTGAAACCAACGCACGCTAAGTTTTTACTTAGTGAGGCATTATAATATAAATAAAGTGTAACTCATACATAAGTATATCATGACTATCAAACGACGAATTAAATTGTACAATTCATAAGAGTAATTAAAATTGGCTTAGTAAACCAAGTTCCTTTCACCTAACCGACGAAACTATATTTAGTATGCCCAACATACCTATCTATCAGTATTTTTCCAAATTTCCTTTTATTTTCCAATGTTTAAATGAGAATACAAGGTACATGAGTTGCACCTAAGTGCTGAAATGGTAATCCATAAACACATTATGAATTCCATGAATGCACATATAGTGTCAAAATGTTCATTCATAAACTCATTATGAATACCATGGGTTGCATACATAGTGCCGATACGGTAATTCACAAACTCATTATGAATTTTGTGGGTTGCAAACATAGTGCCCAAAGTACACATAGTACTAATACGAAAAGGAAACATAGGCATTAAACAAAATCGATCGATAACCATCATACGAAAATGTAACTTATGCATTAAACAAAATCGATAGATAACCATCATACACAAAGTATGTCGAAATGCATCTATGAATCTCAATGCTCATACAATGGGCCTTTAAGTCAAATTGACAGATTAAATATTTATTTCTAAAACATTGATAACTATTAAAACAATTATAAAAGTTCATACATTCCCTTTTGAGCAGTTCATACTCTAAAATTATTCATACAATCAATTCCATAAACATTATGAAAATTTATATCAAAATAATGTAAAATATACTTTTATCAAAACCTTTGAGGTTGACTCATCGCAAGTCATTCTCATATCATATAAGTACATAATAATGCACTTACCTGGTATGCCTTACTATTATGCCTTAATGATGTCTGACTATTTGACAAATTTATCCTTGCCCTTTTGCTTGCTTGACTCAGGAGCTTGATTATGATCTACACAAGCATCCATAATTACACATGCAATGTAACACCCATATTCCGTATACCTTTCTGTTCACGAGATACAGATGTCACATCACTTTTAAAACATTTCCTCATTTGAAAACCCGTAAAAAATTTTCTATAAAACATTTTAATTTAGTAATAATAAAAATTTCATTAAACTTACATAGATAAACAAAAAGAAATGTTCAAATATTCCCGCTTTTTACATCATGATAAATCAAATACTTTTTAGAGCCTTTTTCCTAGGTCTATTATATGCCAGCTAAATATATAAAAAGTAGACATGGATGTCGTACTGTTACTGATGAGGCGACACTTGCTTTGTGATGTCCGACGATCTCCTTACTCCGCTTGTATTAACACCTACACGTGAAATTAACACACGCTAAGAAATTTCTTAGTGAGGTATAAATAACCATAAGCAAAATTCTAAACATAAGTATATCATGAAAATTTTAATATCTATTAACTCTTTTAATTCATTATCCACTCTATAGTTACACCTGTAGTGCCAATACAATCATTCCCCAAACTTACTATAATTTCGTGGATTGCACACCCACTACCAATACGAAAATTCATAAACTTATCATGAATTTCTTAATTTTGAACATAAAGTGCCCATACGAAAATTCATAAACTTATTATGAATTTCTAACTTTTGCACACAAAGTACCCATTCGAAAATTCATAAAATTACTATGAATTTCTTAGTTTTGCACACAAAGTGCCCATTTGAAAATTCATAAACTTATTATGAATTTCTTAGTTTTGCACACAAAGTGCCCATACAGAAATTCATAAACTTATTATGAATTTTTTAGTTTTACACACGAAGTGCCCATACGGAAATTCACAAACTTATTATGAATTTCTTAGTTTTGTACACAACGTGTCCATACAGGGCTTCATAAACTTATTATGAATTTCTTAGTTTAGAACACAAATTTCCCATACAGAAATTCATAAACTTATTATGAATTTCTTTGTTATACACATAAAGTGCCCATTTAGTAATCACCATACATATATTAAGCAACATGCATCTATGATTATCATAACATATAAGTACATATTAAATGCACTCACCTGGCTTGCCTCACTATTATATCCAAAAACGCAAATATGATTACTCAACTACTTTGCCTTTGCCTTTCATTTTGCTTGACTCGGGAGCTTGATTTCGATCTACTGAATCATATATCAAAGACAAGTGCAATATCAAATGTTATTATATTTCCTAACATTTATAATTAAACAATTACTCAAAACTACTATTATTATATTTTCTATGTCAATCTCACCCTATCTTAAAATTTATGGCTCAATAGTATCGGTACCCCTACTATGGTATCGATACTTTTATACTGTGGTATCGATACTCCCTTTCAGTATCGATACCAATTCTACATTCTGGATCCATGGTATCAAACTTCTCTCCTAGTACCGATACTTCTATACTATGGTACCAATACTCCATTACAGTATCGATATCATTTATGCATTTTGTAATCAATGGTATCGATACTTTCTCCATAGTATCGATACCCCATCCCAATATTAATACTAATTGCATCAGTATCGATATTGTTCAGCTGATTTCTTCCAATTTTAAGCCTATAGTATCGGTACTGTTCCATCAGTACCAATACCCTTACCCATATTTTCCATTTTTCAGCCCGATTCTTACCCAAATTTGGTCAACTTTCCATATATTTACACCAAAATATACTATTAAACTCTTATTTACTAGTATCTCCCAACTTCCCTTTATTTAGCTTCTTAAAAAATCTAAAATCTCCCAAGAACATTTCAATCTAAGAATCACGCCACTTTTTCTAACATGTTTTTAAACCCATCCAATGCTTCTAATATCTCATTTACTTATTTGACAAGTCAATTATACCAGTAAACAACACTAACAACTCGTATCTTAACATATCATTCCAATACCTATTTTCTTAAATCTTCAATATTTCATCCATCTCTTAGTTTTGATCCTATTTAATCCTTCCTTAAGCCTCTATAATACTCAGTGTTTCAAATACCAACCAAAAAGAAAAAAAGAAACTAGCCAAATGAAACCTTGCCTTTCGCTACGGAGGAGAGCTCTTCCACGGGAAAGAATGAGACAAAATAACTTACACTTTTCACTTTCCTCCCTTTTCCATACTTTAATACCTTATTAAAAATTAATATTAAATTCATTTCCCTTAAAAGAACTAAAATGCCCTCTTCATTCATCTATCGATACAAATTAGTATAAAACACTATTCCAAATCATTTTCTTATCTTTTATCATTTATTCAAATAAATCCTCAAATTTTAAAAGTTTTCACTAAATTCCCTAACCTGATATTTTCGATATTACAATTCTCCCCTTAAGAAAATTCGTCCTCGAATTTAAAGAAGTACCTGAAATGAAGAGGTGTGGAAACTGCTTCCTCATGTCCTCCTCTTTTTCCCAAGTAGCTTCTTATTCCTTATGATTCTACTAGAGCACTTTAACTAACAGAATACTCTTACTACGCAAGTCCCTATTTTCCTTTTTCTAAGATTTGTATTGGTTCTTCATCATAAGTTAAATGTCGTTGGATTTCTATCTCTTCAGGGGTGATGACATGGGATGATCATATTTTTACCTTATGAGCATTGATACATAGAAAACATTGCAAATCTTGTGCATATCAGGGGGCAAAGCTAATTAATAAGCTACTGGTGCAACCCTTTTCAATAACTCATAACGTTCAATGAATCTTGCACTCAGTTTTCCTTTTCACCCAAATCGTAATACCTTCTTCTAAGATGATACCTTCAGAAATACTTTGTCCCCTGCTTGAAATTCAATTTCCTTTATTTTCTAATCAACATAAGACTACTGGCGAACGGAGGCTATCTTTAGATTGCTCTGGATAATTTTCACTTTTCCTCTATTTCTTTCATCAAATCCGGGCCAACTAGGTCTCGATCTTTTAATTCAAACCAATTTATTGGTGTTCTACACTTTCTCCCATACAAATCTTCATATGGGGCCATCTTAATACTCGATTGGTAACTATTGTTTTACGTAAATTTCACTAAAGGTAAATACCTTTCCCACGATCCTTTAAATTCAATCACACATGCCCTTATCATATCTTCTAATATATGAATAACTCATTTTAGTTGCCCATCTGTCTGCAGATGGAAAGTTGTACTAACGTTTAATCGAGTACCTAATGCCTCATATAAAGACTTCAAGAATCTTGAAGTAAACCTTGGGTCTCAATCAGACACTATCGATATAGGCACTCCATGCAGTCTAACTATCTATTTTATATTCAACTCTGCATACTTATTCAACGAGTAATCTAGTCGAACTGGAATAAAATGAGTCGTCTTGGTAAATCTGTCCACTATTACCCATATCGAGTCCTTTTTACCTGGTGACAAAGGTAGCCCCAAAATAAAATCGATTTTAACTCACTCCCACTTTTACTCAGGAATGGTTATCGATTGTAGCAATCTGAAAGGAACTTGATGTTCAACTTTCACTTGCTGACATGTCAAACCTTTTACAACAAACTCCGTTACAACTCTTTCATACCAGGCCACCAATAATGACTATTCAAGTCCAGATACAACTTATTCCCACCTGTATGCATCGTCAAAGGGCTATAATGTGCCTCAAAAAGAATATCTTTCTTCAATTCATCATTATCGGGAATGCAAAGTCTTCCACGATAATATAAACCTCTCTCAAATCTCATTTTGAAGTCTTTGGCCTTTTCTTTTTCAACTTGTGCCATTTTTACTAAACATTTATCATATCGACCTTGCAGCTCTTTTATCTGCTCCAAAAGCATCGGCTTTAACTTAAGATCAACAATCAAGGCGCCATCTTCCTTTATAGACATACGTGCATCTAAAGCCCGTAGAGCTGCAAAAGTCTTTTGATTGAGTGCATCACCTACCACATTAGCCTTTCTAGGATGATAATCAATAATCGAATCATATTCTTTTAAAAGCTCAATCCTATTCTCTGTTTCAAATTCAACTATTTTTGAGTCAGCAAGTACTTAAGACTTTTGTGATCCATGTAAACATGGTAACGCTCACCATAAAGATAATGGCGCCAACGTTTTAAAGCAAACAGTATTGCTTCCAATTCCAAGTCATGTGTCAGGTAATTTCTCTGGTGATTCTTTAACTGTCTTGAGGCATAAGCCACAAATTTCCCATCTTGCATCAGCACGCATCCTAATCCATTATGGGATGCATCACTGAAAATGATATGATCTTTACCTAACTCAGGTTGTACAAGCACTGAAGCCTCCATTACTACTCTCTTTAGCATTTCAAAAAAAATTTGGCATTTTTTTTCCAAAAAAAGTCACATCCTTACGTAACAACTTAGTTAGCAGCAAAGCTAACATTGAAAAGTTCTTTATAAACTGCCTATAATACCCAGCAAGCCCCAAGAAACTTCTAACTTTAGAAACATTCTTTAGGGTTTACCAATCCACTATAGCTTGAATCCTTTTAGGATCTACTTTAATGCCTTCTGCCGAGACTATATGACCAAGGAAAGCAATCTCAGCTAACCAAAATTTGCATTTGGATAATTTTGCATACAACTTATTTCACGAAGTCCATAAATGCTTCATGAGTATTAGTCAATCCAAACGGCATTAACACGAATTTGTAGTGTCTGTACCGAGTCCAAAAAGCCATCTTGGAAATATCCTCCTTTTTGATCTTTAATTGGTGGTATCCTGACCTCAAGTCTATCTTAGAGAACACAACTACACCCTTCATTTGATCAAATAGATCATCAATCGTCAAAAGAGAATACTTGTTCTTTATCGTTACTTTTTTAACTGACGATAATCAATACATAACTGCATAAACACATCCTTCTTTTTCACAAATAGAATCGGTACTCCCCAAGGAGAACTGGGTTGGATAAATCCTTTATCCAACAGCTCTTGTATTTGAGCTTTTAATTCTCTTAACTATGTTGGAACCATTCTATACGGAGCAATAGAAACAGGTTCGGTACTTGGGTAAACCTCAATCCTGAATTCTACTTCACGATCTGGAGGAAAACCTGGTAATTCCTACGGAAACACCTTTAGAAATTCTTTAATTGTTGAAATATCGTTTAATCTCACTTCCAACACTCGAGTGTCTATCATATTTGTTAGAAAATCTTTGCATCCCTTTGACATCATTTTCTTTACAGTTATGGTCGATATCACATTGGATGAGGATTTCACTTTTTCGACGATTATTATAATTTTTTAGCCTTCCGCATCTTTAAGAAATAATCGCTTTTGGCAAAAATCAACCCATCAATGATGTGGAGACAACCAATTCATACCCAAAATGATTTCAACTCATCGATGAGTTTCCTTTCGATACCCGAGCTACCCTTACATTATGACACATAGGGTTTACTGCTATAATTTCAATTGAAATTGATTCTAAAGGAATTCCTCTAGTTCTATCCAACTGGGTACTAATATAAAAGTGCGTAGAACCAGGGTCAACTAGAACAAAGACATGCTCATCAAAAAGATAAAATGTACCTATTTTGATCTCTGGATCAGCCAGATCCTTAATGGTCTTTATAATATAAATTGGGGCCACTCCCTGAGTCTCTTATCATTGGCTTTCCTCATATTCACGCCTGATCTTCCTCTACCTCTACTTGGTGCGGCTACTAATCTCTAAGTTTGTGTTGATCTACTTCCTGATTTCTTTAGGCAATTTTGAGCATAGTGCCCAGATTCACCATAATGAAAACAAGCGCTAGAGTGCAATCTACCTATTCCTCGTGTGACCTACTGCAAGTCTAACATAGAGGTCTCTCTCCAAAAGCTCTACCCGAGCTAGCAATAAAAGAATGAGACTGCTTAGTTTTCTATGAAGCTGCCGTAGAATCAGCTATATCAGTATACTTGAAACTTGAGCCCTTTCTCCACTTAGCCTGATGTGTAGATGAAGACATCCTAATCATTTTTCCCGTCTGCATACTCTGCTCCGCTGCTAGAGTCTCTTCTTGAGCTATTTCAATAGCCTCAACTCTGTTTATAACTTCTTGCAGGCTAGGCAAGTTTAAGGCCAAAATCATCTCTTTCAACTTAGGCCTCAGACCCTTAATAAACCAATCCCGTCGAGCTTTATCATTAGAAACTACCTCAATAGCATAACGACTGAGCTTATTGTATTCAGCCTCTTACTCATGCACTACTCTATCGCCTTATTTCAAATTAAGAAATTTCAACAGAATTGACCTCATAAACTGCTCCCTGATATACTTGTTCTTGAACTCAGCTTGAAAGAATTGTCAGTTCACTTGTTCATATGATGCATACATTGTCGTATTTGACAACCATACCCGAGCTTATCCTTGGAGTAACGATAGAGCTCAACCTAGTTTTTCATGATCGGAGCACTGTAGAATTTCCAACATCACTATAACATCGGTTAACCCTAAATCAGTGTCCATCAGACGTTCACCTTTTTTTCCCCGGAACTCAGAGCTCCCAAACTTCTTAAGTCTTTTGGGATTAACATTCACGGTACTAGAGGAGCAGAGAGAGGCAGGGGAGTTTGGAAAATTATCAATATAGCATTGAGAGATTGCATAAAAGCTGTAAACTTTGGCACGGGCATACCCTGATTTGCTGGTGCGCTGGCAATATCAGTTGGAATCGGATGTTCACAATTCTCTTCATAGTTTTCACTACCCGATCCATCTCTATTCTCATGTTAAGTCTCTCTTCTCGAATTTGTAGAATCTGACATCTAGTATATAATACATAAGGATAATACTTAAGTAGTTTGGAGAGACATCTATCATATTCTTTCTATACCGTATCAGTAACCTTGACATCTTCGTGGCATGTAAAACCTGTTACATTAAAACCCTTGATTTTATCCAAGAATCGCCTGAACCTATAGCTCTGATACCAATAAATGTAACACTCATCTCCCATATACCTTTTCATACACAAGATACATATGTCACATCATTTTAATTTAGTAATAATAAAACATTCATTAAACTTACGTAGATAACACAAAAAGAATGTTCAAACATTCCCTCTTTTTACATCTGATAAATCAAATACTTTTCAGAGTGCTTTTCCTAGGTCTATTACATGCCAACTAAATACGTCAAAAGTAGACATGGATGTTGTACTGTTACTGACGAGGTGACACTTTTGTAATGTCCGATGATCTCCTTACTCCGCTTGTATTAACACCTACGCGTGTGATCTCTTGTAAATGTATATGCTAAGGCAAGCAATCTGTGCAAGTATGCACAATCGATGCAAGTAATATAGTAGCGAGTGAGTATCGTCTCCACAGGGATTGGATTAGAAATATATTTTCACCACAACTAGAACTAATGTCACAAGCTAAGTCCTACTAAGTATTTCCTAAGAACTAATAATGAACTAAGAAAATGATTGAATTATTTCATAAGGTTTGGTTTAGGCAAAACCAATCCCGTCGAGCTTTATCATTAGAAACTACCTCAATAGCATAACGACTGAGCTTATTGTATTCAGCCTCTTACTCATGCACTACTCTATCGCCTTATTTCAAATTAAGAAATTTCAACAGAATTGACCTCATAAACTGCTCCCTGATATACTTGTTCTTGAACTCAGCTTGAAAGAATTGTCAGTTCACTTGTTCATATGATGCATACATTGTCGTATTTGACAACCATACCCGAGCTTATCCTTGGAGTAACGATAGAGCTCAACCTAGTTTTTCATGATCGGAGCACTGTAGAATTTCCAACATCACTATAACATCGGTTAACCCTAAATCAGTGTCCATCAGACGTTCACCTTTTTTTCCCCGGAACTCAGAGCTCCCAAACTTCTTAAGTCTTTTGGGATTAACATTCACGGTACTAGAGGAGCAGAGAGAGGCAGGGGAGTTTGGAAAATTATCAATATAGCATTGAGAGATTGCATAAAAGCTGTAAACTTTGGCACGGGCATACCCTGATTTGCTGGTGCGCTGGCAATATCAGTTGGAATCGGATGTTCACAATTCTCTTCATAGTTTTCACTACCCGATCTATCTCTATTCTCATGTTAAGTCTCTCTTCTCGAATTTGTAGAATCTGACATCTAGTATAACATACATAAGGATAACACTTAAGTTAGTTTGGAGAGACATCTATCATATTCTTTCTATACCCTATCAGTAACCTTGACATCTTCGTGGCATGTAAAACCTGTTTACATTAAAATACCCTTGATTTTATCCAAGAATCGCCTGAACCTATAGCTCTGATACCAATAAATGTAACACTCATCTCCCATATACCTTTTCATACACAAGATACATATGTCACATCATTTTAATTTAGTAATAATAAAACATTCATTAAACTTACGTAGATAAACAAAAATAAATGTTCAAACATTCCCTCTTTTTACATCATGATAAATCAAATACTTTTCAGAGTGCTTTTCCTAGGTCTATTACATGCCAACTAAATACGTCAAAAGTAGACATGGATGTTGTACTGTTACTGACGAGGTGACACTTACTTTGTAATGTCCGATGATCTCCTTACTCCGCTTGTATTAACACCTACGCGTGTGATCTCTTGTAAATGTATATGCTAAGGCAAGCAAATCTGTGCAAGTATGCACAATCGATGCAAGTAATATAGTAGCGAGTGAGTATCGTCTCCACAGGGATTGGATTAGAAATATATTTTCACCACAACTAGAACTAATGTCACAAGCTAAGTCCTACTAAGTATTTTCCTAAGAACTAATATTAATGAACTAAGAAAATGATTGAATTATTTCATAAAGGTTTGGTTTAGGCAAAATTAATATGCAGACTAATAAAACAAGTGATGGTTTAAATATAATGCAAACAACCTCACATATTCAGACGTGTCACTGAGCACTTATGCTAAACCATTGTCTTGACAACAAATATTCTCAGTTTAGAATGACTTATTATGACTCACTAAAGCTACCAAACAGGATTACTAGGCATTCTTAGACGGTTACTACGGCAATACCTCTATGCGTTAACTATAGATGTAGTCTCTCCTACTCTAGCATTTATCCCTTTTAGTCATTTGAAACTCAGTCCTTATCTCTAAGGTAGACAAGTTAGAACTTCACCATCCCAGATTCTTTCTATTGCTCACGTTGATCTATCTTAATTCTCTCGAATTTAAGAATCACTTATCTAGACAAAAGGCTATATCTCGATGCTCTTACAATGCCAATACATGTTTTACCAAAAACCAAGGCTATCTCTCGATGCTCTTACATTTCTAAGGTAAAATATTTAAACTATGAGAAAAACAGTCATAAGCGAAACATAATTCATCATTCATAAACATAAAAATATTGTTCAAGCAAAACAAAGTTTAACACCAAGTAAAGTATTCATGGTGCTATCAAAGATCATCCAAGATTAAACGTTTAATACAACCCCAAATAAATAAAGAGTTAAAAATAAAGGAAGAATGATTCCCAAAACCAGGGGCTCTGTCGCGACAATCCTGATCAGCACCGCACCTGCCTTGGTGATCACCCCCTCTCGAGGCCTGATCATAGCTCTGCTATCGTCTGGCTATGGAGGACACCAAGGAAGTTTGGTAGATAAACAATGGGAAATCATTGCAGCTGCTTGCTAACGCCTCAGGTAAAGCTCTTCTCTTTTCTTCCTTGCCTCCTCTGTTTGACGGTTGTGACTGGTTATTTATACGGAAAGACCTCCTAGGTATTCGTCTACTTTTGGAGTTTCCTTAACTAGTCGTTCTTAATTGCCTGGACTTAAAAAGAAAAGGCGGCTGGCGGCTGACAGAATAATTGAGGCTTGCTTGCACGTGAAGTAGATCATCCAGCTGGCATTTGACATAGGCGGTTTAGCCACACCTACTTCAGACTTCCTCACATAAATCTTACCTTGGCGAGATAAATCTTCTTCTTAGGTTCTCATATGTTCTGTTGGCCTCTGTACTTTTACATTGTCACAACTGAAATGTTCTTTCTCTGTAGGATTCCTGCACGAACACAGCCCAAATAACCATTTCTCTTCAGCAATACCAGTCAAACCAAATAAATCTTGCCAAAGCAAAACTTATCCACCACAATCTAATTTAACCTATATGCAACTAAATGCAAATAAAAATGCAATGCATACTCTGTCTAGACGAGAAATAACTTAAGTGAAAAGACTAGGAATTAAGTCTTTTATGGAGTTATCACACCCCCAAACTTAAGCTATTACTTGTCCTCAAGCAATGAATACTAGCTAGAAGAGAATTAAAATTGTCATGGCAAAGCAGTATTAAGAAAATCATCAGGTTTGAGATTTCAGCCCTCAGCAAAAATTTTATTTAGCCTCAACATGTTGACAGCCATATCAGTCAAGTCCCTTCCATAGTTAGGATCCCTTACTATTGTGTGTGCGTGATTGTAACCAGTCTATGCATAGAGGTAATTTGAAAACTTAAAGTAAGCACTCCTGGTTTGTCAAGGTAACAAATTATTCATCACACTTAGTTTATGCTTTTAGTTATTTATTAACTTTTATTCTCTTTATTAATTTTTTCAGGGGAGACAGCTCATTACAACTACCATTCCACGCTCTAGGTGAAAAGGAGCATACCTTCCACCCCCAAGCTAGTCGGGCAGAGTCATCCTATGACTACTTTCATTCACTCATATGCCTTGGCTACTCTTAATTTGTTTGGAGTTTTTCATGTTCATGCTTTTGCACAGAGGAGTGTCCCTTTGTATTTTCAAGTTTTTCAAGTTTTTTAACACTAGAGAGTTTCCACTTTACCCTTAGAATATGTTTGAAGTCTCGACAAATAGAAAGTTCTTTCCTAAAAATTTATAGATTACCTAAGCAAAAATAGCCTACAATCGTGTTTATAAATTTCAAGGAATCAAGCCTAGGGTTGGTTCTCTGCTTTAGATAGTCTTAACAATAATTCTAGCATAGGTAATAAAATTTTACATTCATCATTAGGCATCCCTAATTCATTCCTAACAATAATCTCAACTTGGTTATGTCATGACAACCAAAATTCTCAACCAATTAACATCAATTGCTTTCTAGCAAAGTATGACAGAATATGGTACAATACCTCCCCCAAACTTGAAGGATGGATTGTCCTCAATGTATGAAAACTAAACTACATGATTCTAAATGCATATGTGAAAAAAAAACTAAAGTAAAGACTCACTTGGTGGGGTGGCTTGACTGGACGCCCTCGTTCGACGTTGTTTGGGAGGAGAGGGACTCTCGGATCCAGAGTACTACAGCTTGTTAAAAAGGACACAACTGAAGTATACGACATGCGGTTCTCTTGCAGCGCTTCTTACTGGAGGAGGCTCGTGCCGCAGGGGATTGCTCAGTCGTAGGAGTTATTTATGTTGGGATTGGTACTGACTAGTAGTTACTGCTCGGACTGGCGGTGTTGGACGGATAGGGGACAGAGTAGGATCATGCTCGGGTTGCGACGGTGTTGGAGTAAATCTTTATCAAAGAAAAAGTGGGGTGGAGTATCATCACTGCTTTCGGATGTTGAAAAGGATGAGGAGCTGAGGAATTATTCTGTGTCGCCTTGGCCTTCCTCTGGTACAGGTGGTACTTGAGTTGCTAGTGGTGGCACATCAACGGGTACTTATTGGGGAACATCTGGAGGTGCATATGATGTCGAGGCATGGAATGTGCTCCTATCCGCATTGTATTTGAGGATAACAGCAGGGAAAGTGGGTAGTCTGATGTTTATGTTCAGGAGTAACTCTTTGAAGAAGGCGTTGAGTTGCATATCCCTAGACTTGACATACTCGAAGAAAATTTCCATGTGGTATTCTAGGCAACCGATCTTTTCATGCATTTCTCGAGTGTATGTAACCAAAACAGCCATTCTAGCCGCAGCAATCAATTTTGCTCCTCGCTCCAAACTCTCATTTGGGTCATCATCATTGAAACTCATCAACTCGGGGACCTTTTTCTTTGTGATGCCCTACTTTGGTTTAATGTAATCCTCGAAGTGATCCTCAGGAACCTTATTCTTCTTGCATAATGCGGTTATCAAGTAGGGAAATAGAAGGTTACCCCGGTTCCTCTTGGTACAGTCATGCATCTGCTCAAAAATGAGTTCTCCAACGTCAATCTTTCTCCCGTAAATGATCGAGTGTAGGAGCATCAATCTCTTTATGAGGATAGTGGTGTTGTAAGTTATTGGCATTAGCATGCCTTTGAGAAAATGGTTCCACAATTTCATGTGTGGTTTCAATACTTGGCGATCAACTCTTTTCCTAGTTGGGGCACTCCCTTCGAACTTGCCCCACTCGAAGCAAAGATCCTACAGTACGCCACTGTATGTTTCTTGATCGGTTTCTGCCATAAATCTCTTGTGTTGCTCTTCAACTTTCCCCAACTTAAAATATCAGTTAATTATAGAGGGGGAAAATTGAATGAGCTTTCCTCGAACATAAACTATGTGGCTAGACGGGCCTTCGAGATGGGCATAGAATTCTCGTACCATCGCCGGTGCTACAGCTTTATTATTGCGAGCAAACTTCTCCCAGTTTTGCTTCTTTATCACGCCGATCACCTCCGGTCCAAATGGCTCCTCTTCATCGGCTGGAAAAATGAATCCATCTTCCAAATATACTTGGTGTTTCTGAAAGGTCTTGAAGCGTGCTTCTGTTTCAGCTGTTTAGAAACGTTTGAAACTTTATGTTGGGGTTGGGGCTTTCCTTTTTCTCACCATTTTACTTGGCTAAATTTAGTGCTAGTGATGGGGAGGTATTGTTGAGAGAAAGAAAATATTTTCTTGTTTATAGAGAGAGAGGGATACACGATGAAGAATAAGAGGTTGGGTAGTTTTCCTTGGGAAAGTGATGGGTGGTTTCGAGGTAATTCAGTCCTTTCATGGTGGGGAAAAGATTTCTCTTTAAATGATAAATGTTTGATTGGACGTAAAGGGGGAGATAAGATTTCTTTCGCTCTTTATTCTGCCGCCAAAAACGTGTACCCTAGGGCTTTTGCTTCATGTATGCTTCAACTCCCCATGATGCCACGTGTTCCTTACTTGCCTATAATAAGAAAGAATGAAATAATAAAATAAAACAGATTAAAGTAGAAAATAACTTAACTTATTTATGTACTGAATTCAGATTTTCGTTGCCTAGGCAATGAATATTTGCTCAATTAAGTAAAACAAATTCTTGGGCATCATGTTCCAATGATGTCAGTTTGTCGCGCATGACTGGGGCTCCTTTGTACTCCTTCAGCCGCTGCCCATTCACCTTGAAGATGGAATCATCGTTTTCGTTTTGAATTTTAATTGCTCCATTGTCATAAACTTGGTGAACGATAAACGGTCCTGACCATCTTGATTTCAGCTTGCGTGGGAATAACTTAAGGCGTGAATTGTAGAGTAGTACTTGTTGTCCAGGATAAAATTGCCTCGGAAATATTTTTCTATCATGCCATCGTTTTGTTTTCTCCTTGCAAAGGCGGGCATTCTCGGTTGCATGTGCTCTAAACTCATCCATCTGATTCAGCTCCAAGAGTCTTCTTTCTCTATCAAACTGAGCATCCATGTTTATATTTTTGATGGACAGTAGGCTTTATGTTCAAATTCAACCGGTAGATGACATTCCTTTCCGTAGACTAGCTTGAACGGAGACATTCCCAGCTATGTCTTGAATGTTGTGCGATAAGCCCATAGAACTTCTTCTAGCTTCGGCGACCAGTCTTTTCGATTCGGGTTGACCACTTTTTTCAAGGATCTACTTAATCTCCCAGTTAGACACTTTGGCTCGTCCATTCATTTGAGGGTGATACGCCATAGAAATCCTATGTCGTACTCCGTATCATTTTAGTGCCTTGG
The DNA here is from genome assembly GCF_006381635.1 of Hibiscus syriacus. Taxonomy (NCBI): domain Eukaryota; kingdom Viridiplantae; phylum Streptophyta; class Magnoliopsida; order Malvales; family Malvaceae; genus Hibiscus; species Hibiscus syriacus. The sequence goes on from NW_024062586.1 coordinate 1,055,996, forward strand.
CAATCAATTTTTTGTCAAAATGTGTGCCTTCGTCACTAATTATAGCTCGTGGTGTTCCAAAGCGGGTGAATATATTTTTGTGCAAAAACTTTAGCATCGTCTTGGAATCATTTTTAGGTGTTGCGATGGCTTCCACCCATTTTGATACATAATCCACTACCTGAAGAATGTAAAAATCTCCAAATGATGATGAGAAAGGTCTCGTGAATCTATTCCCCATACGTCAAATAGTTCGATTTCCAAAATATTTTTCAATGGCATCTCATTTCGTTTCAAGATGTTTCCTGTTCATTGACATCTATCACATGACTTGTAGAATTCATGCGCATCTTTGAATAGGGTTGGCCAATAAAATCCATACTGAAGCACTTTTACTGCTGTTCTCATTCCACTAAAATGCCCTCCATATGGTGACGAGTGGCATTGGTGTAGGATATCTTCTTGGTCTTCTTCTAGAATGCATCTTTGGATTATTTGGTCTCCGCATTGCTTGAATAGAAACGGTTCATCCCAGTAGTAATGTCGCACATCATGTCGAAATTTTTTTCTGCACTGGCTAGATAAATCAAGAGGAACAATACCACTAACGAGAAAGTTAACATTGTCAGCATACCACAGTGCAGCCGTGACAAATAATATTTTCTCATATGGGAAATCCTCTTTAATTTATGTGAAGTCAGGACAATCAGGTTTGTTATCTAGCCTAGACAAATGGTCTGCCACTTGGCTTTTTATACCTTTTCTATCCTTTATCTCTAAATCAAATTCTTGCAGTAGTAATATCCACTGAATTAGTCTAGGATTTGCATCTTTTTTATTAATCAAATGTTTAATGGAAGAGTGATTCGTGTGCACAATTACCTTAGTGTCTATTAGATATGGCCTAAACTTATCGAATGCAAATACTACTGCTAAGAGTTCTTTTTCAGTGGTGGCATAGTTCAGTTTTGAATCATTAAGAGTTCGGCTTACATAGTATATGACGTAAAAAAATTTACTTTTTTGTTCCCCTAGCACTTTTCTGACTGCATAGTCACTAGTATCGCACATGAGCTCAAATGGTTCATTCCAGTCTGGTAGGATAACAATTGGTGTTGCCAAAAATGGTTAACACATTTGCGAAGTAGACTTTTATACCTATCCAACATTTGTACATTGATTCATCATCTCCTTGGCGAAAACTAGCAATGTCATTGCGAAGCTGAGTGTTCATATTGGGCGGATTGTATCGCAGTAGGAAACTCTTCCATAAGTCTGCCCATGACTCTATTGAGCCGGAAGGAACTCCGCTAAGCCAGGCTCTTGCTCTATCGCGTAGGGAGTAAGGAAAAAGCTTCAATTTTAGCACATCCTCATGTACTCGTTGTTGCCAAAACAAGTCGCATACTTCAAGGAAAGCACAAACAAGCTATCTTGCATCTTCATTGGGTAAACCACCAAATTATCTAATAGAGTTTAACATGTTAAACATCACCAATTTGAATTTAAAGTAAGTGGCTTGAATCTCAGGTGCCACTATGTCTGGATTGAGGTAATCGGGAATAGGGTTCAAATGATCTTATATCGCTCTTGGTCTTGCAACTTGAAGATTAATTGATGCATCTAGATCTCTAAATCTCCCATGTTGTGTTGCATTTGAAATTGATTTGATTGTTCTCTGGTTCTTTGGGCTCACAACCTTTGTCTGAGTGATTGCTCAATTTCAGAGTTAAATGGTTCCAAAGGCTTACCAGAAGATCTCAAGGTCATGCAATAATTGAAACTTACAAAATAAAATAGTAAACTACGTTAGACTAATATAATGTGACAAAGATAACTTGTTATGGCTAAAAAATATCGTTAGTTGTCAATCCCCGGCAACGGCACCAAAAACTTGATCGCTTGTAAATGTATATGCTAAGGCAAGTAAATCTGTGCAAGTATACACAATCGATGCAAGTAATATAGTAGTGAGTGAGTATTGTCTCCACAGGGATTGAATTAGAAATATATTTTCACCACAACTAGAACTAATGTCACAAGCTAAGTCCTACTAATTATTATCCTAAGAACTAATATTAATGAACTAAGAAAATGATTCAATGATTTCAGAAAGGTTTGGTTGAGGAAAAATTACTATGCAGACTAATAAAACAAGTGATGGTTTAAATATAATGCAAACAACCTCACATATTCAGACGTATCACAGAGCACTTATGCTAAGCAATTATCTTGACAACAAATATTCTCAATTTAGAATGACTTATTATGACTCACTAAAACTGCCTGATAGGATTACTAGGTATTCTTAGACGGTTGCTACGGTAATACCTCTAGGCGTTAACTATAGATGTAATCTCTCATATTCTAGCATCTATCCCTTTTAGTCATTTGAAACTCACTCCTTATCTCTAAGGTAGACAAGTTAGAACTTTACCATCCCGGATTCATTCCATTGCTCACGTTGATCTATCTTAATTCTCTCGAATTTAAGAATCACTAATCTAGACAAAAGGCTATATCTCGACGCTCTTACAATGCCAAGACATGTTTTACCAAAACCCAAGGCTATCTCTAGATGCTCTTACAGTGCTAAGGTAAAATATTTAAACTATGAGAAAAATAGTCATAAGCTAAACATAATTCATCATTCATAAAACATAAAAATATTGTTCAGGCAAAACAAAGTTTAACACCAAGTAAAGCATTCATGGTGCTATCAATGATCATCCAAGATTCAACGTTTAATACAACCCCAAATAGATAAATAGTTAAAAACAAAGGAAGAACGACTCCCAAAATCGGGGGCTCTGTCGCGACAATCCTGATCAGCACCGTGCCTGGCTTTTTGATCATCCTCTCTCAAGGCTTGATCACTGCTATGTTATCATATGGCTATGGAGGACACCAAGGAATGTTGGTAGGTATACGGTGAGAAAGCACAGTAGCTACTTGCTCATGCCTTAGGTAAAGTTCTTCTCTCTTCTTCCTTGCCTCCTCTGTTTGATGGCTGCAGCTGGTTATTTATAAGGAAAGACCTCCTAGGTCTTTGTATACTTTTGGAGTTTCTTTAACTAGCCGTTATAAATTGCCCAAATTTAAAAAGGAAAGGCGGTTAGCGGCTGTCAGAATAATTGAGGCTTGCTTGCATGTGAAGTAGATCATCCAACTGGCATGTGACATAGGCGGTTTAGCTACACCTGCTTTAGACTTCCATAAATAAATCTTTCCTTGGCGAGATAAATCTTCTTCTCACATTCTCATTTGTTCCATTGGACTCTGTACTTTTGCATTGTCACGACTAAAAATGTTCTTCCTCTGTAGGATTCCCGCACAAACACAACCCAACCCAAACAACCCTTTCTCTTCAGCAGCATCAGTAAAACCAAATAAATCTTCCCTAAGAAAAACTTATCCACCACAATTTAATATAACCTATATGCAACTAAAAATACAGTGCCTACTTTGTCTAGACGAGCAATAACTTAAGTGAAAAGACTAGGAATTAAGTCTTTTTATGGAGTTATCAGTATTAAATTAACACACGCTAAGAAATTTCTTAGTGAGGAATAAATAATCATAAGAAAAACTCTAAACATAAGTATATCATGAAAATTTTAATATCCATTAACTCTTCCAATTTATTATCCACTCTATAGTTTACACCTGTAGTGCCAATACAGTAATTCCCGAAACTTACTATAATTTATGTTGATTGCACACCCACTACCAATACGGAACTTCATAAACTTATTATGAATTTCTTCATTTTTCACACAAAGTGCCCATACAGAAATTCATAAACTTATAATGAATTTCTATGTTTTCCATAAAAAGTGCCCATTCGAAAATTCATAAACTTACTATGAATTTCTTAGTTTTGCACATAAAGTGCCCATACGGAAATTCATAAACTTATTATGAATTTCTTAGTTTTGCACACAAAGTGCCCATACAGAAATTCATAAACTTATTATGAATTTCTTAGTTTTGCACACAAAGTGCCCATACGGAAATTCATAAACTTATTATGAATTTTTTAGTTTTGCACACAAAGTGCTCATACGGAAATTCATAAACTTATTATGAATTTCTTAGTTTTGCACACAAAGTGTCCTTACAGAAATTCGTAAACTCATTATGAATTTCTTAGTTTTGCACACAAAGTGCCCATACAAAAATTCATACACTTATTATGAATTTCTTAGTTTTTCACACAAAGTGCCCATACAGAAATTCATAAACTTATTATGAATTTCTTAGTTTTGCACACAAAGTGCCCATACGGAAATTCATAAACTTATTATGAATTTCTTAGTTTTGCACACAATGTGCCCATATGGAAATTCATAAACTTATTATGAATTTCTTAGTTTTGCACACAAAGTGCCCAATTGGTAATCACCATACATATATTAAGCAACATGTGTCTATGACTATCATAACATATAAGTACATATTAAATTCACTCACCTGGCTTGCCTCGCTATTATATCCAAAACCCAAATCTGATTACTCAGCTACTTTGCCTTTTCCTTTCATTTTGCTTGACTCGGGAGCTTGATTTCGATCTACTCAAGCATCCATCAAAGACAAGTACAATATCAAATGTTAGTATATTTCCTAACATTTATACTTAAACAGATTCTCAAAATACTATTATTAAATTTTCTATGACAATCTCACCTATCTTAATTTTTTTGCTCAATAGTATCGGTACCCCTACTATGGTATCGATACTTATATATTGTGGTATCGATACCCCTTTCAGTATCGATACCATTTATACATGCTAGATCCATGGTATCAATACTTCTCTCCTAGTACTGATACTTCTATACTATGGTGTCGATACTCCATTACAGTATCGAGACCATTTCTGTATTCTGTAATCAATGGTATTGGTACCTTCTCTATATTATCGATACCCGCTCTCAGTATAGATACTAATTGCATCAATATCGATATTGTTCAACTGATTTCTTCCAATTTTAAGCCTATAGTATCGGTATTGTTCTATCAGTACTGATACCCTTACCCAGATTTATCATTTTTAGCCCGATTCTTACCCAATTTGGTCAACTTTCCTTTTGTTTATACCCAACTATACTCTTAAACTATTCTTTACTTGTCCCTACTAACTTTCCTTCATTTAGCTTCTTAAAACATCTAAAATCTCCCAATAACATTTCAATCTAAGAATCACACCACTTTTTCTAACATGTTTTTAAAACCATCCAATACTTCTATACTCTCCTTTACTTCTTTGACAAGTCAATTATACCAATAAACGTCAATAAAAATTCATATCATTCCAAAACCTATTTTCTTAAATATCCAATATATCATCCATCTCTTAGTTTTGATCCTATTTAATCCTTCCTTAAGTCTCTATAATACTCAATGTTTCAAAAACCAACCATAAGCAAAAGAAGAAACTAGTCAAATGAAACCTTACCTTTGGCTATGGAGGAGAGCTCTTCCACGGGAAAGAAAGGGAGAAAATAACTTAGGTTTTTTACTTTCCCCTATTTTTCATACTTTAATACCTTATTAAAAATGAATATGAAATTCATTTCCCTTTAAAGGATCAAAATTCCCTCTTTATTCATTTGTCGATACAAATTAGTCTAAAACACTATTCCAAATCATTTTCTCATCTTTTATCATCAATTCAAATAAATCCTCAAATTTTAAAAATTTTCACTAAAGTCCCTAACCTGATATTTAGGATATTACATACAATAAAAATCTTAGTATACTTTCTAACATTTATACATCTAATAATACTCAAAAGTACTATTAATTTCAAACTCTATTAAAATTCATCCTAAATTAAAATTTCATACTGGATAGTATCGTACCCCTCCTATGGTATCGACACTTCTCTACTATGGTACATATACTCACTTTAGTATTGATACCATTTTTGCATTCTGGAATCAATTTTTCAATTATAGTATCTATATCGTCCTCTTAGAATCGATACCTCCACATCAGTATCGATATTACTTGCATAAATATTGATATTGTTCATCGTGTTCATCCTCTTTCCTTAAATTTAACCCTATAGTATGGTATTGTTATTCCAGTACTAATACCTTTACCCATATTTTACATATTTCACTTCGATTTTTACCAAATTTTTACCTAAATCTCTTACTCTTATCTCCAACCATACCATTAAACTATTCACCACTTAACTCAACTGACTTACGCCCATAAATTCTCTTTATATCATCCAAAATCTCCAAAGAACACTCAAAACCAAGAACCACACCAAATTTTCAAACATGTTTTTAATCACTTCTAAGGCTCCAAATCTCTTACTTGCTTCTTTAACAAGTCAAAAATGCTTTTAAACTCAAATAAATGACCATTTTTCATCAAATCACTCAAAAACCAAGTTTTTAAAATCTCTAATAGCTCACTAATCTCTTAGTTTTAATCATCCTTGAACTTTCCTTAAGCCTTTGTATCACTTAAGGCTTTCAAAATAACCCATAAAAGAAAAGAAAAAACCAACTTAAAGAAATCTTAGCTTTGCTATGAGGGTTACGGAGATGAGAAGAAGAAGAATAAGAGAACCAAGTTTTTAGTTTTTACTATTTACCCTTTTCAACCCTTAATAAATATCCCAAATAAAATGAATAGTAAATTTATTTCCTTCTAAAGTACCATAATACCCTCCATTCATCCATTCTTACTAATAAGTCTTAAACACAATCTCTTAAATAAATCCTTGCACTTTTCAAATTATTCAAATTAACCACCACATTTTAAATCCTTCCACTATAATAAATGACCCGATATTTGGGGTATTATAATTATCTCCCTTAAAAAAATTTGTCCTCGAATTTTAAGAAGTACCTCATACAAAGAGGTGTGGATACTACTTCTTCATGTCCTCCTCTCTTTTCCAATTAGCTTCTTCGACTTTATGATTTTTCCATAGCACTTTAACTAGAAGAATTTTCTTGTTACACAATTCTTTGTTTTCTCGACCCAATATCCACACTAGTTCTTCTTCGTAAGTCAAAACTGGTCGAATCTCTATTTCCTCTAGTGTGATAATATGTGATGGATAATCGTTACTTTCTGAGCATTGACACGTGAAAAACATTATGGATATTGTCCATATCGGGAGGTAAAGCTAACTGATAAGCTATTGGTCTGACCCTTTTTAAAATCTCATAAGGTCCAATAAATCACATACTCAACATTCTTTTGTGCCAAAACCACAATACTTTCTTCCAGAGCAATATTTTAATAAATACCTTATCTCTCACTTTATATTAAATTTCTTTTCTCTTTAGATCAGCATAGGACTTCTATCAATCGGAAGTTGTCTTCAGATCATTTTGGATAACATTCACTTTATCTTTTATTTCTTTCATTAAATTCGGGCCAACAAAATCTCGATCTTTTAGCTCAAACCAATTTAAAGGTGTTCGACACTTCCTCCCGTACAAGGCTTCATACAGAGACATCTTAATACTATTGGTAATTATTATTATAGGTAAATTCTGCTAAAGGGAAATATCTTTCTCATAATCCTTTGAATTTAATCACACATGCCCTTAGATTATCCTCTAATATCTGAATAGTTCGCTCCAACAAACCATCTGTTTGTGGATAAACGGTTGTGCTAAAATTCAATAGAGTACCCAAAGCCTCATGCAAAGAATTCCACAATCTTGAAGTAAACCTTGGGTCTCGATTGGACACCATTGATATAGGCACTCCATACAGCCAAACTATCTCTTTTATGTACAACTCTACGTATTTATCCATCGAGTAATCTATTGGAACTGGGAAAAAGTGAGTCGTCTTTGTCATTCTATCCACAATTACCCATATTGAGTCCTTTTTACTGGGTGACAAATGTAGCCTTGAAACAAAATCCATTGTAACTCGTTCCCACTTCCACTCAGGAATGAATATCAGTTGTAGAAATCCGGAAGGCACTTGATGTTCAAATTTCACTTGCTGACATGTCAGGCATTTTGCAACAAACTCTAATATAGCCCTTTTCATGCCATGCCACTAATAACGACTCTTTATATCCTAATACATCTTATTCCAACCTAGATGCATCGTCAAAGAACTATAATGTGCCTCGGAGAGAATATCTTTCCTCAGTTATTCATTATCTGGAATGTAAAGTCTTCCAAGATAATGTAAACATTCATCAGTCCTGATTTTGAAATCTTTGGCCTCAACTTTTTCTACTTGTAAAATTCTTGCCAAAAATTTTCCATCTTGTCTTTGCAGCTCTTTTATTTGATCCAATAGCGTCGGCTTTAACTTAATCTTAGCAATCAAGGTGACATCTTCTTTAATGACATATGTGCATCCAAAGCTCGTAAAGCTGTAAAAGTCTTTCGACTAAGTGCATCAGCTACCACATTAGCCTTCCGTGGATGGAAATCGATGATCACATCATAATCTTTTAAAAGCTCAATGCATGTTCTCTTATTCAAATTCAGTCCTTTTTAAGTCAACAAGTACTTTAGACTTTTTTGATCTGTATAAATATGGCACCGATCAACATACATATAATGATGCCAAATCTTCAAAGAAAACACGACCGCTGGTAATTCTAAGTCATGTGTTGGGTAATTTCCCTCATGAGTCTTCAACTGTCTCGAGGCATAAGCCGCAACTTTCTCTTCTTGTATAAGCACGCATCCCAATCCATTATAAGATGCATCACTAAAATCTGCATAGTCTTTACCCAACTCATGTTGTACAAGTATTGGTGCCTCTGTTACAATCCTCTTTAGCATTTAAAAACTTTCTTAGCATTTCTCTGACCAAACAAAAGGCACATCTTTCCGTAACAACTTAGTTAACGGTGAAGCTAACATCGAAAAGTTCTTCACGAACCTTCGATAATAATCAGTAAGCCCCAAGAAACTCTGAACTTCAAAAACATTCTTTGGGGGTTTTCAATCCACTATAGCTTGAATCTCTTTGGGATCTACTCTTATTCCTTCTACAGAGACTATATGACCAAGGAAAGTAATCTCTGCTAACCAGAATTCATATTTGGATAATTTGGCATACAACTTCTTCTCTCGAAGGGTATAAAGAACAACATGAAGATGAACATCATGCTCCTTTCTTGACTTTGAAAACACCAAAATATCATCGATAAATACCACTACAAATTGATCCAGGTAAGGTTGGAATACTCGATTCATCAAATCCATAAATGATACAGGAGCATTAGTCAATCCGAATGGCATCACCACAAATTCGTAATGTCCATACCCAGTTCGAAAATCTGACTTTGAAATGTCCTTGCAGTTGATACTTATTCTTTATTGTTACTTTATTTAACTATCGATAATATATGCATAATCGAATAGACCCATCTTTCTTTTTCACAAAAAGCACAAGTCCTCCCCAAGGTGAAACATTGGGTCTGATAAATTCGTTATCAATCAACTCTTACAATTGGGCCTTTAATTCTCGTAACTCAGTTGGAGCTCGATATAGACCCATAGAAACAGGTTCAGTACCCGGGTAAACATCAGTCTTAAATTCCACCTCACGGTCTGGAGCTAAATCCGATAATTCTTCTGAAAAAACATATGGAAACTCCCTAACTGTTGGAATATCATCTAATATCGCTTTTTGATATTCAAGTGTCTATCACATTAGCTAGAAAAGCTATACACCCTTTCGATGACTTTTTCTTTGCAGTTATTATTGATATCACATTGGAGGGTGATTTTGCTTTTTCACCGATTACTATGATTTCTGAGCCTTTCGTATCCTTCAAAAATAATCGCTTCTTGATAAAATCAACCCATCCATGATGTGAAGACAACCAATCCATGGCCAAAATAATTTTAAACTCATTGAAAGGAAAATCCATCAAGTTTGTCGGGAACACAACCCCTTGAATCTTTATAGGGAATTTTCTACATACTCGAGTTACTATTGCACTATGACCCATAGGGTTTACCTCTATCATCTCACTAAAGATTGGTTCTAAAAGAATTCCTCTAGCTCTAATAAACTTTGTACTAATACAAGAGTATGTAGAACTAGGGTCAACCAAAACAAATATAGGCCCATCAAAAAGATGGAATATACCTGTTAAAATCTCTAGGTCATCAAGATCCTCATTAGTCTTAATATTATAAATTACGGCTCATCCCCACGTCTCTTGTCATATAATTAACTCAGATTTTCCTCTGGATCTACCTCTTCCTCTACTTCTATTAGATGTTGCTACTGATCTCTCAGTTTGCACTGAATTATCCCCAGATTTCTTAGGACAATTTCAAGCATAGCTACCAGTTTCACCACACTAGAAACAAGCTCCAATGGGAAATCTACATACTCCAAGGAGAAATTTTTCACACGTATGACATGGAGTAGTTCTCTCTCCAAATGTTCTAATCGAGCTAGTAGTAAAAGAATGTGATTGATTATTCTTCTGCGAAGCTGCAGCAGAACCATCTCTATTATTGTATCGAGAACTCGAACCCTTGCCTCTCTTAGCATGATAGGAAATTGAAGATGTTTCAACTCTTTTTCCCGTCTACATACCCTGCTCCGCTGTTAGAGTCTCCTCTTGAGCTCTTTCAAGGGCCTTAGCTCAGTTTATAACTTCTTCTAGGCTAGGGAAGTTTAGGAGCCAATATCATCTCTTTCAACTTAGGCCTCAATCCCTCAATGAACCAATCATGTCGAGCTTTGTCATTGGGAACTACTTCAGTAGCAAAACGACTCTTCTTGTTATACTCAGCCTCCTTATCATGTACTGCTCGATCACCTTGTTTAAAATTAAGAAACTTCAGCAGCATCGCCCGCCTAAACTGCTCACCAATGTACTTGTTCTTAAATTCTTCTTGAAAGAACTGTCAGGTCACTTGCTCAGGTGGTGCATACATCATAGTATTTTCCCACCACACTCGAGATAATCCTCAAAGTAAAGATACAACTCCATCCAGCTTTTCAGAATATGAGCAGTGAAGACTTTTAGGCATCATCATAACGTCGTTAGCCATAAATCAGCATCCATAGGACCTTCATCCTCTTCTCCTCGGAACTCAGAATCTCCCAAACTTTTCAGCTCTTTTAGGATTAACATCTGTGGTAATGGAGGAGTAAGGGCAGGCAGAGAAGGTTGAAATCGAGTCAAGATTGCATCAAGAGCCTGCATAAAAGCTCCAAACTATGGCACTGGTATACCCTGATATACCGGTGCACTAAAGTTTTGATACTGGATCGGATGCTCACTATTAGTTTCATTACTTTCGCTACCCAACCGTTCTATAACTTCTTGTTCAGTCTCTCTCCACGAATTTGTAGATTTTGACATCTAATAGAACATACATAATGATAACAACCCAAGTTAGTATGGAGTGACATCAATCATATCCTAATAACACCATATCAGTAACCTTAACATCTTAGTGGCATATAAACCCTTTTTAAAGTAAAATACACCCAGTTTCAACTGAGAATCAACTAAACCTATAGCTCTGATACCAATAAATGTAACGTCCATTTCATATATATGTTTCTGTACACAAGTCACAAGTGTCACGTGACTTTTAGAAACATTTCCTTATTTGCAAACCCATAAAATTGTTTCTAAAAATAAAACATTTTTATATAATAATAATAATAAAAATGTTCAATAAATATTAGTAAGTAAAATAACCTTAAAGTTCCAACATTTTAAATACTATAACCTTATAAGTAAATACATTTCCAGAACATTTTCATAAGTCTATTACATGTCATCTAATGAGTCAAATACAGTTACTGATGAGGCAACCTTTGATTGATGCTATCAGCTTCACTCCTCACTCCTTTAGTATGTTATTACCTATGCGTGAAACCAACACACGTTAAGTATTTACTTATTGAGACATAATAATATAAATGAAGTGTAACTCATGCATAAGTATATCATGACTATCAAAATACGAATTAACTCATACAATTCATAAGAGTAATTAAAACTGAATTAGTACACTAAGTTCCTTTCACCTAACCGGCAAAACTATATTGCGTATGTCCAGCATACCTATCTATCAATATTTTTCCAAATTATCCTTTTATTTGCCCAATGTATGTTAAATGAGAATAAAAGGTACATGATTTGCACCTAAGTGACGAAATGGTAATCCATAAACTCATTATGAATTCCATGAATGCACATGTACTGTCGAAATGGTCATTCATAAAATCATTATGAATACCACAGGTTGTACACATAGTGTTGATACGGTAAATCACAAACTCATTATGAATTATGTGGGTTGCACACATAGTTCTGAAAGTACACATAGTACTGATACGAAAATGCAACATAGGCATTAAACAAAATCGATCGATAACCATCATACGAAAATGCAACTTATACATTAAACAAAATCGATCGATAACCATCATACACAAAGTATTTCAAAATACACCTATGAATCTCAATGCACATACAATAGGCCTTTAAGACAAATTGACATATTAAATATTTATTTCTAAAACTTTGATAAATGTTAAAACAATTATAAAAGTTCATCCATTCTTTTTTAGCAGTGCATACTCTAAAATTATTCTTACAATCAATTCCATAAACATTGTGCAAATATATTTCAGAGTAATGTAAAACATATTTTTATCAAAAACTTCGAGGTTGACTCATCGCAAGTCATTCTCATCTCATTTAAGTACATAATAATGCACTCACCTGGTATGCCTCACTATTATACCTTAATGATGCCCGACTATTCGACAACTTTATCATTGCCCTTTTGCTTGCTTGACTCAAGAGCTTGATTATGATCTACACAAGATCCATAATTACACATACAGTAACAATGTTAGTATACTTTCTAACATTTATACATGTAATAATACTCAAAAGTACTATTCTTTTTTAACTCTATTAAAATTCATCCTAAATTAAAATTTCATATTGGATAGTATCGGTACCCCTCGTATGGTATCGATACTTCTCTAATATGGTACTGATACTCACTTATTATCGATACCATTTTTGCATTCTGGAATCCATTTTTCAATTACAGTATCGATACCTCCACATCAGTATCGAAACTACTTGCATAAGTATCAATATTGTTCGTGTTCATCCTCTTTCCTCAAATTTAACCCTATAGTATTGGTATTGTTCTTCCAATACCGATACCTTTACCCATATTTTACATATTTCACTTTGATTTTTACCAAATTTTTACCTAATTATCTTAATCTTATCTCCAACCATGCCATTAAATTCATCATCACATAACTCAACTAACTTACACCCATAAATCTCCTTATATCATCCAAAATCTCCAAAGAACACTCAAAACCAAGAATCACACCAAATTTTCAAACATGCTTTTAATCAATTCTAAGGCTCCAATTTTTTTATTTACTTCTTTGACAAGTCAAAAATGATTTTAAACTCCAATAACTGACCATATTTATCAAATCACTCAAAAACCCATTTTCTTAAATCTCTAATAGCTCACTAATCTCTTAGTTTTAATCATCCTTGAACTTTCCTTAAACTTTTATATCACTTAAGGCTTCAAAACTATCCCATAAACGAAAGGAAAATCGACTTGAAGAAATCTTACCTTTGCTACAAGGGGTTACAGGGACGACGAGAAGAAGAAGAATAAGAGAACCAAGTTTTTCAGCTTTTCCTATTTCCCCTTTTCAACCCTTAATAAATATCCCAAATAAAATGAATATTAAATTCATTTCCTTCTAAAAGATCATAATGCCCCTCCATTCATCTATTATTACTAAGAAGTCTTAAACACAATTTCTTAAATAAATATTTGCACTTTTCAATTTATTCAAATTAACCATCACATTTTAAATTCTTCCACTATAATCACTAACCTGATATTTGGGGTATTACAAAAGAGTTCATCATATCTTTTAAGGTTCTATTTTTCTTCTCAACTATCCCAATTTTTTAGGAAAGTAGGGCAAAAGGTTTCATGAATAATACTATTCTTTTCACACACCTCTTTAAGAAAGTTAAATCCTTATTCACGACCTCTATCAAACACAAGCCATTTTATTCTCCTATCAAGGTGATTTTCAAATTTTGCCTTATAAATAATAAAAAAATTCTCAACTTCATCTTTAGTTCTATGGAGATATACCTTTGTATATCTTGAAAAGTCATCTACAACGTCATATAGTAGTGTTTACCTCTTTTACTTTCAGATTTTCTAAAGTTTGCTAGACCAGTGTGAATTAGTTCTAACATTTCATTCTTTCTACTATAAATAGTTTTGAAAGAAGTTCTAGAATGCTTGGATTCTACACAAATTTCACATTTGTTAAAGTTATTCTGGACTAGATTATTAAGTAAATTCATTTTAATGAGTTTCTTGAGAGAGTGAATATTCACATATCCTAATCTAGCATGCCACATATCAAGTTTCTCAACAATATAAGCAGAAGTGGTGGTTTTATTACTTTCATTAAACTGGTTTTCGATTACAAAAAAACCTCTGTTCAAATAATCTTTCCCTACATAATCACCATTCTGAAAAGTATGAGTTTATCTGCTTTCAAAACGAGTTTAATGCCTATCTTATTCAGTAACCCGCCACTAATTAGATTTCTATGTAGGGAAGTTACATACAAAACATTATTTAATGATAGGATTTTTATAATACACCAAATTTTGGTTAGTGACCAAAATATAAATTTTGCAAATTAAATGGCTAAAGTATAAACTTTGGAAAAGTTTAGGTATTAAAACTATATTTTAAAAAGCTATACAATCAGGCCACGTAAATGAAAAGTTTACCCCAAGAATGATGTTTTAGTGGGAATCAGATTTTTGTACGGATTTTGTATGAAAAGCTATAAAGAAATAAAGTTTGAGAAAAATCGATAAATCGGATCGAATAGAAATTTTAAGGAAAATTGAAGGATGATAAATTAGACTTAAAAATTTTATTTCCACATTTTAAAATGATGGAATATAATACCAACCATTAGATTTGAGGATTTAATTCCATGTTAAATCTGAACCATTGAATTAAAGTGGCAATATTACAATTTTTGGAAAGTTGCATGAACAAAATGATAAATTGTGAAATAGTTTGTTCTTATTTGACTATTGAAAGATGATAAGGTTGAGGTGTCTTGGTTTTATGGTAAATATGAAGTTTATTAAGGGTAAATTGGTCTTTTCCTAATTAAATGAATTTAATATTCATTTAAGATTAAATTAAATGTAAATTAGCATTAAATTAATCTAAAATTTCATGTCATCTTGTTCATCTTTCTTCTCCAAGATGTGAACCCCTCGAAAGGTGAGAAAAAATTCTTTTCAATTTTGATCATTTTCCTTTGGATTTTGGGTTATGTCGTGAAATAGAAAATTGTTCTACGCGAAACAAGCTATCTTTTGGTATCATTTATGCTTGCTAATCTTACTTGAATTCAAATATCCCAAATTCTATGGTTTATGTCATATTAGGGTTTATGAAATTGATGATAAATCTTGATATTTTTGAGGTTGTTTATTCATTTTCAAGGTTGTTTGATGATTAAAACATGTTTAATCTTCCTAGAAATGTTTCCTTAAGATTCGGCCAAACTATAAGGTTGGGGAACCTTGTGTTTTGATAACATTTGATTAGGGCTTTGATTTTAGAGATTATTTAAGGCTGGATGGAGGTTGATTTCATGTTTGAACCGAATCAAAATCTAGCAAAATCATGAAAACCCTAGTTTTGGAACTTTGAAGTATTCAACCATGGCTTAAATGGATAAGAAAACTTATGGAAAAATTTTGTAAGGACTGGAAATGATGTAGGAAGTATTGTACAAGCCATACAAAAATTTGGAGACCATTTGGTAATTTTTGAAAAGTTGGGAGACCAAATCGATAATTTTGGAAAATGGTGAGTTGCTATGTAATTGTTTAATAGTTGATGTACTATGCTGGAAATTGCGGTTTGGGAATTGAAATGAGTGTTAGGATATGAAATTGGATCATTATGGAAGTTTGTAAAGTTTATGGATTTATATGCAATATTCGAATAGTTTGGGGTGTTTAAATGCAATTATGCTTTGGTAAATGTACTTGGGTAGTAATTATTTCAATACTGGAATTTTGATATTTAAAATTGAAGTGGTAAAATGTTGAAGGACCATTTTTATAATTTGGAAAAGTTGGTGCCAATATTAAAAGAATTGATAAGTGTTGAAGTATTTTGGTGGTGAATAATTTTCAAGTATAATTATGGATTTTATTTTGGAAATGTATTTATGTTAGTACAATACTAACATATGTGTCGATATAAATTTTTAATTTTGTACAGATCGTGACTGACTTTGTGTTCGAAGCTAATCGATTATAAAAAGGAACAAGTTGGAAGCATAGTGGGGCTAATATTGTGCTATATTTATAAAGTGTCAAGATGAGTGCAATGCATGCATGATATTATACATGGATATTTTATACATTAGTGGAAAGACTTGTGATGAGTCTACCTTATTTATATTAGCATCAAATTTATGTCATTCATCATATTATTGACATATACTAAAAATGTCAAGATTGAAAATTTATAATGCATTGATTACTCATATTGTGATGATATGTCATTGATGATAATTCGGGTATAAACTTTCCATTGCTAAAACCATATTGATATATGTGGTCATGGATGACTTAATTCATGACTAGATGCCCAAGTATGTTATTGAGGTTCAGTAGTATTAATAGCATGCAATAGAGTCTAGCAGCTGCAAATTTCGGTAGTACAAGAGTGTCTAATGAAGACACATAATACAAGCCAGGTGGGCAAAGCCCGACCTCATCACTACGGTGCATTATTAGATGAGCATGGCTCGACCTTAGAACTATTGTGCAATATTTGATTATGTTACTAGGTTCCCCATGGATTAATATTTTGGGCTATGGTTTATTGGAAATATTATATAAATACTATAATATTCTTACATCAGTATGAGGGAAATGCATGTAAAAGTGTTCATATCATGTTATTGATGACATTTATTTTATGCATGTGATGTATTGCATAGTTTAATAATTCAAATGTTCTTACTAAGTATATACTTAGTGTGTGATGATTTTCACGCGTAGCTAAAGACTAGGAGTAGGAGTAAGGAGTTCTGATCAACACTAAGCAGCGAGGAGTATATTACAATATCAGTAAGAGATCCTTTGATGTGATTTTGACTAAGTGGCATGTACTTATGAATGTCCTAGTTGCTCTGTTGAACTATTTTGGAAGTAATTTGTAATGGCTAAACTAAATTCTTTTACTTTATTTCACTATGGATAGTATTAATCAATATTATAATTATAAAGGGATGTATTTTATATTAATATATGTTTTAAATATCATGTGATAGTTTTATATGATTTAATAATTTATAATAATATTTACAATTTGGAGAAATAACTTTTATCACTTTTGAGTTAGAAAATGTTTTAAGTAATTCATGTGACACCTATAACCTATATTGGCATAAGTATACGGGTCATATGTGTTATATTTATTGGTATCAGTACGATATGACTGTGCAAGATCGATGACTATTTCTTCAGGTATTGGATAATTTAATCAATTGCCAAACCCCTGTGTCAGTTCCGAAAGAACTAAGGAAAATGAAGCACCTAAATTTTGAAGTGATATAGATGCTGATCTGATGGTTCACGATTATAGGTTGAATGATTTTAAGAACATACTGAACATGATTCCTTGTGATGATCAAGGAAAGTCATAAGGGGTTGTGTGTCTACTGATGGAGCAAGCCAGTGTGTGGTGGAATACAATCGCAGCACGAGTCTCTCCTGAGTAGATCACATAGGAATTCTTTCTGAGAGAATTCAAGGAAAAGTACATTTGAGACGTGTTTATCAATGAGGTGATATCGGTTTCTAAATTTGAAGCAACCTGGCAGAACAATATATGTGTATGAATGTGAGTTCCACAGATTGAGTTGATTTGCATTGGAGTTTCTTCCGACAGAGAAAGCCAAAATTGATAGGTTTATTTATGGGTTGAACTCAATACAAAAGAATCCATGTTTCTCACCATTTTAGTTCTTTCCATGAAGCAGTAAACAAGGCTAAAGCTATGGAAAAGGTTGACCTTAAAGAACTGGAGGCGAAAAATGCTCAGACAATCATAAAGTTTGGAAACTCTTATATTTCACAATTTTTCCAAATGTAACAAGGGTTAACATCAGAAAATTTAGGCCTCCTCATCAACCACAGGAAGAGAGGGATTTCTAGAGGGAAGTCTAAGAAGACTCAAATAGCTTTAGCAAGTACCAAGGTTCGGGATCTCATCCTAAACCAGAATGTGAATATTATGGGAAGAATCATTTCGGTCAGTGCCAGTTCGTGGAAGGATAATGCTATCATTGCAAGAAAGTCAGACATTATATAAATAAATATCCAGAACATTATCTAGACCAGTCAGTATCAGCACTGCATCGAGGTGGAAGTAAAAAGGGTAGCAAACTAGGAATGTCTGAGGTTGCATCCAATCGTGAAGGCAGGACTACTTCTTGAGTTTATCATAACAAGATTGATGATGATTGAAATGCTCCAGAAATTATTGCAAGTACCTTTTAGCTCTTTGGTGAACCTGTTTTTGTGTTGATAGGTATTAGTTCTACTTACTCTTATATTAGCGCAAGGCTGGTTAGAGATAGAAGAATATTTTTAGAACATATTTCTAGTGATATTGTGGCAATCAATCTATTGGTCCATAGTGTGAGGGTTAGTCGGATATGTAAGGATTGTCTGATAAAGATACAGGGAGTAGAATTTCTTGTAAATTTGTTGGAATTACCTTTTGAGGAGTTCGAAATAATCTTAGGCATGGATTGGTTATCTTCCTACTATGGTTGGGTAGATTGTCATATGAAAAGATTATTTTTAAAGGATGCAAAGGGTTCTTAAATAATATTTTTTGTAGAAAGGGTAAATCCCTCATCCAATGTGATTTCAGCCTTTACTACTAAGAAATTGTTGTCACAAGGATGTCAAGTAATTTTAATGAATGTGGTGGATACAAGAGCTGCTGAAGTTAATTTGGAAGACATTCCAACAGTACGAGATTATCCAGACGAGTTTCCAAAAGAGTTACCTGGATTACCTCCAGATAGAGAGGTGGAGTTTGGTATTGATGTATTTCCAGGTACATCGCCTATTTCGATGGCTCCTTATCGAATGGCTCTGAAAGAATTAAGGGAATTAAAGGATTAATTGAAAGAGCTACTAGATCGAGGATTCATTAGATCGAGTGTTTCACCTTGGGGTGCACCAGTGTTGTTTGTGAGAAAAAAGATGGATCCACGCAATTATGCATAGATTATCGGTAGTTAAACAAAGTGACTATCAAGAACAAGTATCCTCTTCTGAGGATTGATGATTTGTTTAACTAGCTAAAGGGAGCAATAGTTTTCTATAAGACTGATCTTCGATTAGGATATCACCAATTAAATATTAAAGAGGATGATATTCCAAACACAACTTTCAGAACACGTTATGGGCACTAAGAGTTTGTGATGATGCCATTTGGTTTGAAAAATGCTCCGGCAATATTCATGGATTTGATGAACCGAGTATTTCAGCCTTACTTGGATCAGTTCGTGGCGGTATTTATTGATGAAATTCTAGTGCACTCGAGGACAAAGAAAGAGCATGATTCTTACTTTCGTATTGTGCTCGATCCTTAAGAAGAAAAGTTATATGCCAACCTGTCAAAGTGTGAGTTTTGGCTGTCAGAAGTTGCTTTTCTTCATCATGTGGTCCTAGTATAAGGCATAAGGATTGATCCTAAGAAAGTTCAGGCAATAATGGAGTGGAAATCCCCAAATAATGGTACAGAGGTTCGAAGTTTCTTGGGACTTGCTAATTATTATTGAAGGTTCGTGAAGAACTTTTCAATGATTACTTCTCCATTGACCAAGCTCTTGAGAAAAGATGTTTCATTTATTTGGGATGAGAAGTGCCAAGAGAGTTTTGAAACTCTAAAGAAGATTTTAATGGAAGCATCAGTGCTGGTACAACCGAAATCTAGTAAAGAGTATGCGGTATATAGCGATGCATCTCATAATGATTTACGCTGTGTATTTATGCAATATGGTAAGGTTGTAGCTTATGTTTCTCGAAAACTAAAGACGCATGAGAGAAATTATCCCACACATGATCTTGAGTTGGTAGCAGTAGTATTTGCACTAAAGATTTGGCGTCATTATTTGTATGGTGAACGGTGCTACATCTACACGGATCATAAAAGTCTAAAGTACATGTTGACTCTAAAAGGACTAAACTTGAGACAGAGAAGATGTGTAACACACATCTCTCGTATACATTTTTGTACATAAGATATAGATGTCACATCACTTTTTAAAACATTTTCTCATTTGAAAACCCATAAAATTTTGTCTCAAATTTTAAAATAACACAATGACAAAACATTCATTAAAACATATTACTTTAAATAAATTATAAAATAATTTGTTAAATTCAATTACATGCCAACTAAGTTCTAAAATCATTATGATTGTTCCAAAGTTACTGACGAGTTAACCTTTAATTGATGATAGCTGTTGCTGTTGCATTCCTTACTCGATAATTCATTGATTTTTACCTACACGTGAAATCAACATGCGTTAAGTATATACTTTGTGATACATAATCTTATAAAGTAACTAAAATTTATTCATATGCATATATTGGCTATCAAAACCATGATAATTCGTCTACTTCATAAGAATCCTTTATGATATTTTTAGTTAAATCAATAAATAATACCGTTTATGTCAAAATACACTACTAAGAATTTAGTCTTTCACCCAAAGGCAGTTAATCCTTTCATCTAACTGGCATGAATGGCACCTTTCTTCCAAATGAACGTATATGAATTTAATCTTTTACTCAAAGGTATTTAACCTTTCAATTAACTGGCATGATTGACACCTTTTTGTCAAATGCACAGCTAGGCATTTAATCTTTTACTTAAAAGTATTTAACCTTTCATCTAACTGGCATGATTGACACCTTTCTGTCAAATCCAAAGAAGGGCATTTAATCTTTTACTCAAAGGTATTTAACCTTTCATCTAAATGGCATGATTGACACCTTTTTGTCAAATGCACAACTAGGCATTTGATTTCTTACTCAAAGGTATTTAACCTTTCATCTAACTGGCATGATTTAAACCTTTCTTTCAAATGCATAGCTAGACATTTAATCTTTTACTTAAAGGTATTTAACCTTTAATATAACTGGCATGATTGACACATTTCTGTCAAATGCACAGCTAGGCATTTAATCTTTTACTCAAAGGTATTTAAACTTTCATCTAATTGGCATGATTGACACCTTTCTGTCAAATGCACAGCTAGGCATTTAATCTTTTACTCAAAGGTATTTAACCTTTCATCTAAATGGCATGATTGACACCTTTATGTCAAATGCACATCTAGGCATTTTATTTTTTACTCAAAGGTATTTAACCTTTCATCTAACTAGCATGATTTACACCTTTCTATCAAATACATGTCTAGACATTTAATCTTTTACTTAAAGGTATTTAACCTTTAATCTAACTGGCATGATTGACACATTTCTGTCAAATGCACAACTAGACATTTAATCTTTTACTCAAAGGTATTTAAACTTTCATGTAATTGGCATAATTGACACCTTTCTGTCAAATACACATCTAGGCATTTAATTTTTTACTCAAAGGTATTTAACCTTTCATCTAACTGGCATGATTGACACCTTTCTGTCAAATGCAGAGCTAGGCATTTAATCTTTTATTTTAAAACAATTTATACCCTAAAGATTTTTCATAGTATCAATTCCACACATATTAGAATCATATATCATATAAGGTAAAACACACATTAATTTAAACATTTGAGGTGAATTTATTGTGATTCTCCCTCAACCAATATAATTAATTTATATGCACTCACATTATATGCTTCCCTAATATGCTGTAGTGATGTCCAACTACTCGGTAACTTTGTCGTTGCCCATTTTCTTGCTTGACTCGGGAGCTTGGTTATAATCTACATATGCACCATTTTAGTAAATATACCATACAGATGTTTTATATTATCTAAAATTTATACTTTAATAATACTCAATAGTATTGTTTGTCTCAATTTCTATAACCATTTTATCCTATCATAAAATTCTTTGCTCAACAGTATCGGTACTCATACTATGGTATCGATTCTTCTATGTTATGGTACTGATACTCCCTTTCAGTATCGATACCATTTCGGCATTCTGGAATCTGTGGTTTCAATACTTTCCTTTTGGTATCGATACTAATTGCATTAGTATCAGTACTATTCATCATATTTCTACCCAATTAAACCTATAGTATCGGGACTGTTCTATCAGTACCGATACCATTACCCATATTTTCTATTTTTCAGCCCGATTCTTACCCAAACTTAGTCAAATTTCCTTATGTTTACCCTCAACAATACTATTAAACTCTTCTTTACTTATCCCTACTAACTTTACTTCATTTAGCTTCTTAAAACATCTAAAATCTCCCAAGAACATTTCCATTTAAGAATCATACCACTTTTTCTAACATGTTTTTAATCCATCCAATGCTTCTAATCTTTTATTTACTTCTTTGACAAATCAAATATACTAATAAACAATAAAAACTCATATTCTAACATATCATTCAAAAACTAATTTTCTTAAATCTAAAATATTTCATCCATCTCCTAGTTTTAATCTTATTTAACCCTTACTTAAGCTTACATATCACTTAAGGTTGCAAGAACAAACTAGAATCGAAAGAAAAAACTATTTTGATGAAGCTTACCTTATCTAAGGAGAAGGCCACGTGAACACGAAAAATAAGAAGAAACCATAGCCAAAGTATTAACACTTTCCCCTTTTTCCGCTACTTTACTTTAATACCATAATTTATTTCCTCTTTAAAGGACCAAAATACCCCTTTCATTCTTTCATTCTTAGAAATTAGTCTTAACCAAAATTTCTAATTTATTTTCTTATACTTTATCATTTATTAACTAAATCCTCAAAATTTAAATCTTTTCAATAAAGTCACTGCCCTGATATTTGGGGTATTATAATTCTACCCTTTAAGAAATTTTGTCCTCGAATTTAATGAAGTACCTGAAAGGAGGAGGTGTGGAAACTACTTCCTCATGTCCTCGATTAAATCGGGTTCAAAACAAACGGCTCACTAACGGGGGACTATAAAATGCCACCAATGGAGCAACATAAGAACACCATAAAAAGGTATCACTGGAGCAAAATACGAAGCAAACAAAGTACACCAGCCAAGAAAAAATACCAATCCCATTAGCATGAATATAACAAAAAAAGAACAAAAAATATCCCAAAAAGCCAAAACAATCATAAAAAAACCCAAGCTTTAAGCCTCGGTTTTAACAAGAAAAGTAAAGCACTGTTGAAGGGAGCCAAAGGTCGCCGAAAAAAATGAAAAGTCACCGCTGAACCAAGGTAAAAACTGAATGGTATTTTAGATCTATTATATTTGGGGTTTGTTTTTGGGATTTAGGGCTCAGGCTTAGCTTTAGGATGAAGAGGGGATCTTTTTGGCTAGTTTTAGGTTTTTCGGCCACCATGGAGTGGTAGTGGTTTTGGTCACCCAGGGGTAGCCGGCCATAGGCTGGTTGGGAGGCTTAAAGAGAGAGGAGAGAGTGTTTTGATAGTTTTTTTTAGTTTTGGTTTCAAAATGTTTTTTTGGGTATTTATAAATGAGGGACCAATGTGCAAATAGTAAATTCTTAAATTATTTTTATAGTCCCTCAAGATTTGAAGTGTAATTCATTTTAGTCACTAGTTACAAATTTATCCTCTAATTTTGAATTATTTCAATTTAATCCTTTATTATATTTATTATATTTTGCAATTTAGTCCCCTAATTGTTTGTTTTTCTCTTATAGCTCATTTTTAGTATTAATTTGATCCATGAATTTCAATTTATTTCAATTTGATCCTTTAATTTTTTTATCTATTTATTTATTTTTATTTTTTTAAATTTTAGCATTTTCTTCATTTTTATTTATTTATTAATTTTAACATTGTTTATTTCTCCTTTAACATTTTTTAACTTTTTTCTTTTTTTAAAAAATTTAACCCTTTTTTGTTCTTCTCTTTGATTTACTTAATATTTATCCATTTATTTTATTTTACAATATAACATTTTTTACTCTTTAGGGGCAATTTTTAATCGATCAAAGGTAAGTAATTTGGATCAAATTTTAAATTTCAATTCAACTTTTAATTTTCGTAATTAAGATAATCGAGAAATTAAATTGGTACTGAAAGTGCGGTACAAGGATGTTAATCTTTCCTTGACTGTAATCGACTCCCGAATCCAATATATTTTTGGTGAAACACAGATCAGGTAAGATGGAAAATTAAGGTATCCGATCGACCTATTTTTAAAAAATGATCGATGGCAGCTCTAACCTATTAAATTAAGTCGAAGCCCGATTCCGGGGCCACCAAAGGACGGTTACGATAACTTGGCGACTCTGCTGGGGAGAGGTAAGTGAGTTAGGCCAAAATTAATTTTCGGTTGTCTTCTTAAGTAAAAATTGTAAGTTTAAATTTTAATTTATCTTTTCGTTTCATATTATTTACCTTTGATTATTTTTTTAAATAAATAGTTGTACTAATGTTTTTTAATGATTTCAACTTTTCAAAATTTTTCTCAGGCTCTATACTCGAGTTCCAAACCCTTTCGTAAGTGGAGGTGAAATCGACGCTTTCATGAGAATTTATTCTCCGTACAGGCCTAGCAAGTAACCTTAAGAATTCATATACCTTATGTCTTCGTGTGAATTTATTCTCCATATAGACATAAGGGAATGTGTCCTCTCAAGTTTAACTTGGTCCACACAAGCTTGTAATAGGATTAGGAAAGAGGTCTAGCAAGCCTAAGGGGGCACCAGCAAGGAGAACTCAGGTACCTTTTTTAGAACCTAAACCAAGAGACTGCAAGGAATTAGATCCCACCCTGAAACTCCATTTCAAAAACTAGGATGCTTGAGTTATATCCTGCTTTATTTTCTGTTCAAAGTATGCGAACTAGAAATATATGTGGTTAGGAATTGTTCAACAATTAACATGTGTGATAGAGATCATGTCCGGGTAGGAATAAAAGCATGTGGGGTAGATATCATGTGGGGTAGAAATTTGTATTTTCATTATTAGTTTGATTAGTATTTTTATCTTACTAACTTGTTTCCCTTTCATTTTTTTGTTTTCTTTTATTTCTATCATTTGCATCATTTAAAAAGGTGTTGATCTGCAAAAAAGTGTTTGCTAAATTCAAATAATTTACATTAATGGACAAAGGAGTTGTAATGCAAGAGGTGAAAAATGCAGAGGTTCGACTATGGTCAGAGAAGACTCAGAAGAAAAAGGGAGACAGTCTGCAAGGTAACTATGTGTTAGAACTAGTTGGTTATGTTCTATCAGCCATAAATAGAACGATGTTCAAAAGTTACTAAGCATTTGGTACAGCTGTCAAAATGACAAGAAACAGAGATTATGACAATGGTATGGTGAAATCACACTTCTACTTTATGTCATGATAGACAAGCCCCTAATTCGAGCCTTAGTGCAATTTCAAAATCTGGGGTACAATTGTTTTACATTCAACCAAGAAGACATGGTGCTCACAATTGAGGAGTCTACTACTTTACTACATTGTGAATGAATCAGAATGGATCGGGTCTACACCAAGTACATCAAAGATCAACCTTTCAAGAATGGGTTGGCAAAGGTTGTAGGGGTAGATGAAAAGTGGGTAATTGACATGGTTCAGCACAAAGGTAAAGGAGAATGAATTCTTGGACCCACTTCTAGCAATTAATAAAGAATCATCCAAATGAATGGAAGGTGATTAACCTTTTCACACTAGGTATCTACGGGTTGGTTATCTTCCCAAAAACTTTGGGATACATCGAGGCGGTTGTGGTGGAACTGTTCGAACAACTGCCTAACCGAGTGAACCCTGCGCTAGAAATCTTAGCTAAAACTTTTCGTTCATTAAACCATTACAGTAATACTGGGGGAGGAAGATTTATAGGGTGCACACAACTTTTTCAGGTTTGGATACATAGTCACTTCTGGAAGACTGATGGGATTTCTTACCGCCGATTCAGCACCACTTACCCTCATTTGGAGAAATTCCTTATGAAAAAGTGCCATGAAGGCATTCTAAAGGAAAAATGGGTAAAGGTATTCACACACTTTCAAGATAAGGACATTATCTAGAGGGACCCTTGGCTGAGACCCATAATGACATCCTTTATCGATTGGAGACTCAGGAATCATAATTTTACTTGGATTATGGAGAGGAGTCAGTTGTTCTCTACTTTTGACACTTCGACATTATGCGGCACGTCAGTTTGTCCAAACTACACATGAGAGAATCGAATCAAAGTTTGCATACCAGGAGGAAAACTATAAGAAAAAGGTTAAAGATGTAGATGAGTCATGAAATAAGATATTTTATACGGATGTCATAGATGCTAAAGACATGCTTACGTCAGATTATTTAGAATAACAGAAGCTAAGGAAAAATAACACCATTCCCGTACCATATCATGAAGATAATCGGACCATGGAAGAGCATCTTAAACCAGTTCCCTCTAAATTGGAGATAGCAAAGAAAGAATTTGAAGCTGAAAAAGAGGAGTTGAAATAAAGACTAAGGGAACGCGAAACCAAAAGATTCCAATAGAAGTTAGATGTCGATACTCAAAAGGATCGAGAAAACAGGCTATAAAAGGAATAGAAGAAAGTCTGATTTGAGTTGGAAGATTTGAGAATAGGGTATCCAGAGCAAGTTCAAAATAATTCAAGTATAAAAAGATCTTTCGAATACTAGAAATGTTAAGTCAGCAGCCGAAAAGGAAGTTTGACAGACAAAATGAAAGAGAGACACTGAAATAGCAGTTAAAGACTTCTCAATGATGTTTGTTAGAAAGACAACACTAGAACAAACTGTTGAGGACTAAGGTTACTGATCTGGAGAGGTCCCTTCAAAAACAGCAAGAACATGATGCCAAAACTATATCTGAGTTGGAGGCTATTGTTGACAAATTCAAGAAACAGACAAATGAGCTTTAGATAATTCCTTTTGATGGAGGATTTCAATGGTGTTTTCATTGGGAACATGCTCAGCAAATGGGGAAAGCTGGGGATATGGTTACTAAATACTTCTTAGAGTAGGTGCAAAAAGTAGCATACTACTTGCACGGCTTGGCGAGAGAAGCCGGAGTGGTTCGACAAGATATTCAACCACTGACAGATTGAGCAAGAAGACTTGTCAAACTATTAGAAGTCGTTCGGGTCTAGAAGACTTAGTCAAAATGTACATTTGAGTTGTTTTTGGTCTCTTAGAAATAACACTTTTGTCCAAATAAAGATTATTTATAATAACAAACACGTTTTTGGATCAATACCTCAAAAATTTCATGCATCATGCATTTTTACATACTTTGTATTTTTATTTTTATTTTCATGTCTTTACATTCACATTAACTAAGAGAAAATGTCTCAATAAAAAGGAACAAACACTGGACATACCACCTCAAGCATTGGACACACCTCATCCTCACAATACATGTTCAAAGAAGAGGAAAATGAAAGCTAAGATTGTTCAACTCGAAGAGAACATGCTGAGGTTACAAAGGGAGCTTGAAGAAAAAATAAGCCAGAATAATCAAAGCACTTTGGGATCAATCTCTAAAAGCCAAACGTCTTTGGTTGATCAAATCAATGCAAAGCTAACTGGCTTGAATCAAGAAAGTACTCCTGGGGCAGAGACATATAAAGGAGTAACTGTACCACCTACCCCGCTGGTGGTTATCTCACCAGGAATCTTACCAGGACTTCAAGGAGACTGGTCCGTAGAGAAAGCACAAGCCTCGTCTGCTGTAAAAGTACAGGCTCTATATCCAATCCTCATAATAATTCGGATAACTATCATATACTAGATTTTGATGAAGAGGAAAAGGAAAAGGTAAAGAAAATAGAGGAAAAGATCAAGCAGTTGGAAGACCAGATAAAGATGATTAAAGAGGAGACCGACTATTATCAAGTTGATGCTTAAGAAATAAGCCTAGTCCTTGATTTAATTCTTCCTCCTAAATTTAAAGTCTCGGACTTTGAGAAGTTCAATGGGAACAGTTGCCCTTCTGCTTACATTACAATATTCTGTCGAAAGATGACAGGATACATAGGGAATGACCAACTCCTGATTCACTACTTCCATGATAGTTTGGCAGGTTCAGCTATCAGGTTGTACAATCAGCTGAATCACTCACACATTCAGACATGGAAATATCCTACCAAGTTATTCTTGGAACAATAGAAGCATGTAATGGTATGAGGTATGATCGTATTATGCTATAAAAGCATGGAAAAGAAGCATAACGAAAGTTTTCGACAGTATGCACAGTGATGGAGGGATTTAGCTGTGCATGTTCATCCACCTTTGGATGAAAAAGAGATAAGGAAACTCTTCGCACATACCTTGAAGGCTCCTTACTTCGGGAATTTATTTACAATTATGTCCGGGAATTTCTCTGATTTGGTTATGGATGGATAGATGGTGGAAACAACCATTAAGCAAGGAAATATTGAAGGAGGTGAGTCTAGCCGAAGACCTCCTATAAAGAAAAGAGAATGAGACATTAATAACATCAATTCTTTTAACACTATTAAAAGGTATTACGATCTCCAACTCAAAACCAACCACAGTTGTACCATCGGGTACTTCTAAACAAGACTCAAAGGAACCAAGGAAAGAAAGATAGAATGAACATTTCGTTCCTATTCCCATGACTTGTAAGGAACTCTATCAACAACTCTTTGACAAGCACGTGGTGTTATCTTATCCAGTAGAACCTTTAAAGCCTCCATACCCCAAGTGGTATGATGGAAATGTACATTGTGAATATCATGGTGGAGTTCTGGGGCATGTCATCGAGAACTGTCTCGCCTTCAAGAGAATCGTGCAACGGATATGCAATCGAGACTGAATTTATTTCAATAATTCATAATCGCCTAATGTTGCACAGAACCCTCTACCTAACCACCAGGAAAGTAGAGTTAATGCAATCATCGAGGAGAGGAGCAAGAAGGTTAAAAAAAGTTTTCCGAAGTAAAGTTTCCTCTAGCCTGGGTATAGAGGCAGATGGTGAAGGCAGAATTGTTTGTATCACATTCTAGCACACCGGAATATTAAGGTGGTAACTAATTGTTGTTATCACGATAAAGAAGGATATGATTTGTAAGAATGTTCAGAATTTAAAGCTTTGATCCAACTCATGATGGATAGGAAATAGCTGGAATTCTATGAAGAAATTAAGGACACTCCATAAGTTGATGTTTGTGCAACTGGAGAATCATCTGATAGGGGATATGGTGTAGACTGTCCTTTGATAATCACCCCTAAGGCAAACGCAACAGAAAAAAACCAGCAAAGGTAGTGATAGTGGCACCAAAACCATTTTCTCACAAAGACAACAAACAAGTGCCTTGGAAGTATGAATCCAAAGTGAGCTATTTGAAAAAATATATTAATGAAGTCGGGCATACTTTGGGAAATACTACTCCCAAAAGTCTAACTTATCCCAGAGACCACTTGAATAGTTCAAAGGGGTTGTGCTGGCAATAAATGAGCCAATAAAGGAAGAAGAGGTTGTGGAGTTCCTTAAATTTCTGAAACACAGTGAGTATAGCATTGTGGAATAATTGCATAGCCTGTCAGCATGTATTTCAATGTTGGCATTGTTGTTAAGTTCAGAGACACATAGAAAGGAACTTTTAAAGGTCTTAAATCAAACATTTGTGCCAAAATACATCACTACTAATTGCAAGGGGCATGCCTTGTTAATCATATTAATAGACAATGGTTCTGCCCTTAATGTAATATCGTTGGTCACTCTTAAGAGGCTGCCAATGAATACTTCCTACATGAGAACATGCCAAAGTGTGGTTCAAGTTTTTGATGGGACAAAGAGAGAAGTGCTCGACAAAATTTAAGCACCATTGACTATTGGGCCTGCTACTTATAACATAGAGTTCCTGGTAATGGACATTATGCCTTTTTATAGCTGCCTTTTTGGAAGACCTTGGATCCATCAATCTGGGGCAGTACCATCAACACTGCACAAGAAAATCATGTTTTTATTGACGGAACTCTGATAATTATCAATGCTGAAGAAGATATGGCTTAGTTATCTTCCCAAAATCTTTGGGATAAATAGAAGCAGCTGTGGTGGAACTGTTCGAATAGCTCCTAAAGCGAGTGAACGACACCGACAATATTAGCTGAAATTTTTTGTTCACTCAATCATTACAGAAGAACTAGCGGAGGAAGATTTATAGGGTGTACACAGCTTCTTTAGATATGGATCCATATTCATTTCTAGAAAACTGACGGGATTTTCTACCGCCAATTCAGCATCACTTACTCTCCATTAGGGGAATTACTTACACTGAAGTGGAAAGAAGGCATCCCAAAAGAGAAATGGATGAAAGTATTCATGAACCTTCACGATAAGGACATTACCTGGAGAGCCCCTTGGTTAACCTATATTTACATCCTTTATCGGTGTGGAGACTCATAAACCATAACTTTACTTGGATTATGGAGAGGAGTCATATATTCTCTGCTTTTGGCACTTTGGTATGATGGGTCACACCAGTTCGTCCCAACTACGCATGGAATATTTAGATCAGAATTTACATACCATGAGGACAATTATAAGAAGAAGGCCATAGATGTAGCTGAGTCATGGAAAAAAATGTTTTGTATGGATGTCGTGGCTACTAAAGAATGATTACCGTAGATTATTTGGAATGGCAGAAGTTAAGAAAAATTGACACCATTCTTGTGCCAGAGCATGAAGATACTTAGACCATGGAAGAGCATCTTAAACCAGTTCCCTCCGAATTAGAGATAGGAAATAAAGAATTTGAAGATGAAAAGGAAGAGCTAAAATAAAGGCTAAGAGAGCTCAAGGCTGAAAGATTCTAGTGGAAGTTAGATGATGATACTCAGAATGATCATCCAGACAGATTAGAAAAAGAACAAAAGAAAGTTTGCTTCGAGTTGGAATATTTGAGAAAGGGGTATCAAGAGCAAGTTC
This sequence comes from Hibiscus syriacus, assembly GCF_006381635.1. NCBI lineage: Eukaryota > Viridiplantae > Streptophyta > Magnoliopsida > Malvales > Malvaceae > Hibiscus > Hibiscus syriacus. The sequence continues at coordinate 1,087,187 of NW_024062586.1, forward strand.
AGAACAATTCCAGTTTGAAAAGATCTTCTGAATACTGGGAAAGTGAAGCTAGAAGCCTAAAAAGGAAGTTCAAAGGACAAGATGAAGTAGAGACGCTAAAAGAATAGCTAAATGCCTCCCAAAGGCGTTTGTTAAACAACCAACACCAGAACAAACAACTGAAGGCTAAGGTAGCTAATTTAGAGAGGTATGTTCAAAAACATCAAGAACGTGATGTAAAAACCATAGCTGAGTTAGAGGCCATTGTGGATGGGTTTAAGAAACAAGTAAGTGAGCTTCAGATAGTTCCCTTTTATGGAGGGTTTCAATGGCATTTTCTTTGGGAGAAAACTCAGTAAAGAGTAAAAGCCAGAGTCATGGTCATTCGAGACTTCTTAGAACAAGTACAGAAAATGGCACATCACTTGCACGGTTTGGCGAGAGAAGCCAGAGTAGTTAGAATGTACCTTTAAGATGTTTTTATCTCTTAAGAAGTAACACTTTTGTCCTGATAAATATTATTTATAATAACAGACACATTTTTTGGATCAATGCCTCAAAAATTTCATGCATCATGCATTTTTACATACTTTGTATTGGTTATTTTTTCTTCACTTCTTTACATTCACATTAACTAACAGAAAATGTCTCATCAAAAAATGGAACAAACAATGGACATACCACCCCAGACATTGGACACACCTCATCCTCATAATACCCGTTCAAAGAAGAAGAAAATGGAAGCAAAGATTACTCAACTCAAGGAAAATATGCTAAGGTTACAAAGGAAGCTGGAAGAGAAAATAAGTCAGATTAATCAAAGCACTCAGGAATCAATTACTAAAAGCCTAAAGTCTTTGGTTGTTCAAATCATCGCAAAGTTATCTAGTTTGAATCAAGAAAGTACCCCTGGGATATGGGCATCTGAAGGAGTAATTGTGCCACCTACACCGCAGGTGGTTATCTCACCGGGAATTATACCAAGAGACTCATCTACTGCGAAAGCACAATCGTCATCTGCTGTAAAGTATAGACTGCTCTATCCAATCCTAAGAATAATCTGAATGACTACCACATACTAGATTTTTGACGAAGATGACAAGGGAAAAATGGAAGAAAAAATAAGCATCTAGAAGATCAAATGAAAACAATAAAAGGGGACAGTGACTATTATAGAGTTGATACCTTGGAGTTAAGCCTAGTTCCAGATTTGATTCTTCACCCAAAATTTAAAGTCGCAGACTTCGAGAAGTTTGATGGGAACATCTTCCCTTTAGCTCACATTATCATGTTCTATCGAAAGATGACAGGATACGTAATAAATGACCAACTCCTGATTCATTGCTTCTAGGAGAGTCTGTCTGGTTTAGCCATCCGGTGGTACAACCAGCTGAACCGATCCCATATCAAGACTTGGAAGGATCTAGCCAAGTCATTCTTGGAACATTACAAACATGTAAACGATATGAGACCAGATCGAGTTATGCTGCAAAGTATGGAGAAGAAGCATAATGAAAGTTTCAGACAATATACATAGAGATGGAGGGATTTAACTGTGCAAGTTCATCTACCTATGGATGAGAAAGAAACCAGAAAGCTCTTTGTGCAAACTCTGAAGGCTCCTTACTTCGGGCACCTGGTTACAATCACATCTGGAAATTTTTCTGACTTGGTTATGGCCGGGGAGATGATAGAAATGGCCATAAAACAAAGCAAGATTGAAGGAAGGGAGGCCAGTAAAAAACCCTATGAAGAAGAGTGATAGATAGATCAACATTATCAACACTTAAAACGCCAATAAAGGTGTTACAATCTCTAACCCAAAATCAAATACAGTTGTACCGTTAGGTACTTCTAGAAAAGACTCAAGGGAACCTACGAAAAAAAGAGAAAATGAACATTTTGATCCTATTCCTATGACTTACAAAGAACTTTATCAACAACTCTTTGACACTCATATAGTGTCACCATATCTGGTGGAACCTATGAAGCCCCCATACCCCAGGTGGTATGATGAGAACGCCCATTGCGAATATCAGGCGATGTTCTAGGGCACACTATTGAGAATTTCCTCGCATTCAAGAGGATCTTGCAGAGAATGCGCAACAAGAATTGGATCCACTTCAACAACTCAAGAACACAAATTTTATACAGAACCCTCTATCTAACCACCAAGAAAGTAGGGTAATACAGTTGTTGAGGAGAATAATAAGAGGGTCAAAATAAGTGTTTCTGAAATAACATATCCCTTAGCCTGGGTATGGAGACAGATGGTGAAAGCAGGATTTCTGACACACCGAAATGTGAAGATGGTAACAACTACTGTTAGCACAATGAAGAAGGGCATGATGTGTAGGATTGCTTGGAGTTTAAAGCTTTGATCCAGATCATGATGGATATGAAGGAGCTGGAATTCTACGAGGAAGATCAGGACACTCTAGAAGATGATATTTTTGTGACTGGAGATTCATCCGAAAGATGATACATCGTGAGCCATCCTTTATTAATCATCCCTAAGGAGTAGCCGATAGAAAAGGCATCGGAAAAGGTGGTGATCACAGCACCCAGACATTTTCCCTATAATGATGAACGATAAGTGCCTTGGAAATACGATTGACAAGTAAGCATTGTGAGAGAATGTGCTCAGGAAATGGGGCACAATGCTGGAAAGGGGAATTGTTATTTTCAGGGAGTTCATCTATCCCAGAGACCACTAGAGCCATTGATCGGGGAAAAACCAATGGTAAATAAAGCTATTAAAGAAGATGAAGTAATGGAATTTCTAAAATTTCTGAAGCATAGCGAGTACAATGTTGTGGAACAACTACATAATTTTCTAGCACGTATTTCGATGATGACACTACTATTAAATTCGAAGGCACATAGAGATGCACTGTTTGAGGTATTGAATCAGACCTTCGTACCACAAGACATACCAGTCAATAAGATGGACAAACTAGTCAACAACATTTAGTCTGACATTCTTAGCTCATTTTCTGATAATGAGATCCCATCAGAGAAAGAGGTCAGGCTAAAGCATTGCACATTACAACTCACTACAAGGGGCATGCCTTGCCAAGTGTGTTAATCGACAATGGTCTGCTCTGAATGTGATGCCTCTAGTCACTGTAAAAAGACTACCAATAGATACCTCCCACATACGAACATGTCAGAGTGTGGTCCGAGCATTTGAAGAGACAAAGATGGAGGTAATCGGTAAGATTAAGGTACCCCTAACCATTAAAACTGCCACTTATAACATAGAGTTCTTAGTTATGGATATTATGCCTTTATACAACTGCCTTTTAGGAAGGCCTTGGATCCATCAAGTTGTAGCAGTACCATCAACATTGCACCAGAAAGTTAAGTTTGTCATTGACGGGGCTCTTGTAATCATTAATGCCGAAGAAGATATAGTGGAAAGTGTGACCACTGATGCCCTTTATATAGAATTGAATGAGGACGACGCTGTAGAGTGTTCCTTTCACTCTCTTGAGTTTGTTAATGCCACATTTATGGCTGAAGGAGGTAAGATTTCTAAACTCAGGCTCTCCGAATGCACTAAGATGGAAATCAAGCAGACTTTAGGAAGAGGTGCCAAGATGGAAAGAGGATTTGGAAGTCATTTGCAAGGAAGAATTAACCCCATCTTTCCTATCACAAAGTTAGATCAATTCGGGCTTGGTTTCCAGCCCAATCCATAATAGAAAAGGAAGGAAATTCAGAAGTGCCGAGAAAGAAGATTGGCAAGATTAACTAGGGATGAAATTCAGTGGAAACCGATGGTATTCCCTCCTCTTCAATATATATTTAGATCTGGTGGCTATGTGTTCGATAACACCCTACCAGACCTAGAGGTTGCTTTCAAAGACTTGAGCATGAATGCCATACCCATAGAAAATGCTGAAGATACAGATAGATCCCGAATCCGCCCATTGCCACTTGGGTTCATGCTTAACAACTGGACGGCTGAAGAGCTACATGTGGCTTTCAAATTTCTTTAAAAGTAATACTCAAACTCTCCCTATTTTCCTATACCAAGGGCAATAGGTGATCTTTTGTAAGGTTTAATAAATGGTTTTTATTAAGATTGAATAAAAGATGCAGTTTCTTTGCTGGCAAACATTTATTTTTTTCATTTCCTTTTCTTTTTTATTTAATTTTTCTTCATTTTGTGTGGATACTTTCCTCTCGCATATACACATTTCTTTTCTCCTTCCCTTTTTCAGGTCCTATATATTAATTATGCAGACAATGATGATTCTGACTCGGAGGTGAATTTTGAACAGCTCAGTTGTCTTGTGAAAATTGATGAGTGTGACAATGAAGAAGAATGCAACTTACCTTCCAAATTATTAAGGATGGTAGAAAGAGAATACAAAAAAATATTGTCACATGAGAGAAAATTGAAGTTTTGAATTTGGGCACATAAGAGGAAAAGAAGGATGTTAAAATTGGCACAACTCTCTCGGCTTAAGAAAGACAAAACTTGATTGACTTACTTCAGGAGTACAAGGGCGTGTTTGCATGGTCTTATCAAGACATGTTTGCACTAGATATGGATATGGTAGTTCACAAACTACCCATCAAGCCAGAATACAAGCCCGTCCAACAAAAACTAAGGTGGATGAGACCTAAAATGCTCCTTAAAATAAAAGAATAAGTCAAGAAGCATTTCGATGATGGCTTTCTTCAAGTGGCCAAGTTGTTAGAGTATGCCCAAAGACCAATCATATGATGGTTCTAATAATATTTATTTACCAATTTTATTGAATAAAGACATTGCCACTATTATTTTCAGTTATGTGTTTGTGTTTAACATAAACTGAAAGATAATAAAGTCCATATAATATCATTATTAAAAGACCATAGTCAAGTATTATTATGGGCATGGACAATAATAATATGCTTAAGACTAACATGGTATTGATTGATGACAAGGAGTTGTCATTGACATAGAGATGTCAGAATTGATACATGATTATATTGTTAGAGAACAATGTATTGGATTGACCCATCGTGAGCATATGTTTTGGATTATTATGTAACAATCATAACATTTCTCATGGTGATGACTAAATGTATGATCCTCAGACTTGAGATCAATGTCATCCCAACATATATTGTTGTATTTTTTATATAGTTAAACATGCTCCATAATTGGTTGCACTATAAAGACTGTTATTGAATATATTTCGATATATGTAGTGGGATGTATATGGTTAAGATATGATTTGTCCTTCCTACATAATAGGAAATATATCACAGGCCACTTGATTGAGTGAGACTAGAAATGCATGGCCATGCTCGAATAAGTTGATATGTGATATCATATTCGTTAATTATAGTCTACTCTAGACATCAAGAAACAATAGATGGGCTATACAAGTGTGACTATTCTAAGACTTGTGCTTATTCTAGATATAAAGGACAAAAGGATGTAATACATAAAAGAGTTAATCACGAACATGATATGTCGAATCATAATTTCTTGTAACTTAGGTGACAATGATATATTGCTAGATGTCACTCATTGTATGTAATATTAGAATTGTTCTAATAATTACTACTAACGTTACAAGAACCTACAGGGTCACACCCTAGGATTGAAATGAGAAAAAATGTGCAATTTATTGTATGTTACTAAAATATATCTAGAGTTATGATATGTATATTGACATACATATGATTTTAATTATCCCGAATATAGTAAGTAAGCTTTAAAAGAATGTAATTTATATTACAACTCTTTTAATTGGTATATATAATTCGGAATAATTAAATAAGTTTTTAAATAACCATTAAAGATTATAATTCAGATTAGAAGTCTTTAATGTATATTTAATTGAATTAATTAAATAATATTTTATTGTTAATTCGAAATAAACATTAAAGATGTTAGGGTAATGGATATAAAAGGGTGTGTTAGGTCTTGCAGCCATTTTTAACACACACATAAACCTTTAGTCGTTTTACTCTTAAAACAGTTTTGGGGAAAATAAATATTGCTCTCAATTGGGTGAACTGAGAAGAGGCCGAGACGTGATTTCGTGGAGGCTTATGATTTGAACCGATCTACACCACCAGTATTCATTGATGTTCTTGTTGTTTTTCAAGGAACCCGCTGTAAGTATTCGCATCTCTTCCTCCCAATTTCGCTTTTACGTACTTGGATCATTGGTGAGACCGTCGAGTTTTGTTTTCGCTGCAGTATGGGGTGCGCCGACGGTCCCAACAGTGGTGTCAGAGCCACTAGTACGATCCGAATTCGGTAAATATGTTGTTATCATTGTTCAAATTGATAACCACAACGATTAATATGTTAATTTGTTAATATTTTTTTCAATCGATTTGTTTCTGTAAGGATTTTACAAAATCCATATGTCAATCGTTGACATGATGATCCTTGGGAGTGCGATAGCAGTTCGCATTTGGCAGTGGAACAAAGGTCGTTCCGATGCAAAAACCTTCGGGATTGAAAATCCCAAAAGCATGATTCTGTTGATAAATGTTATCAAATCGTGAGGTTTTTCTACAGAAACGTAAGTACTTTTTTAAAAAAAAATCCCACCGTGAAGATTATTTATTTTTCAAATCGCCCCTTGACCCCTTATCGGCAGTACAAATTGAAGGCCCGTATTAATATTTTTTAAACAAAGGTGTAAGAATGTGTATATATATATGATATGTTTGTTTTGCATGGTGTTTGACATGCATGGTTATAGCCCTTGTTCACTTTATAATGGTTTAATTTGAAATACGTTCTGCGAGTCGTGCCTTTTTATATCTCTGTTGTATTTCTCTTCTCATCTTACTCCCTTGTATGTAAAATGAGTTTCTTTTAAAATTATAAACCTATGAAGATTGAAAAGGAACAGAAGAATTGCGAGAAGATACCTAGAGAGCAGTCTTAGGCTTTAAGGTTCTTAGTTCTCACATTGGCTTGGGATAGGCCACCTTAGTCATTATTTTGGGCTATAACCATTGCATCTTATTTATTGCTATATTTGTTATGTATGCAATGCATCAAATGATAAAATAAGAATGAATATTGATGAGATCAATAAGGGCCTAATCATAAAACAAACAATGATGAGATAATTACACAAATCCCTCTTTATAATCTAAGTTAACTTAACCGTCCAATATTTACCCTCGTTAAGGCTTCGACCGATATTGTGTGGGTTTTGCCAAAGCATTGGCATATAAATCTATCTTGGTTAAATGTGAAGAATAAGCAAGTGATATTCACCGGTTGAAATATTGGTAATAACTTAGCTAGGTTATTCTAATAGGATTAGAAACCTAGAGGTTAAATATTTGGATAAGTCAAGAGATGACTTGAACAAAAGTTGTTCACCAAAATGAGGAGTTACATGAGATGTAACTAGTAAATTGTTACTTACCTAAATAATAATTATCCTAAAAGAAAAGCCAAAGTTGATTTAGGAAATTGATGTATTATGGATCCTCATCCACTAGAAAAATTTTCGTTGAATTTTTCCAAATTAAAACGGAGAAGGTTTTTAATTTTGAATAAAATAATGGGAGTAATTTGTAAATAAAGTCTTATTTATACATATTAATTCGGTAAATTTACTTACTTTAATATTTCCATTGTTGTAGATTTAATGGCAAACAACACTTTATCACTGCGATCACTCCTTGAGAATGATAAACTTAATGGCATAAACTTCCTTGACTGGTTTTGTAATTTGAGAATTGTTCTCAAACAGGAAAGGAAGAAATATGTCATTGAGGAACTTGTTCCTGATGAACCGGCAGCTAATGCTTCAAGAGCTGAAAAAGGCAAATTCAAGAAACATATGGATGATATGTTAGATGTTGGATGTCTAATGCTTGCCACCATGACTCCTGAGCTTCAGAAGCAACATGAGGACATGGTTGCATATGAGATTATTCAAAATCTCAAAGAAATATATAAAGGGCAAGCACGTAAAGAGAGATATGAGACCTCTAAAGCTCTATTTCAATGCAAAATGGCAGAGGGAACTCATATAGGAGCTCATGTCATCAAGATGATAGGCTACATCCAAACGTTGGAAAAGATGGGATTTTCTCTCAAAGATGAATTAGCTACCGATGTTATCCTGCAAACGTTTCCAGGTAGCTTTAGTCAATTTGTCCTTATTTTCAACATGAATGAAATTAACAAGACTTTGCCACAGTTACTTGGCATATTACGAACTACTGAAAGTAACATGAAAAAGGTTGGACCTAAGCTCATTCTGATGGTCCACAAGGACAAAGGAAATGGAAAAAAAAGGTAGTGGCAAAGTCTAAGGGCAATGGTAAGACCAAACCAAAAGGGAAAAATGCATTGAAACCCAAAGGGGGAGTTAGCAAGGAAGGAAAATGTTTCTATTGCGATAAGACTGGACACTGGAAGAGAAACTGCCCTGTTTAACTTGAAGAGGTCAAGAAGGCAAAAGCGAACAGAACGGTTGTTTCAGGTATTTATGTTATTGATGTTAATTTGTCGACGTCTACTTTTTGGGTATTAGATATCGGTTAAGGTTCTTATATTTTTACTTCTGTACAGGGACTACAAAAGAGAAGGAATCTGCCTAAAGAAGACGTGGACCTACGAGTGGGAAATGGAGCAAGAGTTGTTGCATTAGCTATAGGGACGTATGTTTTATCTTTGTCTAGTGGACTTGATTTAAATTTAGAGGATTGTTACTATGCGCTTAGTTTGACTAAGAACATTATTTCTTTTTCTTGTTTGGAGAAGATTGGTTTTGAGATTATTATTAAGAATAATTGTTGTTCTTTTTATCTCGATAGTGTTTTTTATGGTTCGTCTCAATTGGTTAATGGTCTTTATATTTTGTATCAAGAAAATACCATTTATAACATAAATACTAAGAGATCAAAAACAAATGACTCGAATCAAGCATATCTTTGGCATTGTCTTTTAGGACATATAAGTGAGAAACGCATATCAAAACTCCATAAAGATGGATTCTTATATTGATTTGTTTTTTAACAATATGGTGTGTGTGAATCTTGCTTGTTGGGAAAAATGACTAAAGCTCCTTTTAATAGTAAAGGTGAGCAAGCAAGTGATTTATTGGGTTTAATACATAGTGATGTATGTGGATCAATGACTACATAAGCCAAAGGTGGATTCCATTACTTCATTACTTTCACCGATGACTTCAATGGGTATGGGTATATTTATCTTATGTGCCATAAATCTGAATCCCTTGAAAAGTTTAAGGAATTTAAAAATGAAGTACAAATCAACTAGGCAAGAGTATTAAGGCACTTTGATCAGATCGAGGTGGAGAATACTTAAGCATAGAGTTTGATGAACTCCTAAAAGAATGTGGGATTGTCTCACAGCTTATACCACCTTGTACACCACACTGGAATGGAATTTCTGAAAGAATGAATCGAACACTGTTAGACATGGTTCGATCAATGATGAGTCATTGTGATCTTCTGACTTTTTTTTTGGGACATGCACTTGAAACAGTCGTTTTCACACTAAATCGTGTTCCATCTAAATCGGTTCAAAAGACACCATACAAGATATGGACTAGGAAACATCTTAGTATGTCTTTTATGAAGATTTAGGGGTTGTGAAGCTTATGTAAAACATCAGATATCTACAAAGCTTGAACCTAAATCTCATAAGTGTATATTTGTTGGATATCCTAAAGAAACTAAGGGATACTATTTCTTCAACCCTAACGAGAACAAAGTGTTTGTTGCTCGAACAGGAGTTTTTCTCGAAAGAGAATTTCTCTCAAAGAAAGGGAAGGGTAGAAATATTGAACTTGGTTGTAGAACTTCGTTGTGACAATAATGGAGCCATTGTACAAGTAAAGGAACCCAGATCTCATCAACGATCCAAACGTATTCTTAGGCGCTTTCATCTCATTCGAGAGATCATAGATCGAGGAGATGTGGAAATATGCATAGTACACACGAATCACACCATTGTTGATCCCTTGGCGAAGCCACTTACATAGCAGAGGCATGATCATTACACTGAGTCACTCGGTATTAGATATATGAGTGATTGGTCTTAGTGCTAGTGGGAGATTATTAGAGTATGCAAAGACTAATCATATGATGATTGTAATAATATATTTATTTACCGATTTTATTGAATAAAGGCATTGCCACTATTATTTTCAGTTATGTGTTTGCGTTTAACATAAACTGAAAGATAATAAAGCCCATATAATAACATTATTAAAAGATTCATAGTCAAGTATTATTATGGGCATGGAAAATAATAATATGCTTAAGACTAACATGGTATTGATTGATGGAAAGGAGTTGTCATTGACATAGAGATGTCATAATTAATACATGATTATATTGTTAGGGAACAATGTATTGGATTGACCCATCATGAGCATATGTCTTGGATTATTATGTAACGGTCATAACATTGCTCATGGTGATGACTATATGTATGATCCTCAGACTTGAGATCAATGTCATCCCAACATATATTGTTGTATGTTTTGATACAGTTAAACATGCTCCGTAACTGGTTGCACTATAAAGATTGCTATTGAATATATTTCGATATATGTAGTGGGGTGTATATGGTTAAGATAGGATTTGTCCTTCCTACATAATAGGAAATATACCACATGCCACTTGATTGAGTGAGACTAGAAATGCATGGCCATTCTCGAATAAGTTGATATGTGATATCATATTCGTTAATTATAGTCTACTCTAGACATTAAGAAACATTAGATGGGCTATACAAGTGTGACTATTCTAAGACTTGTGCCTATTCTAGATATAAAGGACAAAAGGATGTAATACATAAAAGAGTTAATCACGAAGATGATATGTTGAATCATAATTTCTTGTAACTTAGATGACAATGATATATTGCTAGATGTCACTCATTGTATGTAATATTAAAATTGTTCTAATAATTACTACTAATGTTACAAGAACCTACAGGGTCACACCCTAGGATTGAAATGAGCAAAAATGTACAATTTGTTGTATGTTACTAAAATATATCTAGAGTTCTGATATGTATATTTAATATACATATGATTTTAATTATCCCGAATATAGTAAGTAAGCATTAAAAGAATGTAATTTAGATTACAACTCTTTTAATTGGTATATATAATTCAGAATAATTAAATAAGTTTTTAAATAAACATTAAAATTATAATTCATATTATAAGTCTTTAATGTATATTTAATTGAATTAATTAAATAATATTTTATTGTTAATTCGAAATAACTTTGAAAACCCTAAGGTGTTAGGGTAATAGATATAAAAGGGTGTGTTAGGTCTAGCAGCCATTTTTAACACACACACATAAACCTTCAGCCATTTTTCTATCAAAATAGTTTTTGGGAAAACAAATATTGCTCTCAATTGGGTGAACTGAGTAGAGGCTGAGACGTGATTTCGTGGAGGCTTACGATTCGAACCGATCTACACCACTAGTATTCACTGTTGTTCTTGATATTTTTCAAGGAACCCGCTGTAAGTATTCGTATTCCTTCCTCCCAATTTTGGTTTTACGTACTTGTATCATTGGTGAGACCGTCGAGTTTATTTTCTACTACGTCGTGGGGTGCACCGATGGTCCCAACACAAGTATCCAGAATGGGTGGCTAACATAGTTTCGGTACAAAAGAATGAAGAAAAGGTGAATATGTGCATCGACTACCGAGCCTTAAACAAAGAAAGTCCTAAAGGCAACTTCCCCTTGCCGCACATAGATACTTTGGTGGACAACAGGGCAGGAAATGCTTTCTTTTCATTCATGGACGGATTCTCAGGATACAATCAGATTAAAATGCATCTGGATGACATGGAAAAAACCACATTCTTTACAATATAGGGAATTTTCTACTACAAGGTAATGCCCTTCGGATTAAAGAATGCTAGTGAAACGTACCAAAAAGCTATGGTTACCTTGTTTCATGACATGATACACAAGGAAATTGAAGTTTATGTTGACGACATGATTGTCAAGGCAAAACTAAAAGTGAACATGTCAAGTATCTGAGAAAACTCTTCTAAAGATTGGGAAAGTTCCAGTTGAAACTAAATCCCAACAAGTGTACCTTCGAGGTGACATCTGGAAAGTTGCTAGGCTTCGTAGTTAGCAGGAAAGGCATCGAGATTAATCCAGATAAATTCAAAGCCATTCAGAATTTACCTCCCCCGTGAACACAAAAAGAAGTTGATGTTTTCTAGGTAGATTAAACTACATTACGCGATTCATATCTCAGCTGACCGAGAAGTGCAACCCAATTTTTTGGTTTCTTCGAAAAAATAATTCTGGAACATGGGATGAGGACTGCCATATTGCATTTTAGAAAATAAAAGAGTATTTATCTCACACTCCTGTCTTAATGTCTCCCATCCCAGACAAACCTTTGTTCCTATATTTGTCAATCTTTGAGAATTCAATGGGATGTGTCCTGGACCAACATGATGAGTCTAGAAGGAAAGAAAGAGCCATTTACTATCTAAGCAAGAAGTTCACCGATTGCGAAGTTAGATACTCAACACTCGAAAAAGTTTGTTGCGCTTTAATCTAGGCTACACAAAGACTCAAACAATACATGTTGTATCACACCACTTGGTTGATTTCCAAGTTAGATCCGCTAAAGTACATGATGGGTGTGCCTACGCTCTCTGGAATGTGAGCCCAATGGCAGATGTTATTTTCTGAATTTGACATCAAATACAAGAGCAAAAAAGCTATAAAGGGAAGTGCCATATCTGACTTCTTAGCAAGCAGAACTGTTGAAAATTACGATCCACTGGACTTTGACTTCCCAAACGAAGACTTGATGGTCATATATCTAGAAGAAGCAAGCACTTCTACATGTGATTCTTGGAAAATGCATTTTGATGGTGCATCAAATGCATTAGGACACGATAGTGGGGCTATATTGGTTTCACCATAGGAATTTATTATCCGTTCACTAGCAGATTGAACTTTGATTGCACTAACAACATGGTAGAGTGTGAAGCTTGCGTCTCAGGGATTCAAGCTTGTATTGGATAGAATATAAAAACCTTACGGGTATATGGAGATTCTGCCTTAGTGATCTATCAATTTCGATGAGAGTGAGAGACAAAAGATGTAAAATTGGTGGAATACGAAATTCATATTGGATCTACTTGAAGAGTTTAATGAAGACACTTTCCATTACGTGCCTAGATAAGAGAATCAAATGGTCGATGCCATAGCTACCTTGGAAGCAACATTCAAGACTGGCAGGGAGTCTAACATGATGCCCATTGATATGCAGTCATATGAGTACCCGGCTCATTGTTACCAAATCAAAGAGATGAAAGATTCCAAGCCTTGACATTTTGCAATACATTAAAAACAAAAGTTATCCAGAATAAGCCACCAAAACTGATAAAAGAACAATCAGAAGGATGGCGGCTGAATATGTTCTTGATGGGGTGGTCTTATAAAAGAAAAGCCACGATCAAGTCTTGTTACGATGTGTAGATGCAAAAGAGGCAAAAATGATCTTGGAAGAGGTACATGACGGAGCTTGTGGAACTCATGCAAATAGACACATGATGTCAAGGCAAATTATGATATGTGGATATTTCTGGTTAGCATTGGAGAGTGACTGCATCAACTATGCTAAAAGATGCCATAAGTGCCAAATCTATGGGGATAAAATAAATGTTCCTCCTCATCCTCTTCACATGATGACGGCACCATGGCCCTTTTCTATATGGGGCATGGATGTTATTGGACAAATCCATTCGAAGCTTCCAATGGCCACCGGTTCATTCTTGTAGCAATTAACTATTTTACCAACTAGGTGGAAGTCGCGTCATATGCCAGTGTCATTCAGTCCACTCTTTGCAAGTTCTTAAAAAAGGAGATCATATGTTGGTATGGTTTACCTGAAATAATCATTACTGATAATGCAACGAACCTGACCAACAAGATGATGGATGCTGCTTATGAACAATTTAACATAAGGCATCACAACTCCACTACTTATAGACCGAAGATGAATGGAGCGGTAGAAGCAGGAAATAAAAATATAAATAAAATATTGGAGAGGACGACTTAGACATACAAGGATTGGCACGAGAAATTACCTTTTGCTTTGTTTGCTTACCGAACGTCGGTACGAACTTCGACTAGGGCAACCCTATTTTCATTAGCATATAGGATGGAGGCATATTGCCTATTGAGGTAGAGATATCGTCACTTCGAGTTTTCTCAAAAGTTAAACTAGATGATGCAGAATGGGTGCAATCTTGATATGATCAATTGAACTTAATATAGGAAAAGAGGTTGAAAGACATTTACCATGGTCAACTCTACCAAAAACGAATGATTCGAGCACACAACAAGAAGGTGCACCCAAGAGTATTTCAGGAAAGAGATCTTGTACTGAAAAAGGTCTGGCCGATCCAGAAGGACTGCAGAGGAAATTGGATGCCTAATTGGGAAAGGCCTTATGTGGTAAAAAAGGCCTTCTCGGAGGAGCACTGGTCCTGACTGAAATGGACGGGTCGAAACTACCTAATCATATTAATTCTGATGCAGTCAATAAATATTTCACTTAGGGTGAAAACCCGAAAGGGTTCCCTAAGTTAAATTAAAAAAATGCTTATGGTGAAAACTCGAAAGGGCGCCCTAAGTTGAATTCAAAAAAAATGTTTAGGGTGAAAACCCAAAAAGGCGCTCTAAATGGAAAAATGAAAAAGTAACCAAAATTAAGGTGAGTCCAAGATGAAAACCCACAAAGGGCATCTTGAAACCAAGGATGGATCCAAGTTGAAAACTCGAAAGGGCGGCTTGGATAATCATCCATAATTCGTGTAAGGGAAAGGTCCCTGATCAAAACAGTCAAACCCGATGGCATCCGAGTCTTCTGTGGACTTAACAATTCAGAGGAACCTTGCACTCTCCCGAACGTTGTCACATTTTTGAAGTCCCCTTGACAAAAGTTGTACTCAAAAGTCATCTAACTGTGTATCAGCTCAAGGGCATCCGTATTGTCGAGATTTAGGGCTTCTACTTGTATTTATTTTATTTATTGGCTTTTTGGAACATTTGCAATGTATTTTTTGTTCTTTTTTCCTCATAAATAAATATGATCATCAATTACTTTTAAGCATCTTAGATTGAATTTAAATGAGAATCATTTATTCACTTTTGAAAAGATATTTGTGTATTACCATACAAAGGTTTTTTTTGAAAGGTACATGTGCTCAGAAGCCGATAAAGTTTTTTGCACCGTACTCGAGATGATGGGTTCTAGTTCATTGAAAGGAATTGACTAGAAACAAACATTCCTTTTGCAAGTTCATAGACTGTTTATCATATTAAAGCCTATTGGAGAATCCACAAGATTAAGAATCAGAAATTCAAAATTCCAGAATCAAGAGTCGTCCGAAATGACCACAAAAGATTGAGACTTCTCTCTAAACCCTAAAATAACATATATTGTATATGCATTTTAGGCATACATAAGAACATTACATCCATAGCATCGCATATATGCATAATTTTACAGAATTTTGTCAGAGTCAATTGCGACTTCACGACGAAGAATATTGAACTCAAAGGAAACTCAAAATTAAAAACAACACATCATATCCAAGATCTCAACTTCGCAAGGAAGGATATCTAGCCCAAGGCAAATTTTTCAATTTGGACTCAACTTCACGACGAATGAGTCACCCACGATTTCAACTTCACGTGAAGGATATCGTGCCCACTAAATCGACTTAATTTCACAACAAAAGAGTCATCTACAACAACAGGGAGCTCTCTCCTAGCCTAATTTACAGCATAGCTCAAGGCGAGAAGGGCTATCTTCTAACGAAAACTTTCGAGTTCGATTTCATTCAGTTCGAAGGCATATCAACCGCATAATAGCAACAAGGAACTACTTTCTGGTCGAAGTTTTAAACTGAGGTCTTTAAGCCAAGAAAAAGACCATGGTCGACTACGATGTGGCAACAAGAAGCCACTTTCCAGTTTAGATTTCGAACTAGATTTCAACTTCACAATGAATGATATCATGCTCGAAACATCCAAGACCGATTCAATTTCAGGACGAAGGAGTCACTCGTAATTCAGTTCAACGGCGGAGAGCCATGATCTAGAAGAAATTTTTTAAGTCGAATTTCAACTCCGCAATGAAAGATATTCGATAGGAGAATCAACAGACTCATAGGAGCGAATTCACTTTTGGACCCTCTTCTTACCGAACAAAATTCTGTGTCCTTTTATCTTTGCCCTATTTTCGTTGTATGATAATAGGCAAAAATAGGCAAAGAGGGGCAGTTGTAGACACTTATTTTTGTCCGGGGTCTTTATTTTATAGCATAGTATATATAATAATTTCAAATATAGTTTTGAGAAAATATAATATATAGTTTTTGGAAGCTATTTTTTAAAAAATACGTATAATATATAGTTTTTAAAATGGTTTTGAAAATATATGGTTTTTAAATTATTTTTAAAAACTGTATAAATATATAGTTTTTTAAATATAATTTTGAAAGCATATAATATATAGTTTTTTAAAACGATTTTTGAAAACGTATAATATATATAGTGTTTTAAAACGATTTTTGAGAATATATAGTATATAGTTTTTTAAAATATTTTTGAAAACATATAATATATAGTTTTAAAAAAATTATTTTAAAACATATATAGTTTTTAAAATGATTTTTTTTAAAACGTATAATTTATAGTTTTTAAAATATCTTTGAAAATTGTATATAATATGATTTTTTGAAAACATATTTTTTTGAAACATAGTATATGATTTTGAAAATATAATATATTATATTTTTAAATATATATATTATTATTGTTGTTATTTATTTATTTATTTTCTTTTTATTTATTTTCTTTTTTCTCATTTTCAGGTTCAAATAGTCCAAGTTCGGGTTCAATCCGGTCTAGAATGCAGCCCAACCGAGCCACCGAGCCTGACCCAGCAAGATAGTCTGGTTAGGGGGCCTGACCTAGCCCAGCATATTAGGGTTTTATCATTAACCACGCCGCACACATCTCATCCGTCAAATCGGGTGCGAATCAAGGGTCCAAATTGAAGAGTTTTAAACCCTAAATCATATAGCATTGGCACCACACATGTGGCACATGGAAGCCACGCGCAGAGCGTGGAAATCAGAGCTGAGATCGGGACTGAACTATCCTGAAAATCCTGGCAAACAACTGCATCTAGAAACATTTCGAGACAAAAATCGGAACGATTAACCCAACAAAAAAACGAACAACCCAGTAAATCACACGAATCCCGACCATTTCGAGACTCAAAACGGCCAAACCCGGGGTAATAAAAGCCACCAGTGAGGCCAGGAAAAGGAGATCGAGAAAAAATTGAGCAAAGCACGAGCAACATCAAGAAAAACCAAAGCAATCCAAACGTTAAACAAGAAATAAAACAAAGCATATTTAAACATCCATCGCAAAATCAAGGCACAAGGAGAAAAAGAGATTCGGTTGCACGAAGGAAAGCACCATTGCGAGGAACAAAGGCGCCAAAATACGGAAGGCCACTAGATAAAATTGAAGCTTTAATCCTAGATCTACGTTATTTGGGGGTGTTTTAGGAGGTTTAGGTCTCGATTTTGGCTTCGGGGTGACGAGGGGGAGCTTTCGGGTAGTTTTATAGTTCCGGCCACCGTAGGATAGTAGCCGACAGGGCGGAGTGCGACGGTTATGGCCACCATGGGGTGGTCGACCAGTGGCCAGTTATGGGAAGTTGAGAGAGTTTTCATAGAGGGATGAGAGTATTTTGTGAAATGGGTGAAAATGTGAGAACTTTTTGGGTTTTAGGGGTTATATATACGAAGGACTAAAGTGCAAATAGTAAATTTTTAAATTATTTTCTCAGTCCCTTTAAGTTTGAAGCGTAATTCATTTTGGTCACCTATTGTAATTATGCCTCTGACTTTTTAATTAGTTCGATTTAGTCCTTATTTATAACTTATATTCTTGTAATTTAACCCCTCTAATTCTTTATTTTTCCTTGCAACACATCTTTAGAATTAATTTGGTCCCTCAATTTCCACTTGTTTTAATTTAATTCTTTAAAATTTTGTGTTATTTTTTTCTTTTGAAAAATTCTTAACATGTTTTTGTACTATTTTAAACATTTTTTAACATTTAAAAATTTGTAAATTATTTTATTTTACAATCTAATAACTTTCTGATTTTTAGGGGTAATTTTATTCGATCAAAGGTAAGTAGTTCGAATCGAATCTTTAAATTTCAATTTAACTTTTAGTTTTCGCAATTAAGACAACCGAGAAATTAAATTGGTACCTAAAGGGTAGTACAATGGTGCTAATCCTTCCTTGACTGTAATCGATTCCCGAATCCAACATGTTTTTGGTAAAACACAGATCAGGTAAGATGATAAATTAAGGTGTCCGATCAACCTAATTATTTTTTAAAAAATATCGGTGGTGGCTCTAACATGTTTCATTTAAGCCGGAACCCGATTCCGGACCCACTCGAAGGATGGTTGCGACAATATGCATAGATATTATATACTTGTATAATATTTATATTTTAGTATGTATATAAACAAATACTTTTTAATTAAAAACAAAATGATATTTATCTAAGTTCAAGGGTCAAATTAGTATTATATAGTATTATATATAAAGTTTAGGGTTCAAATTAACCGTTTCTATTGTTATTTCACATCATCAAACTAATATAAGTTAATGGCTCCGTGACTAAAATATAATAATTGATAACGTAAGTGAGTAAAATTTAATAAATCGATAATATAAGTGATCAAAACATAACTTTTCAAAATTGGTGATCAAACGAAAACAAAAGTGACCATTCCAATAGTTAACCCAAAAAAAGTTTATTCGCTTAAATTTGAAACGAAGAATTTGAGTCCTTTGAAATTCTAAATAGTATTTGAAATTCATGATTGTTTTTACTCGCAAGTCTATATTTAATTTTAAAATTTTAAAAACTTTTACATAAAAGTGGAATTCTAAACAAAGCGCTAAAGAACCTTTCCTAACATAATTTACACAATACATATAGTATTTATACAATTTTACAAAATATATATTTTAAAGTTATGATTTCATTATATCAACAACATTTTATCCAAGCCAAAAGTAGTTTACATGGAGGTAAATGTACAACTAAAGAAACCAATGCAAACATAAGATTGAAATTTCATTGATCCTTCAATTTTGCATACACTTTGACTTCGACTGAGGTTAGACATGAGTTAGTTAAGTATTAAAAAAAGGAAAAGCAAAACAACAGATGTGATGTACTCACTCAGATTTAGCTTTTACATTCTGTTTTGTCATTGGCTTAACTACCAACCGGAACGTCCAGACTGCCAACAAAGTCGCCTCGATTGGGGCAAGCCAGTATACGAGTATATGCTCCTTCGAGATATGATCTCCACGAGCATAAGCCCATCCCATGACCTGCATGTTTTAAATTCAAGTGTTCGAACCATTATGTTCTGCTATCAAAAATATCGAACGGGATTAAAAGAAACTGATTAGAGTACGTCTTTGGGTGCTTACAGAGGCAGGGTTCATGCATCCACCGGTGAGATCGGAACCAAGAATATGAAGAACTATCTTGGAGATACTCGAAATCCATGTCTTCGTGTAGAAACTGCCAGGGATCTTTGTAGCAAGACCAAGTGAGATGCTGACGATTGCAAATGCCAAGAGTCCTTCGACTAGTGCACCTCGATGGATATCGACATTCAAACGTGGCCCAGATCCTATTTCGGGAAACATCTGAATAATGAGCCGAACCCCCACAATAGATCCAATTACCTGAAGAAAAATCATATAAAATATGAGATACAAAATAACTTCGGAAAAATATAACTAAAACACTCGTTCGAAAATGTTTAGATCACGATTGTCAGAACAATACGTTCGGGATCATCAATGATCAAATTGAGAAAGCAAAAAATAAAATAAAATCAGAATATATTTCCTCATCGTCTGTCACTGTTATGCATGTTTACCTCCTTGGCTAAAGAGAAATTAAGAGCAATTGATATTGAAGAACAATCCAATCTCAAAAACAAAGAAGGATGGAATAAAGGATAAACAAGTAAAAACAAAAAAAGAGGCCTGTCATAAGTGAATCAAATACCAAATAACTTGTCTATCATAAAAACAAGAATTAAACTATAAAATGCACAATATAATATACCAACAAAATAAAGTTTCTTCTGTTTATAAAGCAAAACAACATTCTTTGAAAACAGATTATTTCTTCCATCCATCCATCACTCCATCTTGACATCCGTAGGAAGAATTGATGAGACAATACAATATCATCAAGAAATAACAAGAAAACAGATCTTGACGAATAACTGTGAGCAACCAAATCCATGCACCATGTAAAAAACCAGACACTTTGTTTGTGGAGTTTAACTAGTAAATTCAAAACCACATAAGTTCAGTATGAACAAACAACATTATAGTCCCAAGTTCAAAAGAAAAAAAATTACTTGATGCAGACATGAGACGAGGTGAGTATGATAATGGCAGGGAATCCTAACAAGAGAGTATCATGCCTTAGAGGCATCTGAAACAAGCTATTAAGACTATTTTCTTGATACATATTATTATTTATTTGTTGGTTTTCTCTATCCAGGCATAAAAATGTAGAAAACAAAAGCATCAACAAATGGGAACATCAAAAGAAATCTAATTAAATAGTGATCAAACGAATATCAACAGAGATTTATGTTGTAGAGGCGTATAATATACCAATATATTTGAGAAAATTAAACACGACAAACCAATCACTACACCAGAAAGGACGCAGGAATTAACGTTAGAGGGCAAATTTCTAAAATTTTGAGGGGAACGAACATATAAAATTTTAGAAGGGCATCCCTGCCTACACATTACAGGAAGGAATAGAAATTTTCAAAGGAAGTTAATGTCATTAACATATCAATGGAATTAAATTTATCCGGAAAACGATTGCTTTACATCATACCAAACCAATAGCTCTCAAATTACTATTCAAACAGCAAATATTTGTTCTAATACTTTGAAAAGGAAAAAAAAAGGTAACCTGAGCAGGAATTCTGGCCCCAACGGAGAAAAGGAAGTGGACGAAGCCCCCAGAAACGGCAGAAGCGAAAATGAACAAAGGATTGTAAGAGCCGCCATTGGTGACCTTACCCAAGAACGCGAAGAAGAACATGTTGACAACGGAAAAAGCTTCCTTCACGAAATCAGCCATAGGCTGGTGACCGATCCCCAAAACTTGCGTCACCAACGTCTTTATCACAACACCAGACCATGCCCACATGAAGGAGATTACAAAATCGTATACGATCAGCCGAACTTTCCCCATCCTTTACAAAAACTTCAGTTTGTACAAACTGTAGTCCGGTTTCCGGATTTAGCTTCACCTTCTACCGTTTTCGATTCCGCTTTCGCTCACCCAAGGTTTCCTTTCAACATGGCAAGGCTGACAAATTTCTCCGAATGTGGGGTTAGAAACGAACTTTCAAGGAAAATTCTGTTGGAAGCTTTTGTCTGTTAATTGGTTTTCTTTATTTGCTTAATTCACAAACTAGGCTTCTAAGAATATTTATGTTTCACTTTGACCCTTAAAGTTTTTTGTCTCATTTTAACTTAAAGTATGTATGTTTTATATGTTGGGTAAACTACTTATTTGTTCACCAATTTATTACTCAGTTTCTTTTTTGTCATTCAACTATTATTTTTTTAAAAATCATGCCTAGCATTACGTTTTAGTTCTATTTTAGTCACTCGTTGTTAAAAAATTAATAATGATGCTGGTGTGATATTTCTATTTTTCAATGATGGAGTGACATTACCTTATGGTGATACATAAATATCATTGTTAATTTTCTAATAGCATGTGATCAAAAGAGAACCTCAATGTAGCGTTATGTATGATTTGAAAAAAGATTAGGTGACCGAAATTGAAACTAAGTAATAGTTTAGTGAACAAATATGTAGTTTACCCATTGTCTTAGCCTCTTATGTAACAAAAGCTAAAAAAGAATTTGGACAAATGAGAACATGCCATGTGGCAACTTGCAAGTGACAAAAATAAGGGTAAATATATAAACGACCATCTAATTTTTAGAAGAAAAAAAATCGGTCTGTTATGTTAAAAGTTTAACAAATAAAATAATATGACAGTTGATAATTTTACATAATAAAATTTAGTCCTAAATTTTACCCTTTTATTTTAATTTAATTTTAATTTTAAAAATTTAAACTCCAACATTATAAAATTACACCAATTTAATCCGTACAAAATGTTGAACTCAATTGATCATATCATCAATGTTTGTCATCATAAACCAAACTTTCCTTCTAAATTCCCTCATTTTCTCAATTATGAATAAAAGAACAACAATACATAAATCATCGTGCCTGTGTGCCTAGGTGGATCAAATTTAGTACTAGTAGCCTCCATTGAGGACTAAAGACGCTCAAATCTCGCATAAGTCTCAACTTCATCGTGCTAATTTGCCTCAAGCCCACCTCTAGCAAGACTTGCAACTGAGCCGAACACCCAAGCCTAATTAGTCTTATTGGCGCTTGTCTAGACCTAGTGTCTACACTGATTGAGGCCTTATGAAACTTGAACCCATTTCCAACAATTGCACTGGGCCTGCCCTCTTCGACACAACTCGTAGGAGTGTTAACTTCTCGATTTTAATCGAATTAGCCGACCAAACCGAATTAATTTACTTAAACCTTCTTCCATCGAAATTAGTTCGGTCGGAAAATGATTATTTTTTTAATATTCGATCAACGGTTAATTAAGTTCGAAATCGACTAAGTAATCGAATTAATTGAAAATATTAAATATATAATACATTATAGGGTAAACTACACAAATGGTCACTAATGTTTGAGTAAGTTTTTGTTTTCCCACTAAAGTTTCAAAAGTAACAAATCGGGTCACTAATGTTTAAGTAAGTTTTTGTTTTCCTCACTAAAGTTTAAAAAATAACAAATTGGTCACTAATGTTATCGATTTGTAACAAATGGATCACTAACATTATTGATTAGTAATAAATAGATCACTCAACGTTAACAAATGTTAGATGAGACATGGATAACGGAAAGCTTAGTTGGACTGGTAAATGCTTACTTGGACCATTGACCGATATGCTAAAGAATTGAAACTGGTTAAATTATCAATCACCCCCTTCAACTTTCAAAAATGAAAACCCATCATCTCTAAAACCCAATCATCTATTTTGTAAAAAAAAAAAGTTTTACAGGGGGTAATATCCATACATGTTGGTACCTTTCGCTGCTGATTATTATAATTATTGTATTTATTGTTTCAAAAAAAAAAACTTAGTTGTTTCCGAGGAAGTTTTCAAACTTTGATTCTGTTGGTATTACAAACATTTATTATCTTTTATTGGACTTAGGCGGAACTCAGGTTGGCTCAAATATATTTAATTGTCAGAAAGCAAAACCTTAGCTCCAAGGTGTTGTGGAAGTAGTGAAGGTTACCTAAGAGCAGCCGCGGCGGCTGATTTCTCATCGGTTAACGTTTTATGTTAAAAAAATACTGAGCCATTTCAACTTAGTATGGATTGGATTTAGCCGGACATGTTTTGTCAATACTGAACTGAGCTAAAGTTCATTTTTAAAGCAGAAAAAGAAACCATGATCACAAGGTTAAGTTCTTTCGCTCAACCGACTGAGCTAGACAGACAATTGTTCACTAAGAGAGTAGAGGAAATCCAACTTCATTTATAATCGTTTTTGGGCTTTATTTTAAAGAGAGACGGTAGCAGCCATGCAGAAAAAGAAATCAAGCTAGCTTTGGTTCTTGGTTTTGGTTATTATGTGAACAACTACCCGTGAACATGGAAAGTTCTAAGCTTGCCTTGTAGTTTCCATTTAAGTTCATACTTAAACCCTTCCTATTTCAACATTCAAGAAGAAAATAAAAGAATCATTTTTTTACCAACAATCGATTGGTCTAGTAGGTTGAGATACTAGATCTCTTAAGCAAGATTAAGGGTTTAAATTTTGGCATTTGCAAATGGAGTTACTGGGTTAGGAGGATCGCCCTTACCTCGATCTAGATTAGTTGATCAATAGATTAGATACTAGTGATTAATTCAGAAAAAAAATATTTATTTTGAAATATGATTTAAGAACATCAATGAATGGTTAGGATTTTGGATGTTTTTAGATTAAACAAAAGCAAACCAAACAAAACCAGTAAACTCCAACTATTTGCATGTTTTCTACTGATAATTGAGCATCATAACTTCTAAACTATTTGATTTGCATAATCAACATCTGCGCGCGTAATCAGACCAATAACAACACTACACACATGGGCTCCCTTCTCAACAAAAATTTTGGTTTCCCCCATCGCCAAATGGATGTGCTTGGTTTAAGAAAAAATGCCGAAAAAATAAAAGTGTGGATTTGACGAGATTATTTTTGTTTATTTATGACCTGTTTGGTTGGTACGAAGCATTAAAGTGATGGTCAAGGGAGTCCAACATGGCGGTCAATATCATGAACATTAACGATGGTTAATGTTGAGTGATCCATTTATTACAATTTGTTACAAATTGACAACATTAATGATCAGTTTACAACAACAACAAAACCATATTCCAATATGCAATGGGGTAAGGGGGAGGTAGGATAGTAGGCTGTCTCCCAACGCCAGGTTGAGAGCAGCTTCCGTGGAAGACCTCCGACATTAATGATCAGTTTGTTACCTTTTAAGTTTCAGGGGGAAAAATGAAAACTTACTCAAATATTAATGATCATATGTGTAATTTACCCTATATTATATATATTAAATATCTATTTTAATCTCAACCTCACTAAGAATTAAGACTCAATTATTTTTAAACACACTAGACCCATTAAATTTTTAAAACCAAAAAATACATTATTAATCTCAAATTGATCTAAATAAAAAAGATATAAAAAAATTAGTTAATTCGTTTGGTGACCGAATTAATCAAACTTTATTTGGTTTAGTGAATGATTTAAAAAATTAATTTGATTAACGATTAAAGAAAAGATTGATTAATTATATTTTAGGGAATTTGATTCGATCAGTGGTTGAATCGAACATCTGAACACTCCTACAACGCTTATGGACCCATATGATTGAGTCGGTAAAGGCCCAAAACCTTAAGCATTCAGCTGGCATGTCTGTCTCGACCTATCACCCAAAGGCTAGAACAAGGTCGTATCTCTAAGTTTGCGCCTTTGAACTGAATCAAACCTAATACCCAAACTTTCCAAGGCCCAACACTTTCGGTTTCGCTCGATCTGTTTCGTTTGTACTTGTACTAATACCCACTAGGGATGGAAAACGAGCGAGGTGGATGCGGATACCTCTTTCCTATCCCCATACCTTCTTAATATTTTTGTATCCATAACTTACTCATCACCCACGACGGGTAAACTTTTTAAATTCATACCTGCCCAAGCGCGCGGGTACATTCTCAAATTCACCCCCACACCCACTACCCAACTAGATATCCACCATCTATCCCGTACCCGTATGTACTTGCCAATACTCTCCTAGCAGCAACCTTACATATTACATATACAACAAAATATAAAACAAATACATCCATTAAGAAGCATAATGAAATAATCCAAGGATTAATTGAATTTATTCCCCAACATTTGGTTAAATTACAAGTCATGTCCTATAAAATATTAAGATTTATATAATAGTCTCTAAAATTATACATAAATTCATAATGGTTCAAAATTTATATGGTGGGTAATTTGTGGATTAGTGGATGCAGAACGGGTAAGATCTTAAACCCATTACCTACCCACTACCCACGACGGATATGACTTTTTACATCCACACTCGCCCACTACCCATCAAACTTATATCCATCCCGCCCCAATTAGAACGGGTGTGATGCAAAATCCAAAAAACTGTACACGTCCGCCATCCCTAGTACCCACTCTAATTTATATTTTTACCTAATAACCCATGTTCAACTAAAACTATTTTGACCCACTTATCGTACCCATTGATCGTTTTTTTGGCCCAATACCCCAAGCAGGTTTATTTACTAGAGTATTAGGCCAACCCAACTTTTATTTTGGGAAATACGACAAATGCTACAGTGCACATAAAACTCGTCACCTCGAGGTGATGAATTCCCTCGGATCCCACGTAGGCCATTATTTTATTGTCATTAATATGACTCATCACCTCAGCGTGACGAGTCTATTAAAAATTATCTTTTAAAAATTGCAAATAAAAATAAATTTTTTAAATTTAAAAATAAAAAATAGAGGGAACTTGTCACCTCAAATTCAAAAAAAAGAACTAGTTGTTGGTCAAGGACAAACGCGATGGTCACTTGGGCAACGGTCACTTGGAACTCGTCACCTCGAGCTGACTAGTTCGACCAGAATTCTGGAAAAACTAGCCGTTTATAATCGTTGAGGGTAATGCTATAAATAGAGGTTTAGGGTTTTGGTTTTTCACCAAACCTTAAATCCAAAAAATTTTAAAAAATCATACGTTATGTGAAAATCTTGAAAAATGGCAACCCAAGAATATATGTTGCGTTTGGATAACATCTATGTTTCGTCGATCCAATGCCGATCGGAAGATGAATGGAATATTCGTAAGCTGGGGATGACATTACAAAGAGCCGTATCAACAGATACTGATACATCTGCAGTAATTCGGTCTATTTTCAGCCATATATGTATGTGGCTTCAAGTTGTACGCGATGTTGATTGAGGCTTTGGTCGAACGTTGGCGGCCCGAGACACACACGTGCCATTTCTCGATTGGTGAATTGATGATTACTTTGCAAGACGTCGCTTACCAATTCAGTGTTCATGTGAATGGAGCCCCCGTGGGAAGCTAGAAAATTTATGACCCCGGGACGTTGGTCTACCAAGTTTTAGGAAAATAGCCACCATCCGACGTCATCGAGGGCTATCGGGTATGGATAACGTGGTTGGAATACGAATTCCATGTGATGGCGACTCTTCTGAGGAGGAGGTTATTTTCGCATTTCGATCATATATTCTCCAATTGATTGGAGGGGTATTATTACAAGATAAATTCAATAATTTGGAATACACTTAATATCTGCGATATTTGGAAGACTTCGTTATGTGCCGTAATACTAGTTGGGGCTCGACAATTTTAGCCTTTCTGTCTCGGGAGCTTTGCAAGGCTATAATTGTCTAGTCGGGTCGAAAAGTCGATGTAGCAGGCTGTTTGATACTGTTACAGTCGTGGGCTTGCTATCGATTCCTATTTTTTACGCCAATTACAACAACCCCATCGAGTTTATGTTGGGTGCAAGGTAATTGTTTAACTTCATTTATTTAACATTTTTTTTAATTTCATAAATTTAATTATTTTTTATTTGTTTTATAATATTTTTTATTGTTAAATATTTTAGATGATGTAATAAAATAACCAATACGAAGTTGGCAGGTGCCACTACACGAGATATACAAATGAGGATCGACATCGTCGGTCGATATGCGGTATGACATACAATTTTTTATTTTTTTTTATACTAACTTTGATATTTATATATACTAACTTTGATATTTAATATTTATAGTTTTCTTGGCTTCCGTATGTTGACAAGATGATCAACTAGTTATTGCCAGCGCGATTTTTAAGGGGTCCCACTTATGGTGTGCCATGATGTCATTATTGCATTATACAATGGTTGAATGACACATAGCTGATAGGGTGACACGACAATTTGTGTCGCATCAGCCGATTTCTAACCAAATGGTTGATATTGGCGCACTCCATATAATTGATATGCGTGGGAAACATAACGAAAATTGGTTGGTGAAACACGCTTACTACATCGAGCTATGGAATCAGCATGAACTATCACTCCCCCTACATCACGACATTACACCACTGGACCTAGATTTCGACTATCTCTGAAATTACGAAGCAAATGGGAAACCTTTATCTCACGACATCAAAAGAGATGGGAGAATGGGAACATCATCATGCCACATGCGCCAAGTCCAAGTCCAAGTACAAAGCATCGTCGTCGTCTTCTTCCACTTCAACATCTGCAACTGAAGAGTTCTATTATGCATCTCAGGTTAGTTGCGATTTCTATCCTCCATTTCAGACTTCAATTAAGACTCGACCGAATTGGGTTAGAGGTTCATGGGATGCACCGTGATACACTCAAGCATCTTCGACAGAACATGAGGTTGCGGGTAAATAGGACCATATTCTATATGGTCAATAAAGTAGTAGCCAAGTCGAATCAATTACGACAATGATGGCGTCAAATACCATAAACCCATCACCGTATTTCGAAAGTGATCTCAGAGTGTGTTAAGTACACTTCCTTGGCAAGATGAAGACGACGACGGCGACGACGATCAAGGCCTACGACCTCGGCGTACTCGACGAGCCCCGTGCCATTATCATTCGATAACTCCTCGCATTGTCAAGAACTTAGAAAATATAGATAAATTTTCTTTGTAGTTTTTTCTATAAACAATATTTTTTTGATTATTTATTTACTTTGTATTTTTTAAAATATAAATAAATTTATTTTTCTTTTAATTTTAATTTTTTAAAAATTTTATCCGGTTGAACTTGTCATCTCAAGGTGACGAGTTCCCTCTATTTTTTATTTTTAAATTTAAGTTTTATTTTCAATTTAAAAAAAATTTAATAGACTCGTCACGCCTATGTGACGAGTCATATTAATGACAATAAAATAATGACCCATGTGGGGCTCACTACTCGGGGATCGTTTAAAAATAATATCCAAGTGAACTCATCACCTCCTTATGTGCTGTAGCATTTTCCGTATTTCCCAAAATAAAAGCTAGATTGGCCTAATACCCTAATAAACTATCCCGCTTGGGGTATTGGGCCAAAAAAACCCAATGATTCAACTCGTTGACTCGGTCTATATCCAATTCGTGATTTGTATTTGACTCATTTTGATCGGTTTGACTTGAATCATAACCTAAACCATTTTGAATCCTAACAAGAACCTGGTTCAAGATGATTGGGTTCGCCTCGCCACAATGATTTATCGTATAATACTAACAACAGTGGAGATTTCAAAATGGTGACAAGGTTTTTTTTTTCCAAGTCTTTCATTTTGATTTCCTTCGGTCATTTCCTTTGGTACAATCAAAAAATAATTCAAAGAATCAACAAAAATATGAACTCTCTTATTATATTAGTCGATTTGGAAGGAAAATTTGGATTTATGATGGTATTGATTATATGATCAACTTAATTCAAAATTTTTTGAAGGATTAAACTAGTGTAATTTTGAAGTGTTGTGGTTAATTTTTAAAACTAAGATCAAACTAAAACAAATTGTAATTTGTGGGCCAAATTTATTATTATTTCAATTTTATTAACTGTCACATCATTTGCTATCAAAATTTTTAATCGTTAGGTTTTTATCTAACATTAAATTTTTTGATAAGATAATCATTTTGTAACTTTTTATAAATAGAATCTTAATAAAAAAAGTTATCATGCAACCACATAATTATTTGTGTATTTTACCCAAAAAAAAACATAGATTCCAACAAAAAATGGAAATATATTATCATTGTACTTTGTGCCTCAACTTTTTCTTGACTTAATTTTGGGTAAACTATATCATGACCAATTCATTATTAGTTCTTCTATTTTTATTATCGATTTTTTAATTTTATTGATCAAATAATCTAATTATTTAATTATGTTTAATCAAGTTACATGTCGTTATTCTCCGTTAACATTTGATAGAATTGATGATGTGATAGTTAATAAAATTGGTACAATTATATATTTAATCATTAATATTTATATCTTCTATCAATTTAACTCTAATTTTAAATTAATTCAATAATTTTAATATCTCAATCAGATGAGGACACTTTTCACCACTTAATTAAATTAAATTTTAATTTATTTAATATTCGAACTCCAACAACATGGTGACATGTGTCCCCTTTAATTGGTGTCAAAACATAATGAAAATAATTAAAAGCATCCGCTCAGAATCAAACTCACACCGACAGGAGATGATTTACGTCGCTTTACCATTACGCCAAGAGCGACGACTGGCATGACCATACAACATTTTTTTATATTAACGTTTATGACAGAAAAAGAAAATAATTTTATAAACTACAAATATATTTTATTTTTATATTAATTTTTAAACTATTATAAGAATAAAATATAAATATTTAAGTTAATGAAAATATATATTTTTGAATATTTTTAAATTAAGATAAAAATAAATTTTGATTTTTCAATCGGGTGGAGACCACACACATCTTTTTGAGTACAAACCACTATTTTGATTTAACTATCACCTGAGATGGATAATTCTTCTGAGTATTAAAGCTATTGTTCCATGGTTGGATCGTCAAATAACTTCAAAAAATCACTCAAGGACCCTCTGTGAGCACTTTTGTATAGTCGCTTTCATTTTCCAATAGCACCAAAAAATAACCATTATTAATATCCACTATTTGAAAATTACTCTACAGTTGTCAAAATAACTTAATTATTTTCAATAAAGTCCTATATCCAATGGTCTTACCTAAAAGGCAACAATCACATTTTTCCGCATATTATAGTCAACTGAATCATGGACTCGACTCGAAAATTAATTTGTTGGGTACAAACCACTCCTATAAACAACCACGTCCCCTTCTTGTAGGTCTTCATCAGCATTACCAATGTAAAATTTACTTGGGTGGCCACTGGAATCACCAACCAAGGTGGTCGCATAAGATTTCAAAGGTGGGTCTCCCACTGTTGTTTGAAAATATGCCACACTAACAACCTCATGCGGTTAAGGTTGTAAAATCAGGTAATCGGACAGGTTTCAGTCGGATCTTGGTAGGTCGGGTAAAATCGGGTACATGTCAACTCAGGTTGATTTGAACTAGATCTAGATCGGGTTCAGGTCAGGTCATTTTCAGTTCGGATCGATGTCAGTTCAGGTCAAAACAGTTCAGGTCTAAAGCAGATAAAAACCAGTTTAATTAAGGTTCAGGTGGACTTCAGTCGGATCTCGTTCAGATCGGGTCACATCATTAACAGATAAAATTCAGTTCGGATGTTTACCGGATACGGATTGAGTTCAGGTCGGGTCGTTTCTATTTTTGGATTAATTATTTTGCCATCTTTCGTGATTGTTGAATTGCAAGTTGTAATTGTATATGATTTCGAGTAAATTAAGACAAAAATAAATATTCTTGGATCAATTTTGTAAAAAATATTAATTTAAGGACAAAATTGAAGAAATGTAAAATTACAAATAAAATTTTAAAATATAAATTAAACAACAAACATAGGTAATGGACAATGTGAGGTTTAAATTAATATAAAAAATGACTAAATTAAACACATTTAAAAAGTTATGGGCTAGTTACAAAAATATAAATAACAACTAACAATGGGCCAAATGAAGATGCAAATATAAATTTAAGGACTAAATTGAATATATATAAAAGTTAAAGACTTAAAATTGAAATAAGTTAAAAAACACAAAAGGATTAAATTGAAATAAATGTAAAACGTGAATAAATAATGAAAAATATAGTAAATTGCATTTATTTAAAAAATTGGAAAAAATATAATATATATAATATAAATTTATATATAAATTATATGTATAAACTATATTTATATTATAAACTATATAATTATTATAAGCTATATATATAAATTATGTTTATATGAACTATATATATAAAAACTATAAAAAGTATATAGTTTATAAACTATAATTTATATTAATATAATATATATATATTATTCAAAGTGAGAGGTGGGAGAAAACTTTTTAAAAGAAAGATTTTTTTTATGTGAAAAAATTTGATTTTATTTGGGAATTTAGAGGGAAACTGAGAAATTTTGAGAATATAGGGAAATTGAGAATTTAGAGGGAAATTAAGAATTTAGAGGAAAATTGAAAATTTATAGGAAAATTGAAAAAATTTAGAGGTAATAGAAAAATTTGGAAAGTTGGAGCCAAGGATAGTGTCCAACAAAATATTTTGGGTTAATTAGGCTCATGCTCCTCCAACAATAATCATTTTCCACTTGATTTTTTTTATTTCTTTCATTTTAGTCATGGTTTAATTGTAAATATCTTCTTGAATTTTCAATTCGATGCAATTTAATCCTGTATACATTCTAATTACTTTTAATTTTCTATATATATATATATATATATATATATGTATATAAACTATATATGTATAAACTATATAAAATATATAGTTTATAAATTATAATTTATATTAATATAGTATATATATATGTATGTATAACTAATATAAGTAATCTATAGATTATATATATATATATATATATATATATATATATATATATATATTATAGAAATACTATGCATAAACTATATAAAGTAATAAATTATATAGTTTATTAAAAAAAACCTGAACCCTAAACTTTAAACCATATGCACTAAACCATAAACCCTAATGTAAATAGACTAGCACTAATGCATATATATTTGTAATAAAAGAGTGGGCTTATGTATTGGGCCTATGTAAACTAATGTAAATGGACAAACACTAATGCAAATGGACTTATTTTTTGGTTTTATTATTACTTATTCTTAACAACAAAATAAATGGGCTATTAATGTGAATTAATATAACATGCAACTAAACTACTTATTATGCAAATGAAATTAATATGACATGTACTACTATTTATGAATCATATAAATTACAGAAACCCTAAATTCTAAACCTTAATCATAAACTCTAAATCTTAAACTTTAAACCATAAACACTAAACTCTAAACCCTAAACCCTAAACCCTAATGTATTTATATTATTAAGGTAAACTAATGTATTGTCAAAATTATTTATATTAATAATGTAAAACGTTAATATATATTACATAATAAATACTTTCATTATTAATATTATTTTTTCTTTATATAAATTAAACTATATAATTTATATAAATTAAACTATATTAATTTTCCTTTGCATTATTAATCATGTTTTATCTATTATACATTTAAATAATTTTATTAATTTTATTAAATAATTTTATATAATAGGTCTATTTATTAATTTAATTATCATAATAAATATTTTATTATAACATTTAAAAAGTCATTATATTAATTTTTTAATTACATCATGAAATAAAAAACTCATAATTTTATTAAAATCTTATAATTTCGTCCATGGGAATATATAAGTCAGGTAAATATAAGATCAGGTTAAAAACAGGTCAGGTTGAAAACAGGTAGGGTAATACCAATTATTTACCAGGTCAATCTCGGTTTCGGGTTCATATCAGTTGGATACAGGTCGGGTTCGGATCCACAATTTCCATATCCAACTCGGATTCAGGTAAACACCAGTTTCGACTCGAGTCGGTTTCGGATCGCTACAGTGCACGTTAAAAACAATTTTGACTCGAGTCGGTTTTAGTCAGTTTTACAGATCGGGTTAGCTTTTTTACACCCCTACCTGTGGTGCCTCTCACATTAGACTTTCCTAACTATGGTCTAGATCTACTTCTAGAATCACATCGTTCTTATCAGAATCGACGGGGGTTACATCTTGCACCAACTCATTCCGACCTTCTTCATGACATGTTGATTAGCCATCGAGATTGGAGATCTTGGCCTCTCCAGCATAACCAGACAAATTATCTTGGTCGCCACTAGGGCCGGCAGAGATAACTCACTTATGCACAAACATACCTAATAGAGCTAGGGTATTGCAATATTCTGAGAATTACTTAGAGAATCAGTGAAATAAATATAATAAAATATTACAAGGGTGGTCTTTAAGATGAAAGGTCTATGTTTTTATTTAAGGAAAATTTTAAACCTCGTTGAAATTTAGCTTATTTCAACAAAAAATAATAATAATAATAATAAAAAAGCTAGGTCATCACAGTGTTGAAGAGAAAACAGTGGAGTGATTAAAAAAATTCAAAAGTTCAAAATTGAGTGATTAAATTGAAATATATTAAACTTTAGTAACTAACGTAGGAGTGAGAAGATGGTTTAATGATGAATGGTGTGGTTTAGCCAATTTTTTTAATACTTATCTGTAAAATTATATGATGCATATAAAATAAAAAGGTTATATTAAGTTTCTATTTTATTTTGATTATTTATTATGTATGTATTTGATTCAAATTTTTTGGTGGGTGTTTTATTACGTTTATTTTTAGGATTAATTTTTATAAAAATATTTTTATATTTTATTTTTTAAGTTTTTATTAGTTTTTTTGAAATAATTTGATATGATATTTTATTGTACAACTCATACATGTAGCATGAATAAATTAAGAACAAATTTAAAAATAAGAACATATACTTAAATTGGTAGGGGCAGACACATGATTTCATGTTAGATGACGAACTTATAAAATTTTAAGTAGGGAGAAATTATAAAAGGTCACAAACATAATTTGATATGGCGTGAAGATGAACAGCAACTTAGGCGTGACTTGGCATCAAATATGTGTCTAGGTGACATGGCATCAATGGGGCAGCAACTAATTATGAAAGGTCACATTTGTGTGAAACAACCTTTCATCATTTGAGCTACTTCCCATGAGTTTGAGCTGAAGTTGAGTTGGCCATAGATGAAGGACATGTGTACAAGTCATAGGACAGCTACTTGTGAAAAGGCACTTCTCGGAATGGCAACTCTTCGCGGAAAGGTACGAATTCATAATATTCGACCTAGACCATATTTGTAGTGCTCTATGTGGTGAAGATGATGGTGCAACTCTCCAGCTGAAATGAAGTCTCTAGCTAGCTCAAACGTCCAGCTCAAGTGAGCTATGAGCTCGGGGGTCAGCTGGCAACTTTGTCCCAAAATGTTCTTGAGCTGTCCCAGAGTTTTCCTAGTTAAGTTTCCATAGCTCTTGGACTCCAATGCTAGCTTTAAGTCAGCTCCCATAATATGCCCGAACATGCACCTACAAAAGAAAGCATAATATAAGCTAAGTATATGAATTATTATAAAGTAATAAGAATGTGCATATTATAAAGATGTGAACTATAGGTTATAATAATAACTCATGCATCATAGGATAATGAATGAATATTATTATTACAACTATAGATTATATGCATGAATATCAATCAATGATGCAAACCATAGGACATAATGAATGAATGCACATGTTATGGTAATTCAAGCATAGTCTAATATGAAATTGTATGCTTATAATAATATATAGTGCATAAATAAGTAAATATAAGATAAAGTAAGGTAGAACTCCCTTAGAACCAGATTTGAATAACCTCCATGGTGTGATCAAATCATGGAGAAATTTGGAGCTAAACAGGATCACATCATCCTCCCATTCTTTTAGGCGATTTGTCCTCAAATCGAAGTAGTTTCTCATTGAAGACCTTCTTGATGTAGGAAGGATTGAATCATTATGTTCTCCTTGAGAAGATTCTCCCCATGAAATGTTCAATTTCATTGTTCCATCTCGTTTGTGTTGCTTTGGTTCAACATTTCTCTCTGTAAAGACTTGCATCTCTTGGAGTCCTCATTGATGTCCTTTGGAAACATAATATCCTTCATCGATGAAGAATGTCTTTTGATCAAACTTTTTACTTGAAACAACACATCCTTTGGAGAAGGTATATAACTCTTCGTCTTCTCTCTTGGAATCATCATGATGGTTGGTGAAGAGTCTTAACCCTTGAAATCTTTCAAGTAGGTAGATCACATCAACTCCTTGGTGTTGTTTTGAAACATCATGTCTTTTTTTAAAGACACTAGTTTCTTGAACATCTCCTTGGTGTTTTTTGTAACCAACATGTCCTTTGGTGCATGGATGTGTCTTCTGAACTTTGATTATCCCTTCAACTTCTATTTGGTGATGGTAGGAAACATCATGTACTTTTGCCTTTATATCTTTCCAAATGATCACCTTTGATTCAATGGAAATAACGATTAACGAGCTAGGCATGGTAGGAACAAATTTTGTATCATCTTCTTTGTTTCCTCTCATCTTCCGGTGTAACTCTTTCTCAAACTTATGTCTTCTTTCATTTCCTATAACCACAATCAGATTAGTAGAAAAGAAAATCAATTCCAAAAGAGTAGAGAATACAAACCCATTAATGCTCATGAATGGAAGTGAACGCTTGTTCATGATGGACAATTGTATTGGTTCATCCTTTGAAGTACTTTCATTATCCTGCATCAAAGAAAAATCAAGAATAGGAGAAAAAGAATCATTAGATAAAATCGGTTGTTTATCCTTCTTGTCTCCAAATTCATTCTTTTCAACTCTCTCATTTTCAACTCCATCTTCTTCTTCATCCACTCTTTGATTTTCATCATTTTTTTCAATTTCAAATTGCATTCCTTCACTTGAACTTTCTTCCAAACGTTCTTCTTCAAGTTGCTCTTTCATTGCTTCAATGCGCTCTCTCAAGGTGTTTTGATCTTCATTTACTTGGCTAGAGGATAGTGGTGGCAAGACAAATTTTCTTTTATCGTGGATGAATGAATAGCGATTTGCGAATCCATCATAGATAGCCCGTTTGTCAAATTGCCATGGTCGTCCAAATAGCAAATGACTTGTACTCATAGGCACCACATCGCATAGAATCTCGTCTTTGTACTTTCCAATTGAGAATGGAACCAGTACTTGTTCAGTGACCATCAACTCTTCCTCGTCATTAAACCATCCATATGGGCTGGAATGTTTAATCGTTGAAAGCCCCAATTTGTTCACCATGTATGTGCTTGCAATGTTTGTACAACTTCCTCCGTTAATAGCTACAAGACACACTTTACCATCTACATGGCAACGAGTGTGAAATGCATTCATTCTTTACTGTTCATACTCCATTGAAAAGATGAAAAAATTGTTAGTGAAATAAAGAATGAAAATGTGAAAAGGACCTTACCAAGAACACTCTCACAAAACCTCACAGTAACACTCCAAAGAAATTAAAATGTCACTCCACTCACACTCGTGTTTGCACTTGGGGATATGTTCTTGGCTTTTTCTGATCC
This sequence comes from Hibiscus syriacus, assembly GCF_006381635.1. NCBI lineage: Eukaryota > Viridiplantae > Streptophyta > Magnoliopsida > Malvales > Malvaceae > Hibiscus > Hibiscus syriacus. Next base: position 1,124,250 of record NW_024062586.1, read on the forward strand.
CCCTTCTGATCTCACCCACTCGTTTGCCTTTTATCGCTCAATTCTCTCTTGTGGGTCCTTTAAAGAACTAACTCAAGATTGAGCAAGTTTCTTTAGTTTGTGCGTCGGTTTAGAAATGGTTAGGGTATATGATAAAGGATAGGCTAGAAAAGGTTAAGAAAGATGATAAGGTAATGGAATAAGAAAAGATGAAAGAAAAGGAAAATGAAATAGTAAATAAGTGAAGATAACTTACAACTCAAGTTGTAACACTTACTATCTTCCTTCACAAGAAACAACAAGGATACCTCATTCAAGTTTGATGTTGGGCAGATTGTATGGTGCTTCTCTTTGAGTGTACTTTGCAACTTGCTTCACCTTTCTTTTGCTTTTGATTTTCTTCTTTTTCTTTTCTTTCTTTTGCACTCCAAATTTAATGTAGGAGTCTTTTTCTTTTCTCTTTTGTTTTCTTATTTCTTGTTGTTTTTTTTGTTGTAGCACTTTGTATGTCAATCCACCAAAGCTCTGATTACCGCTTGATGTAAGGCTAACCAGGCTTCTTCAATAATGGAGAAGTTGGCAACCTTGTTGTTTCCCGATCTAGGAGAGACACCAAATGCTACACCTTGGATTGAAAGTAATCTGCACAAAAGAAGAAGAATTGTTTAATTAATATGATAATTAAGAAATTAAAAGTGAATGGAATTGGAAAGAATAGAAATGGAAAGGAATGTTATCAAGATGGGCTGCGGAAGTGTTGAATAAATCTCCTTCAAGTGATGTTGACTTCGGCCTCCAATGGTGGTGATGAAGTATGCCTTGTTTATGAATGAAGGATGATTTAATAGTGATGAAATGTTATTGGAATGGTGGTAGAGTTGGCGTGAAAGTGATGGACTATGGTGATGTTATAGGCGTGAAAATGGTGATGGAAGGTGATGATGATATAGGCGTGATAATGGTGATGGAATATGGTGATGATATAGGCGTGATAATGGTGATGGATAGATTGTATCTTATAAAACTAAGAAGGAACCAATGCTATAAAGGAGCAAAGACCCGTTTCTTATAAGTTTTATAAGGGATGGTATGAAAGGACTTTGACCCACTAGTTATTTAAACTAGGAACCATAAGTATCAAGGTGAAGGAATGACGCCATAAGCTTTAGAAAGGCTTGCTTAATCGATATAGTTCTAAAAAGAACTTGAAGAGAGAATAATCTCACAAAAGGATTTTAATTGATCAAAAGGTTGAGTTTACAAATGAATGCCAAAGCCTATTTATAGATTTGTAAAGGCTTGGCCGAATAAATACATACCTTTTCGGCAAAGTACATGTCTTAAAACGAAAATAAATGATGCTTGGATGAAGGGAGATGTCTTTGGCCGAATGATTCCCATATCTCTTCATCTTGGCGCCAACTTGAAGCATGATGATGTTTAGGCCGAATAGAGAGAAGCCTTTTCATTTTGGCGCCTATTTCATTCACATGCAAAGCACATGGGTGGCTGGTCATGTGGCACTCACATGGATGGTGTAGAATGCTTAAGGCGTGGACTCCTCCATGGCGTGAAGATGAACAGCAACTTAGGCGTGACTTGGCATCAAACATGTGTCTAGGTGACATGGCATCAATGGGGCAGCAACTAATTATGAAAGGTCACATTTGTGTGAAACAACCTTTCATCATTTGAGCTAATTCCCATGAGTTTGAGCTAAAGTTGAGCTGGCCATAGATGAAGGACTTGTGTACAAGTCATAGGACAGCTCCTTGTGAAAAGGCACTTCTCGGAATGGCAACTCTTCGCAGAAAGGTACGAATTCATAAAATTCGACCTAGACCATACTTGTAGTGCTCTATGTGGTGAAGATGATGGTGCAACTCTCCAGCTGAAACGAATTCTCTAGCTAGCTCAAAAGTCCAGCTCAAGTGAGCTTTGAGCTCGGGGGTCAGCTGGCAATTTTGTCCCAAAATGTTCTTGAGCTGTCCCGGAGTTGTCCTAGTTAAGTTTCCATAGCTCTTGGACTCCAATGCTAGCTTTAAGTCAGCTCCCATCATATGGCCGAACATGCACCTAGAAAAGAAAGCATAATATAAGCTAAGTATATGAATTATTATAAAGTAATAAGAATGTGCATATTATAAAGATGTGAACTATAGGTTATAATAATAACTCATGCATCATACGATAATGAATGAATATTATTATTACAACTATAGATTATATGCATGAATATCAATCAATGATGCAAACCATAGGACATAATGAATGAATGCACATGTTATGATAATTCAAGCATAGTCTAATATGAAATTGTATGCTTATAATAATATATAGTGCATAAATAAGTAAATATAAGATAAAGTAAGGTAGAACTCCCTTAGAACCAGATTTGAATAACCTCCATGGTGTGATCAAATCATGGAGAAATTTGGAGCTAGACAGGATCACAACATCCTCCCATTCTTTTAGGCAATTTTTCCTCAAATCGAAGTAGTTTCTCATTGAAGACCTTCTTGATGTAGGAAGGATTGAATCATTATGTTCTCCTTGAGAAGATGCTCCCCATGAAATGTTCAATTTCATTGTTCCATCTCGTTTGTGTTGCTTTGGTTCAACATTTCTCTCTGTAAAGACTTGCGTCTCTTGGAGTCCTCCATGATGTCCTTTGGAATCATCATATCCTTCATCGATGAAGAATGTCTTTTGATCAAACTTTTACTTGAAACAACACATCCTTTGGGGAAGGTATATAACTCTTCGTCTTCTCTCTTGGAATCATCATGATGGTTGGTGAAGAGTCTTAACCCTTGAAATCTTTCAAGTAGGTAGATCACATCAACTCCTTAGTGTTGTTTTGAAACATCATGTCTTTTTTTAAAGACACTAGTTTCTTGAACATCTCTTGGTGTTGTTTGTAACCAACATGTCCTTTGGTGCATGGATGTGTCTTCTGAACTTTGCTTATCCCTTCAACTTCTCTTTGGTGATGGTAGGAAACATCATGTGCTTTTGCCTTTATATCTTTCCAAATGATCACCTTTGATTCAATGGAAATAACGATTACTGAGCTAGGCATGGTAGGAACAAATTTTGTATCATCTTCTTTGTTTCCTCTCATCTTCCGGTGCAACTCTTTCTCAAACTTATGTCTTCTTTCATTTCCTATAACCACAATCAGATTAGTAGAAAAGAAAATCAATTCCAAAAGAGTAGAGAAAACAAACCCATTAATGCTTATGAATGGAAGTGAACGCTTGTTCATGATGGACAATTGTATTGGTTCATCCTTTGAAGAACTTTTATTATCCTGCATCAAAGAAAAATTAAGAATAGGAGAAAAAGAATCATTAGATAAAATCGGTTGTTTATCATTCTGGTCTCCAAATTCATTCTTTTCAACTCTCTCATTTTCAACTCCATCGTCTTCTTCATCCACTCTTTGATTTTCATCATTTTTTTTCAATTTCAAATTGCATTCCTTCACTTGAACTTTCTTCCAAACTTTCTTCTTCAAGTTGCTCCTTCATTGCTTCAATGCGCTCTCTCAAGGTGTTTTGATCTTCATTTACTCGGCTAGAGGATAGTGGTGGCAAGACAAATTTTCTTTTATCGTGGATGAATGAATAGCGATTTGCGAATCCATCATAGATAGCCCGTTTGTCAAATTGCCATGGTCGTCCAAATAGCAAATGACTTGTACTCCTAGGCACCACATCGCATAGAATCTCGTCTTTGTACTTTCCAATTGAGAATGGAACCAGTACTTGTTCAGTGACCATCAACTCTTCCTCGTCATTAAACCATTCATATGGGCTGGAATGTTTAATCGTTGAAAGCCCCAATTTGTTCACCATGTATGTGCTTGCAATGTTTGTACAACTTCCTCCGTTAATAGCTACAAGACACACTTTACCATCTACATGGCAACGAGTGTGAAATGCATTCATTCTTTGCTGTTCATACTCCATTGAAAAGATGAAAAATTGTTAGTGAAATAAAGAATGAAAATGTGAAAAGGACCTTACCAAGAACACTCTCACAAAACCTCACAGTAACACTCCAAAGAAATTAAAATGTCACTCCACTCACACTCGTGTTTGCACTTGGGGATATGTTCTTGGCTTTTTCTGATCCCCCTTCTGATCTCACCCACTCGTTTGCCTTTTATCGCTCAATTCTCTCTTGTGGGTCTTCTAAACAACTAACTCAAGATTGAGAAAGTTTCTTTAGTTTGTGCGTCGGTTTAGAAATGGTTAGGGTATATGATAAAGTATAGGCTAGAAAAGGTTAAGAAAGATGATAAGGTAATGGAATAAGAAAAGATGAAAGAAAAGGAAAATGAAATAGTAAATAAGTGAAGATAACTTACAACTCAAGTTGCAACACTTACTATCTTCCTTCACAAGAAACAACAAGGATACCTCCTTCAAGTTTGATGTTGGGCAGATTGTATGGTGCTTCTCTTTGAGTGTACTTTGCAACTTGCTTCACCTATCTTTTGCTTTTGATTTTCTTCTTTTGATTTTCTTTCTTTTGCACTCCAAATTTGATGTAGGAGTCTTTTTCTTTTCTCTTTTGTTTTCTTATTTCTTGTTACTTTTTTTGTTGTAGCACTTTGTATGTCAATCCACCAAAGCTCTGATTACCGGGTGATGTAAGGCTAACCAGGCTTCTTCAATAATGGAGAAGTTGGCAACCTTATTGTTTCCCAATCTAGGAGAGACACCAAATGCTACACCTTGGATTGAAAGTAATCTGCACAAAAGAAGAAGAATTGTTTAATTAATATGATAATTAAGAAATTAAAAGTGAATGGAATTAGAAAGAATAGAAATGGAAAGGAGTGTTATCAAGATGGGCTGCGGAAGTGTTGAATAAATCTCCTTCAAGTGATGTTGACTTCGGCCTCCAATGGTGGTAATGAAGTATGCCTTGTTTATGAATGAAGGATGATTTAATAGTGATGAAATGTTATTGGAATGGTGGTAGAGTTGGCGTGAAAGTGATGGACTATGGTGATGTTATAGGTGTGAAAATGGTGATGGAAGGTGGTGATGATATAGGCGTGATAATGGTGATGGATTATGGTGATGATATAGGCGTGATAATGGTGATGGATAGATTGTATCTTATAAAAATAAGAAGGAACCAATGCTATAAAGGAGCAAAGACCCGTTTCTTATAAGTTTTATAAGGGATGGTATGAAAGGACTTTGACCCACTAGTTATTTAAACTAGGAACCATAAGTATCAAGGTGAAGGAATGACGCCACAAGCTTTAGAAAGGCTTTCTTAATCGATATACTTCTAAAAAGAACTTGAAGAGAGAATAATCTCACAAAAGGATTTTAATTGATCAAAAGGTTGAGTTTACAAATGAATGCCAAAGCCTATTTATAGATTTGTAAAGGATTGGCCGAATAAATACATACCTTTTCGGCAAAGTACATGTCTTAAAACGAAAATAAATGATGCTTGGATGAGGGGAGATGTCTTTGGCCGAATGATTCCCATATCTCTTCATCTTGGCGCCAACTTGAAGCATGATGATGTTTAGGCCGAATAGAGAGAAGCCTTTTCATTTTGGCGCCTATTTCATTCACATGCAAAGCACATGGGTGGCTGGTCATGTGGTACTCACATGGATGGTGTAGAATGCTTAAGGCGTGGACTCCTCCATGGCGTGAAGATGAACAGCAACTTAGGCGTGACTTGGCATCAAACATGTGTCTAGGTGACATGGCATCAATGGGGCAGCAACTAATTATGAAAGGTCACATTTGTGTGAAACAACCTTTCATCATTTAAGCTACTTTCCATGAGTTTGAGCTGAAGTTGAGCTAGCCATAGATGAAGGACATGTGTACAAGTCATAGGACAGCTCCTTGTCAAAAGGCACTTCTCGGAATGGCAACTCTTCGCAGGAAGGTACGAATTCATAAAATTCGACCTAGACCATATTTGTAGTGCTCTATCTGGTGAAGATGATGGTACAACTCTCCAGCTGAAATGAAGTCTCTAGCTAGCTCAAAAGTCCAGCTCAAGTGACCTATGAGCTCGGGGGGTCTACTGGCAACTTTTTCCCAAAATGTTCTTGAGCTATCCCAGAGTTGTCCTAGTTAAGTTTCCATAGCTCTTGGACTCCAATGCTAGCTTTAAGTCAGCTCCCATCATATGGCCGAACATGCACCTACAAAAGAAAGCATAATATAAGCTAAGTATATGAATTATTATAAAGTAATAAGAATGTGCATATTATAAAGATGTGAACTATAGGTTATAATAATAACTCATGCATCATACAATAATGAATGAATATTATTATTACAACTATAGATTATATGCATGAATATCAATCAATGATGCAAACCATAGGACATAATGAATGAATGCACATGTTATGATAATTCAAGCATAGTCTAATATGAAATTGTATGCTTATAATAATATATAGTGCATAAATAAGTAAATATAAGATAAAGTAAGGTAGAACTCCCTTAGAACCAGATTTGAATAACCTCCATGGTGTGATCAAATCATGGAGAAATTTGGAGCTAGACAGGATCACATCATCCTCCCCTTCTTTTAGGCGATTTGTCCTCAAATCGAAGTAGTTTCTCATTGAAGACCTTCTTAATGTAGGAAGGATTGAATCATTATGTTCTCCTTGAGAAGATTCTCCCCATGAAATGTTCAATTTCATTGTTCCATCTCGTTTGTGTTGCTTTGGTTCAACATTTCTCTCTGTAAAGACTTGCGTCTCTTGGAGTCCTCCTTGATGTCCTTTGGAAACATCATATCCTTCATCGATGAAGAATGTCTTTTGATCAAACTTTTTACTTGAAATTAACACATCCTTTGGAGAAGGTATATAACTCTTCGTCTTCTCTCTTGGAATCATCATGATGGTTGGTGAAGAGTCTTAACCCTTGAAATCTTTCAAGTAGGTAGATCACATCAACTCCTTGGTGTTGTTTTGAAACATCATGTCTTTTTTTAAAGACACTAGTTTCTTGAACATCTCCTTGGTGTTGTTTGTAACCAACATGTCCTTTGGTGCATGGATGTGTCTTCAGAACTTTGCTTATCCCTTCAACTTCTCTTTGGTGATGGTAGGAAACATCATGTGCTTTTGCCTTTATATCTTTCCAAATGATCACCTTTGATTCAATGGAAATAACGATTAACGAGCTAGGTATGGTAGGAACAAATTTTGTATCATCTTCTTTGTTTCCTCTCATCTTCCGGTGTAACTCTTTCTCAAACTTATGTCTTCTTTCATTTCCTATAACCACAATCAGATTAGTAGAAAAGAAAATCAATTCCAAAAGAGTAGAGAAAACAAACCCATTAATGCTCATGAATGGAAGTGAACGCTTGTTCATGATAGACAATTGTATTGGTTCATCCTTTGAAGTACTTTCATTATCCTGCATCAAAGAAAAATCAAGAATAGGAGAAAAAGAATCATTAGATAAAATCGGTTGTTTATCCTTCTTGTCTCCAAATTCATTCTTTTCAACTCTCTTATTTTCAACTCCATCGTCTTCTTCATCCACTCTTTGATTTTCATCATTTTTTTCAATTTCAAATTGCATTCCTTCACTTGAACTTTCTTCCAAACGTTCTTCTTCAAGTTGCTCTTTCATTGCTTCAATGCGCTCTCTCAAGGTGTTTTGATCTTCATTTACTCGGCTAGAGGATAGTGGTGGCAAGACAAATTTTCTTTTATCGTGGATGAATGAATAGCGATTTGCGAATCCATCATAGATAGCCCGTTTCTCAAATTGCCATGGTCGTCCAAATAGCAAATGACTTGTACTCATAGGCACCACATCGCATAGAATCTCGTCTTTGTACTTTCCAATTGAGAATGGAACCAGTACTTATTCAGTGACCATCAACTCTTCCTCGTCATTAAACCATTCATATGGGCTGGAATGTTTAATCGTTGAAAGCCCCAATTTGTTCACCATGTATGTGCTTGCAATGTTTGTACAACTTCCTCCGTTAATAGCTACAAGACACACTTTACCATCTACATGGCAACGAGTGTGAAATGCATTCATTCTTTGCTGTTCATACTCCATTGAAAAGATGAAAAATTGTTAGTGAAATAAAGAATGAAAATGTGAAAAGGACCTTACCAAGAACACTCTCACAAAACCTCACAGTAACACTCCAAAGAAATTAAAATGTCACTCCACTCACACTCGTGTTTGCACTTGGGGATATGTTCTTGGCTTTTTTGATCCCCCTTCTGATCTCACCCACTCGTTTGCCTTTACCGCTCAATTCTCTCTTGTGGGTCCTTTAAACAACTAACTCAAGATTGAGCAAGTTTCTTTAGTTTGTGCGTCGGTTTAGAAATGGTTAGGGTATATGATAAAGGATAGGCTAGAAAAGGTTAAGAAAGATGATAAGGTAATGGAATAAAAAAGATGAAAGAAAAGGAAAATGAAATAGTAAATAAGTGAAGATAACTTACAACTCAAGTTGCAACACTTACTATCTTCCTTCACAAGAAACAACAAGGATACCTCCTTCAAGTTTGATGTTGGGCAGATTGTATGGTGCTTCTCTTTGAGTGTACTTTGCAACTTGCTTCACCTTTCTTTTTCTTTTTCTTTTCTTCTTTTTCTTTTCTTTCTTTTGCACTCCAAATTTGATGTAGGAGTCTTTTTCTTTTCTTTTGTTTTCTTATTTCTTGTTGCTTTTTTTGTTGTAGAACTTTGTATGTCAATCCACCAAAGCTCAGATTACCGCTTGATGTAAGGCTAACCAGGCTTCTTCAATAATGGATAAGTTGGCAACCTTGTTGTTTCCCGATCTAGGAGAGACACCAAATGCTACACCTTGGATTGAAAGTAATCTGCACAAAAGAAGAAGAATTGTTTAATTAATATGATAATTAAGAAATTAAAAGTGAATGGAATTGGAAAGAATATAAATGGAAAGGAATGTTATCAAGATGGGCTGCGGAAGTGTTGAATAAATCTCCTTCAAGTGATGTTGACTTCGGCCTCCAATGGTGGTGATGAAGTATGCCTTGTTTATGAATAAAGGATGATTTAATAGTGATGAAATGTTATTGGAATGCTGGTAGAGTTGGCGTGAAGTGATGGACTATGGTGATGTTATAGGCGTGAAAATGGTGATGGATGGTGGTGATGATATAGGCTTGATAATGGTGATGGATTATGGTGATGATATAGGCGTGATAATGGTGATGGACAGATTGTATCTTATAAAACTAAGAAGGAACCAATGCTATAAAGGAGCAAAGACCCGTTTCTTATAAGTTTTATAAGGGATGGTATGAAAGGACTTTGACCAACTAGTTATTTAAACTATGAACCATAAGTATCAAGGTGAAGGAATGATGCCACAAGCTTTAGAAAGGCTTGCTTAATCGATATAGTTCTAAAAGAACTTGAAGAGAGAATAATCTCACAAAAGGATTTTAATTGATCAAAAGGTTGAGTTTACAAATGAATGCCAAAGCCTATTTATAGATTTGTAAAGGCTTGGCCGAATAAATACATACATTTTCGGTAAATTACATGTCTTAAAACGAAAATAAATGATGCTTGGATGAGGGGAGTTGTCTTTGGCCGAATGATTCCCATATCTCTTCATCTTGGCACCAACTTGAAGCATGATGATGTTTAGGCCGAATAGAGAGAAGCCTTTTTCATTTTGGCGCCTATTTCATTCACATGCAAAGCACATGGGTGGCTGGTCATGTGGTACTCACATGGATGGTGTAGAATGCTTAAGGCGTGGACTCCTCCATGGCGTGAAGATGAACAGCAACTTAGGCGTGACTTGGCATCAAACATGTGTCTAGGTGACATGGCATCAATGGGGCAACAACTAATTATGAAAGGTCTCATTTGTGTGAAACAACCTTTCATCATTTGAGCTACTTCCCCTGATTTTGAGATGAAGTTGAGCTGGCCATAGATGAAGGACATGTGTACAAGTCATAGGACAACTCCTTGTGAAAAGGCACTTCTCGGAATGGCAACTCTTCGCGGAAAGGTACGAATTCATAAAATTCAACCTAGACCATATTTGTAGTGCTCTATGTGGTGAAGATGATGGTGCAACTCTCCAGCTGAAATGAAGTCTCTAGCTAGCTCAAAAGTCCAGCTCAAGTGAGCTATGAGCTCGGGGGTCAGCTGGCAACTTTGTCCCAAAATGTTCTTGAGCTGTCCCGGAGTTGTCCTAGTTAAGTTTCCATAGCTCTTGGACTCCAATGCTAGCTTTAAGTCAGCTTCCATCATATGGCCGAACATGCACCTACAAAAGAAAGCATAATATAAGCTAAGTATATGAATTATTAAAGTAATAAGAATGTGCATATTATAAAGATGTGAACTATAGGTTATATAATAACTCATGCATCATATGATAATGAATGAATATTATTATTACAACTATAGATTATATGCATGAATATCAATCAATGATGCAAACCATAGGACATAATGAATGAATGCACATGTTATGATAATTCAAGCATAGTCTAATATGAAATTGTATGCTTATAATATATAGTGCATAAATAAGTAAATATAAGATAAAGTAAGGTAGAACTCCCTTAGAACCAGATTTGAATAACCTCCATGGTGTGATCAAATCATGGAGAAATTTGGAGCTAGACAGGATCACATCACTACGTGATGAGGATGGCTGGCCATCTTTAGGGATAATTTGTTTCAAGAGAAACTGTCTCAAGAGAGACAAAACTTGATTCAAGGGAAACAATCTCAAAAAGGTTTGTTTCAAGAGAAACATCTCAAGAAAGACAGAATTTGTTTCAAGGGAAACAATCTCAAAGATTTCTGTTCCAAGAGAAAATGTCTCAAGAGAGACAAAATTTGTTTCAAGGGAAACAATCTCAAAGGTTATGTTTCAAGAGAAACTATTTTGAAATTTGTATTTCGAGTGTCTCAAGTGAGACAAAATTTGTTTTTAAGAAAAATAATCTCAAATGTTTTGTGTCTTAAGGAAGATTGTCTCAAGTGAGACGGAATAAAACAATATCAACTGTCAACAATTTTGTTTCAAGAGAGACAAATTTTGTTTTGAATGAAACAATCTCAAGTGAGATCAATTTGTTTTAAAATTTTCAAAATTTACGAAAAACTGTATCAAGTGAGACAAAATTTGTTTTTAGAAAAACAATCTCAAAGGATTATAGACTGTCTATTTGATCCTGCATGATGGGGAAATGCCTCTAGGAGATCTGATCGTTGAAGTCAGGATGTCAAAACTATGGATGACATTGTTCCTTCCTGTTGAGGACGTCTAGTCATCACTAAACTTTTATTTCCTGAAAGATCAATATAAAAAATGATGCATTTATGAATGCTTATCTTGTATGTTTTCCTGGATGTCAAGATAAAGTTTGTTTCATGTGTTTGATTTGATGAATTTTTGAATTTGTCCTCATGAAAGAGGGAAAATGTCTTTACTGCACATGATGATGAATGTTTGATGCAAAGATGCAAATTTCATGTAACATGTATGTATGTGTTGATGTATGTTTTCTCAATCTGTGAGGGGAATGATTGCGTGAGCAATCTTTATTCTTTGTTTGCACTAGCGTGCATCCGGGAAAATATGAACTCGTAACAATTTCTTCTTTCCCCAACAAATTTTACCCCTAATGAATTTGTCTTCCTTTGTCTGGACGTGTATAGAAATCCATTATAGCATCCCTCTTGATACCATCATCATTCCCGCCAGATGGTTTTGAAAATAGAATATATCATTTAAAGCTTCAGAGATTGTGTACGCACAGTTATCCTGTAACAGGAAATCAAAGACCACTGCATGGAGCTGGCCACCATAGCAATTGATAGAATATCGGACTACCCCAAAGAACCATGAGACACATCTATACCAAGGATGATAGTTGGACCCTTAGAAACAATTAGAGTTGAAGGTGTTTGCTCAATTTCTAATATCGAATTCAATCATGTCCAAGTTTTGCATTGATTCTTAGAAGCAAATTTGTAAGGTGTTGATCATTGATCATAGTTGGAGCCATATACTTGTGTGACAATGCCAAATCAGCAAGATTCATAAATATTATAATTTTTCTTATCAGATGAAACACAAAGGAGGAACTGTAGAGCTCAAGGGAGTATGGATGTCCTCAAATATTCAACAACTTATTCATCCTTTCATATGGTTTCTATCTAGATTTTTCAACTAGGAACTGTGGAGCTCAATTCAATAATATTGTACTCCTGGATAATATGAGCCTCCAAAAATGCCCCAACATTTATCATTTATGGATCCAACACTGATTCTGAGCTTTTTGTCTTAGAGCCACGTGTCAACTACCAAGATCTACCCCAGAGAGATTGTCTTGTTTGAAAATATTTTTCTCTTCTTTTATTTTAAAAATTTTGAAAAATATCAATTAAAAGAATTTTGAAAAATGTTTAATAAAAAATTTTTTTAAAAAAATATTTTCCCTTCTTGGTTCACAATTGAAACAAATCATAAAACAAGAGTTCATTGAATGTCAAATAATTTATTACACTTTTAATCCTTTAGAAAATTATAGCTATTTGAAAAGTGTTACGATTAATGCCAACTTAGAGGTAGGGTTAAGTAAGAAAAGGATAAGATGTCTCGGGTTATTGTCTTTGGTCCAGATTTGGTATTCTCGTTTTTTAATGTTCACTGATCTGGTAGGGTTGCTTCTATGCTCATATACTGGAAGTGTTTACCGATCCTTAGCTCTCATGAGCATATTCGGTTTGTAAGATGTCTTATCAAGGGATTTGTGAGATCACCTCCTGCACAACAGCCACATAATCTTCATATTAAAGCAGCCTTTTTTAGGTTTTCAACTCAAATCCTCATTTGGTTTCAAGACATTATTCAAAATTTTACATCTTACCCCAATTTGTCATTTTTTCTCTATCATGCATTAAAGATTTTAAAAAACCTTTTATGAATAAAAGATTAATCCTGACGGGCGAGATGAAATATTAAGATAGTCTCTTCTGTTTAGAAATCCAAGTATGATTATAAGGGACTTTTAAGGAACATAATGTATGTTATGGTTCGCGGTTATGAAAGAAAGGGATAAATTGGCCCAAACAAGTGTTTAAGGATAATTGAACCAAAGATCAATTCATTATGATGTCTTCAATCCTGTCTTGCTCAATTTGAGTATGCTCATATGTCTTTTATTTTCTTATTGTTATATGATCTTCTGATGAATTGATTCTGGAATGATTGTACTTGATCAATCTTATGGTTTAAACCTCAATACGTCATTTGACTTGAGGGACTTTTTGCATGTGCTTCTTGTCTTTTTTTTCTCTAACTTTCTTATTTTTTGTTTGTTTTTTTTCTTTGGTTTTTTTGCTTTCCCATTTATTCCTTTTATTTGATCTTTTCACTTTGCATTTCGTTCACCTTTTGATATATTATTTGGATTGATGGTCTCACTCATGCGAGTAGATTTCCTTCACCTTGCCCTCCAGTATGGAGAGTGATCCTTGGTTAGAGTTGAGTCAGAAAAAATACAATTTAGGCTCAAATAGGGACACAAGGGATATATATTTTCTTCTTTTGTGAAGGGATAATGAAAGAAAGTCATTCATCATTTCATACACGAAAGTCCTTGCAGAAGAGGTATCCCAGGGGGATAGATTTTCAAGATTAATTTTTTATTCACATGAAAACAATGTAATTAATGCATGATAGAATTATTTTGAATTAATTTTCTCTTTTTTATGGTACCTGCTTCTAGTATGTCTCAGTTATTTAGGCTCATCTTCAGGAAGTTGATTCGAGATATCCCACATTGTATCATCTTGCAAGAATGTTCACGTTCAAATGAACATCTTGTACTCAATGCCTTCAGGTTTTATTGGTAGAAAAATGTTGGTTTTGCGTCTAAGAAGACGATGACATGATTTTATTGGCTCAAAGAAAGGTAAGGGTATGAATTTTTTGTGTCTAAAAAAAAAGGCAATATTTCAAAGTCTCAAATAGGGGTAATGCCAAAATTTGGTCTTTTGGTAGTGGCAACGAATTATTCCGGGTAAATTATCAAGAGATTTTATTTTTGTTTTTAAATGGTATAAAAATGGTCTAACCTTGTCATATGTCAAAAATATATTATTCTTGAAGAATTAAAAGAATCTGTAATTCATTTGATATACGAAGAACTACAATATTAAAATTCATTCAATTATTCAACCTTAGAATGTAACATAAATTCAATCATTAAAAGAAAAATTTAAGTAACTATTAAAGAAATAACAAAAATGAGTTCAAACAAAACAATGCTCTTAATGCAAGCAGTAGATGCAATTACTTTTTTATCAACATCATAATGCCCCTGAATCAATCAGGCTCTAGACCTTGCTTCAATGTCGTACAGTTCTCAATAGAATACCCTGAGCTTCCTCTGTGATAGCTTTATATGGCACCAATATTGTAGCCCTCAGGATATGGGATCTTTTTTGGCTTGGACTGAATAAGAGTCATAAGATTCTTCTCAACCATCGTTGGAAGTAATTCCTCATAGGTCATTAGAATTGGATCAATTTGACTCTTTTCTTGGATCATCCTATAAGGCTCAGCCCAACGACCAGCTGAATAGGCTCCCACTGTACTGATTTGAGATTCTTCTTTTAATTGTTCGAATCTTACTTCTATTCTTAATGTAGTATCACATGAACAAGACCACTATCATCAAATCCTCAACGAAATAATTCCATGTTTTCATGAATGATGAAGGATTTATTCCTCTCTCCAATCTGTCAAAGAAATATGCAACAACAACATCCACGTGGAACAAAGTCTTTGAGAATATCACCTGACCATATATAACCAGAGCAAAAGTGTCAAATCTCTTATCTTCATCTATGTGCCAGAGTATCACCTTCTTGAGACAATGCCACGAAAAACATTCATTTTCTCCCTTTTGTTGGATGTGTTCTACTATACAAATTTTTCCTCTACTAGTAATCTTTACAAGTTTACTTTTGATGGATTAGACTTTCAGAGGTCTGGAATAAATCCTATCCACCTGGAGGCTCTCGAAGTTAAATATTGTTGTATACTCTTCTATTGTTGGTGTCAAATCTTGTCTGTTGAAAGTGAAGTAGCTGTACGCAAGATTCCAGAATCGGACTAGAGCTTTAAGCAACGGTTCATCTATCTTTACATAGAGGAGATGGACTATGCCACCATATTTCTTCTGAAATTTCTCCTTGGTAGCTACTCACCAGCTCTCCTAAATCTCTATCAGCTCTTGTAGATAGTTTTACTTGAAATTGACATTAACATCTGTGGACATATGCGATACATAATCCCCAGGCAAGTTGTCTTCTTTCAATTTCTGTGTTTCTTTAGACCAAACTCGAACAACTATATTAGGTTCTTCCTTGTTATAAAAACTCTTTTCCATCTTAATGATCGCTCTTCTACTCTAATGATTACTTGGTTAATCAACACCTTTCTTTTATTTATGTTGATCATGCAATGCCAAATAATAAACTGTAACATTCTTAATACCGGGTTAGTGACCAAATTGAAATATTTCAGAATTTGGTGATTAAAGTAGAATAATTGAATAGTTCAATGATTTATATGGAAATATTTCCTAGAAGTTGTTAGTAATTAATAAAAGAATTAAAGGGTAAAATGGTCATTTAACAAGGAAAATTTTTATATGCCTTTTGTAAGATAAGGGAACCACATGGGAAATGAGAGAATTCTCTAGAGTTTTCTTTATTCTTGCTCCTCCCCCCGTATCTCCAAGCTCAAAGGAGAGTTTCTTAGCTTGTTGATTTTAAGGTTGGGTTATGATCATTAGATGATAATTAAGCTTAAGGAAAGCTTAATTTGTTCTAAAACAACAAGATGAAAGATATAGAAGAGATTAAAGAAAATTAGTTTTTAGATGAATTTCTGGAAAAGAGTTAATAAGTGAAATTTGAGAAGGAATTTGACTTGTCATCACTAAGAATAAGATATTTATGAAGTTATAAAGGATTAATAACAAAGTTAAAAGCTTAGTACGATTCTTAAAATTAAGAATCATGATGAGATATGAAAGATAGAGATGGTTTATATGAATACAAGTTGGTTTAAGTAATGGTAGTTGAGTTTAATGACATGATAGAGGCTTAAAATAGAAGAATTGAATGAAGAGTTGATGATTTTCAGGCGTAGAATATGAATTCTAGGCAAAGTGTATCGATGCATATTCAATGTGTACCGATGCACTCTTTAAAGAAGAAACACCGAATGCCATTAGTGTATCGATGCACAAGTAGTGCATCGATGCACCCCCTTAAAATACAAACATCGAATGGGATTTATGTACCGATGCATAGATAGTGCATCGATGCACCCGTCAAGGGATGCATCGATACACGCTGTAGTGTATCGATGCATACGTTTATTAAGAGATGAAAATAGATTTTCTTTTAGCCTAAGAAATGATAGTTTAGAATATATTAATTAGTATACTGATAAGTATCAATATATTACTATGTAGATGCAGAGCCTAAACAAGTTCTGGAACTTGGCAAGTAAGATCGATCAAGGAAAAGATAACGAATCAGAATTGACTTGTGAGGCCAGGTGAGTGCGTATTATTAGAATATATGTATTGTATATGGAAATTGGACTTGCGACAAGTCTGTTTCCAATAGGTTGAATTTATGATTGTATGATTAGAAGTATGATTATGTTTGATATTACGTGAACATGCTTAGTTTGTATTACCTGTTACGTGGTATGAATTTATATGATATGTGTTATATGGCAATGATTTATGTATTATAGGAAAATGTTATATGAGTTATATGAACCTGAGATATAAATTATAGGATCACGAATTATGTAAAATACCAATGACTTATGTGATAACAAGAGGAAGTGACTATATAAACATGTAAGATAAATTAGATGGGAAAGATTTATAGGCTTAAATGAATTTATAATGAATAAGATATATAGTAAAAATCTATGAAGCCATAGAGAGATATTATAGGAGCTTTTGATGATAATTTATTAAAAGACTTATATATGTGATAAGCTATGTGAAACTGAACTAGGTAAATATATGAAATTAATAAATAAATGATGGGAGATAAGTAATTATGTAAAACATGGAGTTATATATATATATAGACTATATGAAAATGTGTACATGAATACACGCATAAGTGATATATGTTTATAGGTTAATATGTTACAGAATTATGTGAATATAAAAGTATAAACCATAAGTTATATGATATGAGATAAGTATTATATGTACATAGTACGTTATAAAATGTGATCTATGTGATTACCGGAGAAAGGATAATAGTTATATGAGTATATGAGTAAGTTTATAGGTTAATGATAGGACATATAAGATTATATAAATGTATGATAATATGGAAAGTGAACTAAGTTTAATGATGTTGAACCTTATGAGTATAAGTTATGTGATTAGGACATGATTACATCATAAGATATGATACGTGACATGAGATATATGAAAGAGAAAGTATATGTCATATGAAATATGAAATATTATATAACTATGTGATTATATGAAAAAGAATACAATTATTATGTGATAAGCTCTGTGATATGTGAATCATATGAAAATGTTCTACGCATAAGTGAACCATGTGTTTATATGTATATGTGATATGTGATCTATATGACAATGAGCTATGTGAAAGAACTATGTGACTAGGTAAATATGTGAATGTGTGATAACAAAAATATTAATGCCCATGTGTTTATATGTATATGTGATATGTGATTTATATGACAATGAGCTATGTGAAAGAACTATGTGACTAGGTAAATATATGAATGTGTGATAACATAAATATTAATGCCCATGTTATGTGTCCTGAGAGCTAGAGGTATAGTTGGCATGCCAAGAGTCGAGGGTCTACGCGGTCCTTCGGGACATATATCTATTCCTTGGAACATGTGTGATGTCTTTTGAGACACATACTTGATCCTTTGCATATGTATATGATTCTTAAGGAATTTTCTACGTGGTCCTTAGGGACATTTTATATGGCACTTCGGTGCAATTCTACGTGGCACTTTGGTGCATTTATACGAGCTGTGGTGACAGCATTAGTGCACAACCTCTAGAGACTCACATATCAATAGTTCTCACATATGTACATGGGCTAATCAAAAGATAATAACAAATATATGTTGTGATATTATAAATTTTATAGAAAGGACATGATGAAATATAGGTCTAGTATATGAGTAAGAAGGTTAAGTATAAGTGATATCTGATTAAATGATATGTGACTAATGATGATTTATATGCATGCATGTATTTCTTATTAGATAATCTGATATGATTTATATGATGATGTCTGTATTGCTTGGTTAATTGAATATATGTTGAGTAAAGAATAGATATAAGAGAGATATAATTATAAGATATAAATGATAAGATATTGATAGTGGACTAAGGTTAGAGATTTAAAATAATGTGTGATATGTATATATATATATGTTATATGGTTTTGATGTGGCATTATAAGATGATATGTTCATGCATGTGTAAATAGTTAGAGTTCTTTCATAATTTAATGCCTCTCTAAGTCATCAACTTAGCGTGTGAAAGTTTCACACGTAGGTTTCGAGAAGAGGAAAAAGGGATCGAAGATGAGCTCATCAAGTCAGCATCTCCTTCCTGAAGTTCAGATCAGAAAAATCTTGAATTATATGCATTTTATGAAATGTAGTTGGCATGTAAGATAAAAAATTAGTGTCGGATAAGCTCTGATAAGTTTTGTAAATCAATATATTTTACACAATAGCAATTATTTGGTTTATTGAAAATGTCAAACTGAATTTTTATTTAATTATTTTATTTTTTTTCAAAGTAAATGATTTAAAAAGTCAATGTGACACATCAGACTCGTATCCAGATTGGATATGGGTTGGGGGTATTACATAAACAATCAAACATAGAAAATGTGTTAGTATAAAAGAATTCAAATATTAAGGAAATATTATTGAAAGGTAATTGCAATACCTTCCCACATGCTTTTCTACCCTTATTAGGTTAAATCCTACCCAAAACATGCTTTCTACGCTAAGCTTTGTTCGAAAGTAAAACCTAACCACATTCTTTTCTTGTTCACATGCTTTGTTCGGAAAATAAAATAATATGAGTAAAGAAAGAGAGGATGTTTAGTTTCGTTTCTCCTTTGCGCACGCTTATTTGGATGCCTAACAACGGATATAGTTTCGGTATGAATTTTATTAGGGTGGGTTATTAGGGCTCACTATATGCAATATTGGGTTCTAAGAAAAATGTACTCGAATTGTCCATGTTGGTGCCTCCTTCGGGTGCCAAACCCTCAATCCTGGCCCATTACAGGCTCATGCGGATCGAGTTCAATTCAAGAGGAAACATTCCCTTATGTCCATGCATAGAAACAATATTGAGGAGGTCAAAGTTGGAAATCAGAGCAGATTAAGCGAGATAGAGAAGGGAAAGCGAAGAGTAACAATTAGAAGCTGAGAAAAGTAGTATGTTTAAAGGGTTTAGAATGGAGGTGAATAACATGCTAAGTGAACTTGAGATTAGAGGACGAAGAATAGATGAGCTTGAAGCTGGAAAGAGACGAAACAGTGAAGAGTTGAAATTAGAAAGGAAACATCGAGATCATGTGCTCCAAGGTAAGCAGGATGAAGTTTTCCTTTGGATACAACGATGTGGGACAAAGAACGAGCGAATAGAGGTCCTCAATCAAGAGATGTAAGAGATGGAAGCAAGGTATGAGGAAAAGTTAGTTCAGGCTCAGGCTAAGAATGAAGAGTACATTCTTAGGTTATGCAACTTGAATATTCCTTATTTACAGAGAATGGTCAGCGCTGGCCGACAGATCTAAGGGTTAGCCTCGAAGACAATACCACTCTACAAAGAAAGGTTCATGATTTAGAGGATTCCTTGCGAAGTTGTCAAGTACATATCACTGGTCTTGAGCGTATTATCTAAAGCACTAGGCGGCAGTGGCATAACACGAGTGATCACTTTAAGGACAGGAAAATAAATGTGAATCATGTAATCATTAAAACCATGAATTAATTAAGTAGTATTGTAAGAAAGCTAGGACAGATGGATATCCAAGCAAGAGTAATCCAGAGCTATACAAATCCAACATCAGATTTAGGAAAAAGGGTCACTTCGCTTATCAATGAGATAATGGAGCTGAATACTAGAGCTAGGCCTTTTTCTGTAATGGAATCGTCTTGTAATGATGATGTTTTTGTCCTAAATGAAAGTTGTTCTAAGACTATCACATTTTATGAATCAATGCCTTTCCATATGCATTTGCACTTTATTTACAATTCAAGTTTTATGTTTTGCATTTTATTTGCACTGTTACAATTATTTGTTTAGCATTTTACTTCCATATGATTTGCATTCATCTTCAAAACATCAAAATTAACTATAAAGAGTACATTACAAAATACGTGAGACTTCAAAGCCCCCGTATAGCACCCCAAAAAAAGGAAATAGACAAGCGAATCATCCAAATTGAAAAGACTCAACTTGAAATGCAGGAGAGATTCAAGAAAGCTCAAGAAGAGATGCGCGAACAAATGCTGAAATCCCATAATGATCTGATGGAGAAACTTGCAAGCATGTTACAAGGAAAAAGTATAGGGTGAGAAGATACCCCAACTGTCGGTGCTACTAACGAATAACCTTTGTACCCCCTAGTTTTGCACCACGGTCGGATCATGGAAAAGCTCCAACTATTGGTTATACCCTCAGGCTTTACACAATCTCATGTTAGAGCACAACAAGGATCAGCTGCACAGCCAGAAAGAGTGCACATAAATTTACCTGGCACCTCTGTAAACCAACAAGAAACTAAAGATGTCCCAGATTTTGACCAAGAAGGCATAAAAGAGCCAATCAATCAATTTGAAGAAAAATGGAAACAACTAGAAGAAATTAGGCCTATGAAGGAGGACACCAGCATGTATGGAATTGATGCTAAAGAATTGAGTTTGGTTCTTGATTTTGTGTTTCCTCCCAAATTAAAAGTTCCAGAGTTTGAAAAATTCCATGGCACGAGATGCCCCTCTACTCACATCACTATGTTCTATAGAGAAATAGCTAGCTATTTAGGGGATGATCAACTGCTGATTCACTGCTTCCATTTAAGCTTAGCAGGTTCTGCCATTTGATGGTACAACCGATTGAGCAGGGTTCATATCAAGTCATGGAAAGATTTGGCAAAAGCTTTTCCTGAACAATAAAAGCATATGAAGGATAAGAGGCCCAGTCGACTTGTGTTGCAGAGCATGGAAAAGAGATCTAATGAGATCTTCAGACAATATACCCAGAGATGGAGGGACGTGGCTGTAGAAGTGCATCCACCCCTTGAAGAGGAAGAGAGATTATGCTTTATAAACACTTTAAGAGCTTCTTTCATTACCCACCTCATAGGGAATTCCTCTAAAAGTTTTGTTGACGTTGTCATATCTGGTGAGATGATTGAGATGACAATTAAGAGCGGGAGACTCGATGAAAGTGAATTTAGCAATAAACCACCAGTGAAAAAGAAGGAGAATGAGGTAAAAAAACGTGATCATCTACAAAAAACCTGTCAGGTAAGGGGTAAGGGAGCCAAGGCAAGAGAGCGAAGCCCCCGTTCAATCTAATTCCTATGTTCTACAAAGAGTTTTTCTAGATATTGTATGACAGACATGTAGTGTCACCCTATCATGTATCACCTATGTAACCTCCCTACCCTAAGTGGTATGATTCCAATGTTCAATGTGAGTATCACCACGACCTAAACATTCTATTGAGAAATGTACTATATTTAAGAAAATCGTCCAAAGCCTGAGAACAAAGAACGTCATTAACTTTGGTGACAACGAGCAACCAAATGTGGCCCAAAATCTATTGCCTAACCACACAGGTACAGGGATTAATGCAGTCACTAGGGAAAGGGAAAGAAAGTTACAACGAAAGTTAGTAAGATGAAATCACCTATGTATTGAGTTTGGGGTCAAATGATCGGCAAGCTTATTGATGCCCAATCTGTTAGCTGAATAACTCAACAATGGAGATATATGCCATTACCACAACTGCAAAGGACACACTATACAACATTGTCCTGATTTCCAAGCCCTAGTACAAAAGATGATGGATGATAAAGAGATGGAGTTCTTAAAAGAACTCGTAGAAGAAGAAGCAGAAATCTGTTCCTCTGAAGGTTCATCTAGAGGGATTTACAACGCTAATTATCCTCTAATCATCACACCAAGGACTCAGGTAGAAGAGAAAATAACTCTGAAGGTGGTCATCATACCCTCATCCCCATTCTTATATAAAGACAACAAGCATAAACCATAGAAGTATGTCTGCAAGATGGAGGAGATGGTGAAAGAAAATGAAGAGGTAGATGAAGTTGGACATTTCACTAGAAGTGGAATATGTTATTCTCTCAACCAACCTAAAGAACCTGAGAAGAAGGCTATCGTTAACAAAGGAAAGAAGGTTGACCAGCAGTTAAGAGAAGATGAACCTGTCATCAACGAGCCAGTGACTGATAGTGAAGTTGTGGAATTCCTTAAATTTCCTAAACACAACAAATATAATATTGTTGAGCAGTTGCATAAGCTGCTTGCCCGTATCTCGGTCTGGGCACTTCTATTGAGCTCTGAGGTGTATCGAAATGCCCTGCTGAAAGTTTTGAACCAAACTTTTGTGCCGAAGGAGTTCCCGTAAACAAGCTACATAGGTTGGTTGTAAATATACAGGCTGACAACTTCCTTTCTTTTTTCCAAGGATGAGATCCCTTCTAGGATGATCGGTAGCCATAAAGCCCAACACATCACTATTAGGTGCAAAGGACATGTTCTATCTCGAGTATTAGTTGATAATGGCTCTGCTTTAAACGTAATGCCATTGGTAACCTTGAAGAAACTGCCAATCGATAGTATACTCATGAGAAATTGTCAGAGCGTTATCCGAGATTTTGATGGAACCAAAAGAGAGGTGCTAGAAAAGATGGACATTTCTTTAATTATTGGCCCAACTATGTATGAGGTGGAGTTCCTTGTGATGAATATCATGCCCACTTACATTTTCTTACTGGGGAGGCCTTGGATTCACCAGGAAAGGGCAGTTCCATCCAAACTACACCAAAAGTTAAAATTTGTAATCGAGGGGAGGCTGGTATGTGTTAACGTTGAAGAAGACATCATCGCTATTATTTCCACCACTGCTCCATATGTTGAAGTGGATGGGAAAACTATTGAATGCTCTTTTAGATCATTGAAGTTTGTTAATGGCACATTCATGGCCGAAGGCAAGAAGATACCCAGGCTCAAACTGTCAAATTGCACTAGAATTGAGCTCAAACTAAACCCTAGGAGATAAGTAAAAGTCGAAAGAGGGTTAGAAAGTCACTTGCATGGACAGTTAATCTAGTTTTCACCATCACTAAGAGAGATCGGTTCGGCTTGGGATATCAGTCGACTCTAAGGGAGAAACTGAGAGGCATCAGGAAGAACTAAGAAATGAGAAAAATAAAGCTAGCTGGAGAAGACCTCAGCTGGGAGCCAATAACCTTCCCGCCATTACGTAACACTTTTATATCCAGTGGACACATATTCCAAGGTAGTCAGTGAGACAAGGAGCTGATTGTTGAGAATGTCTTGAGAGACTTGGGCATCAATGTCATAGTGGACAATGAATTTGAAAAAGGGAGAGCTTTGTGCATCTACCCCGCACCGTCGGGCTTTATGTAATAATTGGATTGCGGAGGAATTACCTGTAGTTTTCAAATCTTTTTCAGAGTAATTCATGAGAACTTTCCCTATTTCTTATACCCTGGGGTAATAGGTGATTTTATGTAAATGGTTAAGCTGTCTGTTTTTCTTACTTGCAATGAAAGATGTATTCATATTAATTCAAAATGGAAAACATTCTTCCATGCATTTTTTTCATTCTTTGTTATATTTATGTATTATTTATTTCTATTTATCTTGATATGGGATAAGATTTTCCCGTATGACTATATGTATGTATACTCTCGTTCGTTATTTTTTCAGGACCACAGATATCAATAACATGAATGCTAATGACACTGACCCGAAAATTGATTTCGAGCTACCAATATGTCAAGGGGAAGTCAAGGATTGTGATGATGGTGAAGGATGTGACTTACCTTCTGAGCTGCTAAAAATGGTGGAAAGAGAGGATAAGCAGATTTTGCCTCATGAAGAGCCTACTGAGATCTTAAATTTGGGGTCAAATGTGGATAAGAAAGAATTAAAGATTGTCACTACTCTATCTGTCGAATGACAATAGATTTTGATTGAATTGCTTCAAGAATACAAATACGTATTTGCTTGGTCATATGAAGACTTTCCAGGTTTGGATACAGAGTTGGAGGTACACAGATTTTCAATAAATCCTGAATGTAAGCTTGTGCAACAAAAACTGAGAAGGATGAGACCCAAAATGCTGCTAAAAGTTAAAGAAGAAGTGAAGAAACAATTGGATGTCAGATTTCTTAAAGTGGCCAAGTACCCTGAGTGGGTGAAAAATATTGTCCCAGTACCGAAGAATGATGGGAAAGTACGTTTGTGTGTTGACTACAAAGATCTCAATAAAGTCAGTTCTAAGGATAATTTTCCTTTGCCATACAAAGACACCTTGGTGGATGAGACTGCTGGAAATTCCTTGTTCTCATTCATGGATGGTTTCTTCGGCTACAATCAAATTAAAATGCACCCTGAAGATATGAAAATAACAACGTTTTTCACTATGTGGGGTACGTTTTGTTATAAAGTGATGTCGTTTGGGTTGAAGAATGCAAGAGCGACATATCAAAGGGCCATGGTAACATTGTTTCACAGCATGATGCATAAAGAAATAGAAGTTTAGTCGATGATATGATTGTCAAAGCCAAGATAGAGGAAGAACACGTCGAGTATTTTAGAAAATTTTTCTGAAGGCTAAGGATATGGCAGTTGAAGCTTAACCCAAGTAAGTGTACCTTTGGGGTGACATCTGGGAAGCTCTTGGGGTTTGTAGTGAGCAAACAATTAATTGAAATATATCCAGATAAAGTCAAAGCCATTCAAGATTTACCATCATCGCGAACACAAAAAAAGGTTCTAGGATTCTTGGGAAGACTGAATTATATAGCTCGATTTATCTTGTAGTTGACTGAGAAATGGTATCACATTTTTTGCATTCTCTGCAAGAATAACTCAGGGGCATAGAGTGATGATTGACAAGAAGTGTTCGAAGCAATTAAGTGATAATTGTCAAGTACCTCAGTCTTAGTACCACACATCTCAGGAAAAAACCTTTGGTATGGGCTACCCGAAGGCTCAGACAATATATGCTATATCACACCACTTGGCTTATATATAGAATCGATCCTTTAAAGTATCTGATGGGTGTACCTGCACTATTTGGAAGATTAGCTCGTTGACAGATCCTATTGTCAGATTTTGATATCCATTATGTAAGTTAGAAAACGGTTAAAGGGAACACAATATCAGAATTTATTGCAATTAGGGCTTATGAAGAATATGAGTTGCTGAGATTTGATTTCCCAGACGAAGATTTAATGGTTATTTTAGTGGAAGAAGCAGTTGCGTCCACCAGTAAACATTGGAAGTTGAACTTTGATGGTGTTTCAAATGCCTTGGGGCATGGGATTGGGACAATCTTGGTCTCACCAAATGGAGAGCATTATCCTTTCACCAGGCGGCTCAATTTTTATTGCACAAACAGCATGGCTGAGTATGAGGCTTGTGTTCTGGGTCTTAGAGCTGTCGTCGAACGTAAGGTAAAAATGCTCAAGGTATATGGGGATTCAGCTTTGGTAATTTACCAACTCAGGGGATAATGGGAGATAAAAGATCCCAAGCTTGTAGAATACTGTAAATTGATCATAGAACTTATCCTAGAACTTGAAGAAGTAACATTCAATTACTTCCCCAGAGAAGAGAATCAAATGGCAGATGCCTTGGCCACTTTGGCAACAACATTAAAGGTAAACGAGAACTTAAATATGATGCCCATTGAAATGAAGGCTTATGAGTATCCAGCCCATTGCTTTAACATTGAATATGAAGAAGATGAAAACCCCTGGTATTATGATATCTTGCAATACATCATATATCAGAGTTATTTCGAACAAGCGACCGAGAATGACAAGATAACTATTAGAAGAATGTCATCAGGGTATGTGCTCGATGGTCAGATCATATACAAGAAAAGCCTGGATCATGTCCTATTTAGGTGTTTGGACACCAAAGAGAAGCTAAAACAATTCTTGAAGAAATGCATGAAGGAGTATATGGTACCTATGCCAATGGGCATTCAATGACTAGACAAATTATGAGATTCGAGTATTATTGGTCAACCATGGAAACTGACTGTATCAATTATGCCCAAAAATGTCACAAGTGTCAGATTTATGGAGACAGGATACATATCCCCTCCTCATTCGTTGCACGTGATGACAACTCTGTGGCCATTCTCTATGTGGGGCATGGATGTTATTGGACAAATTTCGCCCAAGGCTTCAAATGGCCAATGCTTCATTTTGGTAGTAATAGACTACTTTACCAAATGGGAAGAAGTGACTTCTTATGCAAACATTACTCATTCAATAGTCTGTAAATTATTCAAAAAAGGAAATCATCTCTCGATATGGCTTACCATAGAGGATTATCCCCGACAATACATTGAATCTAAATAATAAGATGATGAAATCAATTTGTGAGCAGTTCAAAATAAAGCATCATAATTACACCACTTATCGCCTGAAGATGAATGGGGAAGTAGATGGCGGCTAATAAGAACATCAAGAGGCTTATAGAGAAGATAACTGTGACTTATATGGACTGGCATGAGAAATTGCCATTTTCTCTGTTTGCTTGTCAAACTTCAATGCTTACATCGACTGGGGAAACTCCGTTTTCTTTAACCTATGGGATGGAAGTTGTCTTACCCATTGAGGTAAAAATTCCTTTACTTCAAGTTTTGTCAAAGGTGAAGCTAGATGAGGTGGAATAGGTACAGCCAAATATGACCAATTAAATTTGATTGAAGGAAAGAGATTGAAAGCTATTTGTCATGGTCAGATGTACCAGAAGCGCATGATACGGGCACACGATAAAAACGTTTGCCTTCAAGATTCCATGAAGGAGATCTGGTGCTTAGAAGGATCCTACCTATTCAAAAGGACTTATGAGGAAAATCGATGACAAATTCGGAAGGGCCTTATATTATGAAGAAAACTTTTTTTGGAGGTGCCCTGGTCTTTACTGAGATGGATGGGCTGGAATTACCCAACCCAGTGAACTCCGATGTGGTTAAGAGATATTTTGCCTGAAGAAAAAAATAAAGAAAAAAAGAAGAAGAGAAAATAAAAAAAAGAAAAAAAAAGAAGAAGAAAATAAATAAATAAAGGAGGGTTCAAGATGAAAATCTGAAAAAGGTGTCTTGAAACCAAAAGAGGTCTCAAGTTGAAAACCCGCAAAGGACGACTTGAGTGTCATTCAAATTCAGGATTCGTGCCTGGTGGAGCTCCTGGATTCATTGTAAAGATTAAAGTGTTCTTGGGTTGGGTAACAACATCAAGTGGTGAGCAATGTTAGGACTGAAGATTAAAGAGTCTCGATTATAGTAGCCAAAAAACAAATTGAATGCATATAAGATTCAGTACTGGTTGATGGCATCCAACATCTGGAAATTTGGTAGTCTAGAAAAAACTTCACACTTGTACGCATTATCACGACTCTCGAGATCCTTTTGACAGAAGCTACACTTGAGCCACTCTACGGTGTGCCAGTTCAAAAGCATTTGTACTATTGATATTTGAGGATGCGTACTATATTTCCTTTTACCTTTTTTTCCAGTTAAAATTTTGTCATGTAATAACTCAAAAACTCTTTACATTTATACAAATAAAAAGAGGTCTTTTCTTGTTAACTCCCTTTTTGCAAGCATCTTACTTTGAAAACTAAAAACACGTAGTTTAACTTGAAGTACGTGAGATCATTGTGTATTATTGTCCAAGAAGTCTTGGAAAAGTACATGTGTTCTGAAGCTGACAATGGTTTTAAACTGTAAGCTTGCATGATTTTGTGGTAAAGAAACTAAAACCTTGGAGTACATAGAAAGTTTCAGCCATTTGAGGAGGACCCAAAATATTTGTCACTAATCGAGTAGTTGGTCATGGGTACTGGTGGGTTAAATAAGGAAGAAAACTAAGATCATGTCTGACCAAAGAATATGGGGTTAAGATAGTCAGCTGGGATGACCCATTCATGTTTTCTGTGCCCAAGATAAAATTGAGTCACAAGATAGCCAACGAGAAAGGATTCTCATTCGAAAAAGAAAACACACTAAAATTTTGTCATTGCACACATTTTAGGCATAAATAGGATAATGACAATCATAAATACATGATGTAATTAAGTATCTACATGTTTCCCAAAACAAACCAGAAGGTTGAAGATATTGAAACCTCAAGATTGGAGTTACCAATTCAAAATCCTGAAAAACCAAAGGATTTTCAAATGACACTCGAACCAAGGCAAATTCCCATATTTGATGGCTGCAAGAGAAATTGATTTTCAAAAATTCTCTCTGATTCTAAATCTTAAGATTTGGTTTTCTTGAAGAGCAACGAAGTAAATCAAGTTCGATTCAATCTTCCCTGAAGAGCATTGAAGTGGATCAAAAATTTTCTCAAGTCTGATCTCCCCTAAAGAGTAGTGGATCAGATTCTTCTTCTTTCAGATTTGGTCTTCCTGAAGAGCAGCGAAGCAAATCAAGTTCGATTCAATCTTTCTTAAAGAGTAGTGAAGTGGATCAAAATTTTTCTCAAGTCTGATCTCCTCTAAAGAGTAGCGGAGCAGATTCTTCTTCTTTCAGATTTAGTCTTCCTGAAGAGCAGCAAAGGAAATCAAGTTCGCTTTAATCTTTTTGAAGAACAGTGAAGCAAATCGATCTTGATTCAATTTTCATTGGAGAATAGTGGAATGAGCCAATGTTTCTCGATCTGATCTACACTGGATAAACAAAGGAGAATATATCTCATCATATTTCAAAGTTTGGATTCGACTGGACGAAAAACTCACTGTCTATTCATTTTTTCTCTATTATTAACATAAGAATGGGCAAAGAAGGGCAGCTGTCGACAATGATTTTTTTCCTGATAATTTTATATTATAATTATTATTATTAAATAATTACATTTTATTTGTAGGCTCAAAGGACTCAACCCTATAGATTTGGCCCGATTACAACCTACCCCAATGTACCCAATGGGCCCAAATAATGCCCAAACTAACAGTTGGTCCAAATTCAATTGGCCCAAACCCAAACAAACACCTAGGGTTTAAAACCTTAGGTTTTCAATCGCCGTCACCACCGATGAGAGTCTCTCGCTCCCGTCACTGTTCCGGCCACCCGATCCCGTCATCTGACAGTCGTCGTTTCAACCATCATTACCTCGTATCAACAGTAAAAGAAAAACCAAATCTTCAAATAAACAACAAAACCAATTTTAAAATTAAAAAAATTCCCAAAAAATCGGGGTAAATTAATGTAAATGTAGGGAAATCATTCCCCTCAGTTCTAGCTTCAACAAAATACGTCAAGCATGGAAATATAAAGCACAAACCGAAAAGAGAGTGGGGGCATTCGGTTTAAAAAACAGAGAGAGAATGCTAGAGAAAAAAAGAAAAATAGAGAAAAAACGGAAAGTCTCACCGCCGGAACTGATCTTTCTTGCTTCGCCGGAGTTGTAAGGTTTCCAAACCTTCATTTTATTTTTCAGGTTTAGATTATTTGATGGTGGTTTTGATTTGGGTTTGGTGTTGGGTAGTTTAGGGGTTTCGAATAAGGGTGATTAGGGGATGATCGGCTGGAGAAAAATCTCATCCTCTCTCGATTGAGAGAAGGGGAAGAAAGAAAATGTGAAAAAAATAGGGGAGGTAGATCGGCTAGAGAAGAAAATGAGGGAGTTGGGTTAGCCAAAACCCTATAATAGGTTATTTATAACGCCCTAAAATCACGTAGTTTTTGGGGGTTAGGGTTTCACTGGTTTCGTGCATGGGTAAAACACGTGGGGGCCATTTCGAGTTTTAGAAAGTTCAATTTAGTCACTGAACAAGATTTTTCAATTTTATGTTTTAAGCTCTTTATTTTGCTGACTTTATATTTTAGTCAGTGTATGTATAGTTGATGTTATTTGGGTAAATTATTTGAATGAGTCTTCAAATATGTGAAATTGTAATTTTAATCCATTGAAATATGTTATGAAAGTTTATGATTTTTCCCCTATGTTCAGTGCGAATTACATTTTTGTCACCATAAGCTATGCACTTTTGATTGTTTTAATTTTTGGCATGTAATATTGAATTATTTCATTTTGGTCCCAAACATATGGGTTTATTACACTGTCAGTGCTTGTAATAGTTGATTCTTGTATTATATGCTTTGTTATTTAGTTAATTTGCAATAGTTGCCTTAATCTTGTTAGTTTTATAGTTTAATCCCTAAAGTTATCATTTTTATTATTTTAATCCTTCATTTACATGTTTGTAATTTTCTTGCTAATTCAAATATTTTCAAATATTATTTTATACGAGGAATTTATGAAAACACCCCTTAACTGACAAGGAGTGTGTTTCTAAGAATTGCTCAAATAAAATAATACCATTTAATTTTAAATAATTTTTTTATCTATTTGTTTTATCTAAAAAAAGATTTAGGGTAATATTATTTTGTACGAGGAATTCATGAAAATAAACCCTTAAGTGACTAGAAAGGTATTTTCGAGGATTTTTCGTACAAAATAATATCCCTTATATTTTTTCTAAAAAAGGATCATAATTTAAATGTACATTCAAATTTGCCAATTTCAATATTTAGATGATGTATAATCGCTTAGGTACCGATTTCGGGCGCTATGGGGTACTAATCATTCCCCATGTGTAATCGACTCTCGAACCCTTTTTCAAAATGAATTTCTGGTTAAACACATATCACTTTTTATCTTTTAAAATTATTTTTCTTAAAATTATTTTAAAAGGTATTTTTAAGTATTCGATCTACCTAACCCAAAGGTCGATGACAACTCCAAATTTATTTATTTGTTTATTTTTAAAAACCTAATATTTTCCAATATTAAGTTGGATCCCTCCTTCTAGCGCCAAAAAACTTTAAGGACGGTTCCGACAAAAATTTTCAATCGGCTTCCTTCCTCTCTTGAGAAGAGTATTACTAACTGTGTTCTATTTTCTCTATTTCGATGTACAAATATTGAAACATTTTGTTAATTTTAAGGACGACATTCACTTAACAAATATAATTATCAAAATGAAATTGCTTATTGGATAAGGTTCTTTCAATGATTATTTTTTATTTATGTTTAGTTTATTTTTCTATCAAGTTCAAACGAATTTGTTTTGGAGTAGTATATTTCCATCACCTAATCATACCTAATAAAAAATGATGAGTTCATATTTATCTTTCTATGATCTGTTGGACGCATAAGAAGTTAAAAGGTTGTTGATTCACTTGTAAGGGTAATCTTATTATATAATTACTACAATTCATTGATTTTATAAACCTGTAATTTGTCTTATCGAGTAAACCTGTTGCCTAGTGTTTCGTTTCATTCATGTGTGGAGTTGATTTTAATAAAACTTATCATTTCCTAGAAAAAAAGAAAATGAAATGATCTGAATTTGAAGAGACACTGAGATCTGTTGGAAATTCGTAAGCAAAAAAACGTAATTAATGCAATATCAACATGAAGAAAGAAATCATATTTAAATTGGATTGATATTTAAGAAGATTAAGGGCACTTGGGTCCTCCTCTCTTAGTCTTCCAGTTGTTGTAGCAAGGGCAGACTTGCTTGTTACCGTAAGTGCCAGGCGGCACACACAAGCACTTGGCGCAGCACTTGTTGCAGAAGAACAGGCATGGCTTCTTGTACTGCGTATTTGAGCATCTTTCGCTGCATCGAGGCCCACACTCTGTTTCATTGTATTTCAAACCTCAATCAAATTCAAATTACAAATGATAAAATATACCTTTAGTATCTAAACTATTACTTTTGTTAGGTTTTAATAGGGATGTCCACTTCTCGAAATTAACCTAACTAACCAGTCGAACCGAATTAGTTCGATTAAAACAGTCAGCCATTGAATTAGTTCCGTCAGTGAATTAGTTTGGTTTCTTGCAAAGAAATGAATTTCCTTTCAAATTTATTATATTCCTGATAATAGTACACTAGAGAAGCTTGTGTGTTTCACCTTGTGGAAGAAGGCTGCCTTGAGTGATTCCATGCTGGAAAAAATGAAATTACTCAATATTGTAAGAAAACATAAGGGAAAACATAAAAAATATTATTCATTGGAGATGAATTCATGATATTCATTACCATTGTAAAGTTGTTGGATGGTTGCGCCTGTGGAGTTGGTGCCTCACTGCTCATGTCATGACTGCTGCTGGCTTCCTGCGTTGGGGATTTGATCATACATCGTATTTATTGTTTAACTAAATAGAGATATATTACATTTTCCAGATAGATATCGGGATTCAAATCCACATAAAATAGGAAAATATAAATATCCTCGACCACTCGATCAATTAATAAATCTCACCCTACATCATATTCATTAATATTCTTTTAGAAAATTAGATCGTCATTCATTACATATATATTTGATATACTGATAATGTCTTATTCTATAAAATATCAGCGAATGGATGAAAACATTACATCGAGAGTTTTCGAGAAATATGTTTAAAACATTTTGGGTATAATGTAAAAAAAAAGTCTTTCAACGTTTGACTGAATAGACATTTTAGTTCATTTTTTTTTTGAAGTATTTTGGCATCAAACATTTTATTTTGGGGCAAAAAGGTCCCTTTGTAGATGATAATCGTTAGTCATCAAACAATTAACGTTCTTAAAAATAGGAGTCTTTTTATTATAAAGTAAAATGGTAGGAGCCAAAATGCTCAAAATAGAAAAAATAGAGACTTAAGTGATTATTTAGTTAGACTTTAGAATGTTTTTGCCCTAAAATGAAACATTAGAGTCAAAATACACCCAAAGAAAAGAATAGATGTCAAATTAATTGTTTAGTCAAACGTTAGGAACATTTTTTTTTTTACATTATGCATTTGATTTACCAATAGAATTCGACTATAAATTTGAAATAAGAAAGAATGCAAGAGGCGAAGAGAAAGAAATGAAGCCTTACATTTTTGTGTGCTAGTAAAAGCAGCGTGATAGTAAGAAAGGTCATCGTGATAGTTGGCTTCCCGGCCATTGGGACTTAGTAAAATACAATGCAACGCAACTGCTAGAGAGAATTTGTGGTCGAAGTGAAGCAGATGAGAAAGGGGACTATTTATAGGCAGTTGGAAACTCCCCCCATGTGGCTGACGATCTGCAGAATTTTACGCTTTGTTTTATCCATCTAAAAGGTCCCCATTGATGCTGTAGTTCGTTGCTGGCCCTAGGTACGCGTATACATATAACTCTTTTCTAAACATTAGAGCTGTCGATTATTACTAAATTACATTTTTTATATAAAATAGAAATAGTTAATTTTATTAAAAAAATATAGTATCCAACTTCGGAATAAACATATAATTAGGATATTCTTGTAACCATTAACAAAAAAAATTAGCCTCTTGAAATCATATGACTATACAAAGAAAAAAAAATAAAAAAATCATCTAAAAACTCAAAAAAAAAGATAGAGACACAAATCTGATTGTATCGAAAAATGAACTATAACAAGGGATCAAACCATTGAACGATCATCGACAATTGTAAATCAGAGTCGAGCGTAGTGAGAAAACTATATTCGAACGCAAACCTTGTATCCAAATCTTATTCGAGGGTCCAAAGCATAGAAGATCAATGGGATAACAAGTAAGTGTCATCTTGATGAGTCATGACGCCGTCAAATTCAACTCTGAGGAAATTAAATGAAAAAATGAGTCAAGTGACTGCAAATGTGTCAAAAGGTAAAGAAAAACGTATCATGAAGACAGACGAAAGCGTGTCATAGAGGTAAAGTCATTGGAAATTTAAAAAATAAAAAAGGAAATAATATATGATGCCATATAAGAAAATAAATAATAAAAACAGAGAATACAGACCGTCGACGATCAACATCAAAATTAGTGTTGTGGCATGTCAAACAAAGAAGAAAGGAAAGGAACAAGAAGCAAACTATTAGAGAATTGTTTTTAGGGTTTTTAATAAATTACAAATCTAAATACGATTACATCAAATACGGGAATATGAACCATATAATAAATATTAGAATGTCCAAATTTGATTCCCAACCATGTGAATATATGAAAACGACAAGAGAGCGACCCTTACATGTGAACTCACATGTCTGTTTGGTTTTGTGTGATAAAAATGGGTCTCAAAGTTCCAACAGACACAAACCAAGGCAACAGAGAAGATGAAAAGAAACCAATGCTTCTACCACAGTCCTACACGTACACAACTATCACTTGTCACTCCTAACTCTTTGTCGTTTAGACTTTGATTTTCAGCCAAATTTCTTACCCTATCCGATTCTCGTGACTCATATGCTGTTGCTTCTTGGTTCTTTAGGGTTCATGTATAGTTGATCTTGGAAATTTAAGAAAGATAAGAGGAGCAGTTGCCTCTGCCTCAGCCGTTCATCCTGCCCATTGGATTAGGCCTTAGCTACCAGTTATCTGTTTATTTATTTATGTACACACAGTCTCGTGAACAATATATGTGTGGTGGAGCCGAGCCTATTGTATATCTGTTTGTAGGGA
This sequence comes from Hibiscus syriacus, assembly GCF_006381635.1. Taxonomy (NCBI): domain Eukaryota; kingdom Viridiplantae; phylum Streptophyta; class Magnoliopsida; order Malvales; family Malvaceae; genus Hibiscus; species Hibiscus syriacus. The sequence continues at coordinate 1,159,127 of NW_024062586.1, forward strand.
TAAGTATTCGATTGGTTTGAGTCTAATCAAGTACAATCGAGTTTACAACCACTATTTTATCATTCAAATTTTGTTTTAATTTTTTAAGTCAAGTCAAAATAAATATATTTGTTCGATTTTTTATTCAAATTTAGATATGAGTACTTATATGTTATGATACTGATTTTGTTTTCAATTTAAACAAATCTCGCTAACCATATATGATATACATATATATTTTTATGATACTGATTTTGTTTTCAATTTAAACAAATCTCGCTAACCATATATGATATACATATATATTTTTCATATTCAACTTAATGTGTATGCAAGATTTATAATGTTATGTAATAAATTAAAGGGTAAACTACATGTTTAGTACTTAAACTATTACTTTTATTCCATATTAGTACTTAAACTTTATTTTGTTTCAAAATCATGCCTAAAGTTTAGTTCAGGTTTCATTTTGGTACCCCACTGTTAAAAACTTAACATAAATCCTGACGTAGAACAATAAGATAATGCCACATCATCACTAAAAAAAAAAAAAATACCATTTTAGTAGTTATGTTAAGTTTCTAACCATGGTGGTTCCAAAAATGAAACATAAACTAAGCATTAAGTACGATTTTGAAACAAAAAAAAATTTAAATTCAAAAAATGGTATTAGTTTAAGTACTAAACGTATAATTTTCCATGAATTAAATACTATCTAAAACTATAAAATATATTTTAATTTTAAAGGAAAAATTTGAGAAAAATATTTTTTTATTAAGTGATTACAAAGTAGTATATGTTCTCAATACTCCCAACTATTTGACAATGAATGTTCAATTACCTTGCTACAGTCACTGATGCTCAAACCCTAGACCTCTAAGAATAACAACCATTCCTTTAACCATTGAGGTAATTTTGTTTGTGCAAGAAAAAAGTATTGATACAAGTATAAAGGAGTCAAGAAATTGATGAGAAAATAAGAGTTGTAGTCGAAGGACCAAATTAAATAAAAGGTAAAGTTAATGGATTGAATCACAAAATTAGGAAATGTGGTTTTAAAAGATTAATTTAAGTTGATTCAAAGTTACACTCATATTCTACAATGATTTAAGAGCATGTGGTTAGAGGTGGCAAACGAGTTGTTCGGATCGGGCCATTTCAGATAGGATCATTTTGGGTTTAGACTTGATTTGGGTCGGGTTTGATTTGGTTTGGATTATTTTAGGTTATAATTTAGTATTGTCTGTGGTAAGTCAGGTCAAGTCAGGTCAATATTACATGAATTGATTTTTACTTCAGGTTGATATCAGATTAGTTGATTTTCGAGTCGGATCCATGTCAAATCGATCAATTTTTGAGTCAATTCAACACTAGATCAATTGATTTTAGGGTCTGGTCAATATCAGATCAATCGTTTTAGGTTTGAGTCATCCTTAGATCTTCGAGTCAAATCAGATTGAGTTGGGTAAGAGTCAAAGTAGATATATATATATAGAATTATTAACATATTATTGTAAAAAATATATGTCTTTTTTGTCATTCTTATCATTTATGCTAATTTTTATTCGAATTCAATCATCATTTAGGAATAATAATTTAACTCAAACCCATCTATTAAGACGTGTTAGAGTTTGTGGCACATTGTTTACTGATCAAGGCTAAAAACTTTGTGGTGTTATCTATTTGATAAAAATAAAATAAAATTTTCAATTATAAATTTTATGATCAATTAAAACTTTAAACTATAACGTTTAATTATAAATATAATATTTTTATCATTTAAAAAAAATAATAACATAGTAATTATACATGAATAAATATTAGTATAAATAGTTTTATAATTGATATTATATCATCAATAATATTTTAATGTTAAATCATAAAAATAAATATTTTTATATTGTAAAAATAAGTTATTTATATTGAGTTTAAATAATTGTATTTTATCATATATGGAAAAATTAAAATGATTTGGAAATTAATTTAATATCTTTGGAAAGTTATATTGTAACACCCTATACCAGTACGGCACACAGTAGACCGATAAAATATAATTTAAACTTTATATCAGGGTCTTTATACGGAACCACCGGAGTGGCTAATCAATTGTTCTCATTAACTCTGACTTTAAAACAACCATTTTCATAAGAAAATCAACCATAAAATATAATTTAAACTTTATATCGGGGAAGCTCCCAAAAATAAGTATATACATTCAAAATAATATAGACGTACTCTGATTTGCACTTGACCTGGACCTCGGTCACTCTACATCTCCTTAACTGCTCCACCTAATCTGCTTAAAGAAACAAATTTCAAACACTGAGCTAACTAGCTCAGTGCCACACTAACAACTAGAACATACTAAAAGTGTATCATTAAAATGCTCTAGCTATCAAGTCTATTGCATTACTGAGTATACTTGTATACTCACTCTCTACTCTATGGTAGACATCATGGTGCAACTGAGGGTTATGTATCTCGGAGCTCCACAGACCCCTTAGTCTACAGAGGATGATTGCTCAAAATCTCTGTATCGGTCAAGACCCTCGACTAAACCACCCATTGTGAGTGTCAGGCCTTAGCCCTAGTTAGTCAACTTAAAGTGCCTTACGCACTCCCTAAGGATGTCCAGACTAATTATATACTTTCGATACTTCTATCTTTTCTAGAGGAACTCGGGTGTCATGATCGTTTCCTGAGCATTCAAACAAGGCTTGTCTTATTTCACCTACTTTATATTGTTTCTACGTTTGAATTAAACATTATTATTGTTCTTACTTGTAGTCTTATTTTTGAGAAATTATAATCTTTTTGGGAAACCTCATATCTTCTTAAAGCTTTCTTGAATTTACTTCCCAAAAACATACCTCGATTTTGATACTAGCCTCTCAGTATCGATACCACCACTGTAGTATCGATACCCTAGAAATTTTATCTTATAACAAAAGAGAAGTATCGATACTCCTATGGGGAGTATCGATACTCAACCCTGGGTATCGATACTCCCTTAGAATACCAATACCAAAATTGTATTATGGATTTCTGGTTTCGATACCAAGCCCCTCGGTTTCGATACTGAACCCTCAGTATCGATACTCCTTTAAGGGTATCGATACTGCACTTTAAAAACTCTCGAGTTAAGCTTTCCTTATGAACATTATCGATATTCTTTATACAATATCAATACCGACTTTAAAAATACCCTATTTGGTCGCGAATTTGCTCTTTAAATTTCCCAAATTTCATACCTTAAGGTTTCCCAATTGTTATTGAAGTTTTATGTGATCATAGGGGTCATAAACAAGGCTTGAAAAAAATGCCAACAACATCAATTATAACATATTTCTAATGACTCACCATTGATATGAGGAAGTTGTGAGTGTGTTACCTGATTTCCTTTACTGCTAAAACCCCTCCCAAATCATCTAGGAGTCACTTTTTCTTTACCCCTTGTTTTAGAACTTTCTCCCACTTTTTTTAGCTAATCAAAGGTAAAACTAGGAGTTACTAACTTGTCTAGAGCTTGAATTCCTTAAACCGCTTAAAAACCCAATTTTGAAATCTTAACCAAAACTTGAGATTTGGGGCTTGAAATAAAGCTTGAGGAATAGAGATTAGGGTTCTTACCTTGGTTGATTCAAACTAAATTTGAAAGTACTTAAGCTTTCACCTTTAACTCACCCTTGGAGAGGAATAAGAGGAGAGAAGAGAAGAAGAAAATGGAAGAGTTTTTGGTAAGCTTGGGTTCACGTGAAAAACACCTAAAATAAGTTTCTATATTTTAATTTGAGAAATACGTAAACTACACTTTTGGTCCATCACTTTTTTAACCCATGCTAAAAAAGCATTTCCCCTAACTCTTGGGCCAAACTTAAGCCTAATACTCTCAAAACTGGCCTAATCTATTTTAGAATATCTAATGGGCTTGACTTATGGGCCTCGGGTTGACTCGAACTACTGACTGAGATTTAGGGTATTACAACTCTCCCCTCTTACATCATCTAATCCTAGAGGGTTAGATACTAGGTCTCCTAGGATGGTAACTGGAATAGGAAATAGGTAAAGGTACTTGAGATCTCATTGACTGCGTTAAAATCCTCTTGAGCTCTGATCACATACTGACGAGAGGCAACTCTAGGCTCTATACTAGCTCCACACTGAGCTGCACCCCTACCTACCTGACCAGATGAAGAACTCCTCCACTTTGATATCCTTTGCCCCTATAAACTAACGATGCTAATGATAGCTCTGTAAAAAGGCCATATTTAGGGCCTTTTCACTTAAGTTATTGTCTGTCTAAGAGCTCATATAGGATCATATAGATGCATTTAGGAGCATATAGTTGCATGTGGTGGAAATATATTTTTTCGTGGCATTTTATTTTGTAAACGGTGTTGTGCTAAGGGGAAGGTGTTTTGTTTGATGATGTGCATGATTTGGGAGCAAGAATAAGCAAAAGGTAATTGTTGTGACATGCTGAGACTCGTAAGCAGAATGAAAATGCCAAATTGGATGACATTTTAGAGAAGAAAAGATGAAAGTTGATATTTTCAAAGCCAACTATCCTTGTCTTCACGTGCCCTCAACCGCCAATCACCTAGGAGGAGACATCTGCCACCTGGGTCGACAAATCCTGTCGGGACCATGCCCAGTTGCAACCTGCCCAGGAGGGCACCAGCTCAGTTGCTCTAGAGGGGACCACGACCATATCTGTTCACCCCCTCATGTGAAGGGAACCTGATCAGGGTATCCTAGGAATTTTAACACAAATTCTAGGCTTATTCCCCCTATAAATAAGAGATGAAGCCACCAAAAGAAAGAGACTTTATAGACGCAATTTTGAGCTTAAGTTTAGAGAGAAAAAGGTCGCTCCTTTTCTGTTGATCATTTTTTCCGTGGCATTCCACCATTAACAAGCTAGAGGGAGTGGCGACCTAGGTTTTCGAGAGGAGCTAGCGAGCTGGGGCAGTTCGTGGTGGTCGAAGGGAGCTCTGGCAGTGCACCTCGAAGGCTTTTCCTCCATCCCTTTGTTGTTTGCTCTCTTTTATCTTATTTGGGTTATATGAAATGGATTAATTGCATGCCATGTTGCTTGGAATATTCAAACCCAACCATGAACTAGTCTTATTTGGTGGGAGTTCCTTATGGATATTTAAGTTTTATTTTAATGGATGTTGTTTTTGTCTGCTGTCATTTGTTTTGCTTATGATGTTTAATGCCTTAAAGTTGTAGGAGCTATGAGAGTACCCATTCCTTAGGAGATTTCTTAGTGTTCGAGAGAATGACTAAGTAGCATATCCTTAGTGTTCGACAGAAACTAAGGAGGATCCACATAAGAAATGGGTTCTAGATAGTAACTAGGCCTAATCTAACCTTAGACATAAGGCTAGGATTTCAATGACTAAAAGTAGTAGTGCTCGGTCGAGAGGTTAGATGCTAGTACTACCACTAAGTGGTATTACCGTGACATATTCTGTTATCTGAACCAATAGGATCCTTGAACTTGCTAACGCCAATAGGTTTTTCCATGACATCCTGAACCGTCGAGTCCCTTGACTAGAGATAGCATATGGCACCCTTAGTAAACTCTATCGAGCAAATAAGACATAAAAGTAAGACCATCTTGAAAAGATAGACTTAAGTTTCCTAAGTGACTCCTATCATTTATTCCCGTAATAGTTTGTTGTGTGAGGAGTATAAAGGCCTTTTAATCAAATCCAATGTTTACATTTCATTTTGCCTTTGCATTTTTAATTGATTACACTATGTTGAATTTAATTTTGCCAAGACATTTCATTCCACTTTGCAACGACATTTCCATTTGCTACCATATTACATTACACCATCATTCCATTCCCACCAACATCCATTTCATTTTCACTACTAGAAAAAACCCCTTTAATGACGCGCAATGTGAGTCATCTATGGGTGCAGATGACACACAAATTCGCGTCATTAAAGCCACCGACATAAATATCAGATGACGTGCAATTGTGCATCATAAATCTATGACGCGCATTATGACACATGACACACATTTATGACGCGCATTGCATGTCATTAAAGCCCCCGTCATAATTGAAAATGACACACATTTGTGTGTCATAAATTTATGACACACATGTATGACTTACATTACGTGTCATTGAAGCTCCCGTCATAAATGAAGATGACACACATTCGTGTATTGTGATTGTATTTCATAAATTATATATATATATTGTAGATTGACAAGTAATCAAACTAAATCACATTTAATGCCTCATAATACTAAATATATATATCATATTATATATAAACAATCCATTTGCATACAATATATTCACAATAAGTTATCAAAAATATTGTATTCATATGTCGATACAAGGAACAAATTAAAAAACAAAAACCTGATTCAGCCATTAATCACACAGTAACTTCATAATCCTACTACAGTAAACTTGAACATCTAAAAACTAACAAAAGTAAAATATATTCATTCAAAAGATGAAGGAATATAATGAATTGTTACATGACCTTTTACAAAAAAAAGTACCATAGTCTCATCTACATCCCCCTCTTTGTTCTCTTCTTATCTTTTCAGAATCAGAAAGCAAACCTTCAGCTTTCTCAAAGCGTTCTTCTAGGGAATCTTCAAGCAACTATGAGAAGTATAAGAATCTCAAAGTTAAAAAAATATTTGAAATATGTGAACAAGTATGAAAATACGTATTTAAGTGGAGTACAAATAGGATTTAGTATAGAGTTGATGGTAGCAGGAACCCATTTACTTTCACTAATGGAAGGAGAATTATATTTGTTAAATCCATATATAATTATAAGACCAGCTTAGCAACTCACTCCCCAATGTATTTCTTTCTGGTTTATCTGATTAGTTGCATCCTAACAGCTTCCAATAAGTGTTACAACCTCCTCATCATCAGAAATGGAATTGGGCTGTCCAAAAGAAACTGCAAGGAAACAAAGAAAACAATAGTCAAACAACACCTCTTTTGCATACGAAACATGCAGAATACGAACAATGAAAATGGCATCACCTTGAAAGTTAATGTGTTCATTAATGACCCCAAGCATTGCAGTGGATTGCATTTTATGTAAATATTACAACAAAAGATCATAGGAATACTGTCGAAGTGATTGACAACAAATTCAACAGTAAATGAGGAAACAAATAGATTCTTTTCTTATCTATTAGCAGTTACCAAAGAAACAATTTATGGCTTTTACCTGACATATCTTGATGTTAACATTAGACAAGTAAGATGATTAAATATATTGTGTTTTACTAAAATTAAAATTAAGCACTTACATCATATAACAAGTAATCGCATAACCGAGATAGTTTCATCTCCTGATTAAGTGAATGGTCTATTAATGCCCTTATTTTACTCTGCCTAAGAGAACGAGCAAATTCCATCTCCTGATAGAAAAAAACATCTAGTTAGCTGCAATATATAAGAGAAAACTGATTCAAACCTCCAACATATAATTGTATGCTATTGCACCCCATTGAAGTCGAAGTGATACCCTCACAGTTTTCAAGCTTAAGAAACGTTAACATTGTTAGTCTTACAGACTTCACAGAAAGAAAATGCATCAAAATATGGCTTAACCAGAAAGCGACACTAATTAGAACTAAATTAACTATTTGCAAAAACTGACCTTAAGAGATATGTTAGGACAATATGACGAATTTAGAACATGGAGAACATAACAAGAGCGAGCTATTTCTTGCAATGTTTCATCACTAACACACAAACAATTTGACATGTCTAAAGACTCTAATTGAGGGCAAGAAGTCACTGTGGAACAAATTGATACATCTGTAAGTTTGTGGAATGCACTTATATCAAGCAGTTGTAAAAAGGGGCAATTAAGGGCGCCTGTGCCATATTACTACGTTTCAAGGACAAACTCTTTAATAGTGGGCACCTGCAAATGATCAGATGTTAGAATAACGGAAGAATAGATTGACATTAAAATATAGTTTACAATCAAATCTAGATTTGCTTCACCTAATAGATATACGCATCACACGGTATTTAGTTACTTTCATATCACATAACCTATCATGGTTAATAGGTATCTCTTGACTACCATCATCGAGAATAGAATCATTCACATCCAAACTCCTTAACATACCACACTTAATCAATGCATGGAAAAAAGCATCCCCTAGTAGCCCTTTTCCCAATGTTAAAGCTTTAAGATTTCTACCAATCAGAAATTTTTATACACATTAATAAGAGGCTGTGCAAAATTCATTTTATTAGAACATAAAATATGTCAACAAAATATTACCGTAATGAATGGACAACTTTCATAACAAGAAAGTGCATGCTAGGAGTGCCACTCAGGTTCACTTCAGTGGCATTTAGATATCTTTAACAAATGTCATCAACTGCAAGATCAAAATGCAACATTATTGCAGTATGGCATCCAATTTCATTACATCAATATACCATTTTCTCATGCAAAATAATATTATAATCGAATACCCATATAGTTTTCTTATCTAAAAAATAGTGTCAACTACAAGTAATTTCTAAACTTTGTTTGGAGCACACTGTTTAAAATAAATGAGAACTAAGTAAAGATATTGATCAAATCCGAGACTCACATTGTTCAAGAGATATATTCCAGTTTTCCAAGTTCAAACACCTCCAAAAATCCTCATGAGCACTAGCTGATCGCCATTGCGTACAAATCATGGCAGCATTACAAAGATTACGATGATCCAACAAGGAGAACAAAATAAACGGACGAGCCCTTTGTTTCTGTTAGTTCATTTAATTAAACGAACACGCAATTATGTTAATGTTTATTCGTTTAATAAATAAACGAACATAAATGAACTTATCGCTAAACAATTTACGAATAATTTATTAAACGTTTGTTTGGTTTGCAGTCTTAGCTATTAACATTACATTAAATCATAATAATATCAATTTAAACAAACATTTATAATTATTAAAATTTTTAAAACAATTTCAAACAATAATATCCAAATTTATTTTATTTTCGAATTCACATTTCAACTACAATTCCAAGGGTCAATATTTCTCACACTACAAATGGCAACATAATCAAAATAAAGAGAAAGGGGAAAAATGAGACTTACCTGATAAAGCTTCTCCAGGTCACAAGGATCTGGTTGTTTCAGAAATATAGCATTAATGGCCGACTTTAGTTTTGCCCATGTTTCCTCAAAATTTGTAGGCAATGTCAGTTTTGCTGCAGAGAACCAAGAGAAGTTAAAGTTGTATCAGAAACCCTTATGAGTATATTTTCAAAGTTTTATCATTGTTAGCAAATGCAATGCTATTCTAGTTTCTTATAATTAGTTCACATAAACAATATATAATCAAATTTGCATAGAAAACCAAAAATACTTCAAACCAGATTACAGTTCCTTGCAAGTAGACTTATTAATATGATATATCAAGACATGCTAACTAAAATCCATATTTAGCTGTTTGGAAAGATAAAGTAACTTATTATACTTATGCAAGCACGCATCAAATATGTTAACAAAGAAATAGGTTTCAATTTACACAGCCGAAATGACACAATCCAATTTTAATTAATTAGTGTTAGCTCAGTATAATAGTAATAGCAATAAACATAAATTTGTCTATCCTAAGATCTTAAGTCCGAACAAAATCCCTAGTTTCTAAGAATTCACCTAATCTAATCCCTAATTTTTTCATTCCAAAAACGACCCAACAACCAAAGCCACTAAATTACTAAGATCAAATTCTCTAATTAACTGAAAATAAGAAAATCTTATATAAAAAACACCCATATAATAAATTATACAAGAAATGAGATCAATTAAAACGAAACACAAACCTTTAACGAGTTTGATGATGAGCTTTTTGACGGGTTGAAGTGGAATAGCCTTTTTGCGAGACAAATTAACGGCGGCAGAAGTACGGGCATCGTCGGACTTGGAATCATAGTCGAGGGCCATAGATGAATAGTCGAAAACCAAACAAGAAGAAGAAAAAGAAAGAGGGTTCATTCGTCTGTTTAAAGTTGTAAATGCAACTAAACAGAAAACCAAAGAAAATAAATCGTACCAGTATTAGCGAACAAGAGAGTAGGATCATTGAGACGATGAGGCGGAGGGAGAGACGGTGGCGCGGTGGAAGAGACGAAGATCGTCGAGTTCATCAGAGACAGAAATGGACGGCAGATACTGGGGATTCAAACTCGGGCCTAACAAGAAGAAGAGAATCGGGATGAAAAGCAGGAGAGAAAATGAGAGAATGAAATGAGTGGAAAACATTAGGCGTGAACTGATTATCGAGGGGGAAGAAGCGGGAAAATGAAAATTATGGGGCAATTAAAATACAACTTTTAGAGATGACACACAATTAAAAAATATACTCCATGTTTTTGTAAATTTTTTGGATTATGACTATTAAATATGACACACATTATTGTAAGTCATAAATCGTTCAGATTTTAAGAAACATGACATTTTTTTATGACACACATTTTTTGCAAGTCATAAATTAGCGTGTGTCATCGTTCGTGTGTCATTAAAGGTATATTTTCTTGTATTGTTTGCCACATTATTCTCATTTGTATACAATTACTAACTATACTTAGGTGAAACTGTAAATTGCTGTGATTGAACTTATAAATTTCCTCCAATTCATGTAGATACGATATTCACTCATCACTGCATTACTTGTTCGATTGTGTATACTTGTACATATTTTCGTGACCATATTTAGTAGTCACAATTCGCAGACAAGTTTTTGACACTGTTGCTTGGGAATTGGCAACTGGAAGTTATTTAGTTTTGTTATAGCAATTTTATTTTACTTTTTCATTTTTTATATATAGTTTTACATGTTATTTTCCTTATATTTTTAGGTTTTTCTTGGTGTATGACCAGAAGACACTCTGATGAGCCAATAGAACCAATTGAACATGCGATTGAGAGGTTGTTTAAGCAATGAGGACGTGATCAACGTGCAAACATGTATCAAATTGGAAATCAAGGTATTGTTCATGGGGAAGATCAGAATACCGAGGTAATTCTGAATGCTAGGAATGCAGCCTGACCTCGTGCCATTTGTGATCACTTAAATCCTATCTTGGACGACTTAAATCCATGAATTGTGGCACCCGAGATTCAGCAGCCTATTTTGTGCTCAAACCTGTCATGTTCAATATGCTAAATTCCATTGGGAAATTTGGGGGCATGCCAAATGATGATGCCATACAACATATTCGTAACTTCTTGGAGGTGTGTGATTCTTTTCGATAACAAAGAGTGCACGAATATGTATTAAAGTTAAAGCTATTTCCATATTCTCTGCGTGATCGAGCAAGAGCTTGGTTGAGTGGAATTCCAACGGGTTCGATGGAGTCTTGGACTGATATGTGCAAAAGTTTTTTGATGCGGTATAATCCACCGAACATGAACACCCAACTGAGGAACGACATTGGTTCATTTCGTCAAGATAATGATGAATCAATGTATGAATGATAGGATCAGTATAAAGGATTGCTTCGTAAATGTTCAAATCATGCTTTTCAAGATTAGACTCAAGTTGTAATGTTCTATAATAGAGTAAATGTGCCCATGAGGATAATGCTAGATGCCTCGGCAAATGGGACATTACTCGATAAATCACCTGCAGTGGCATTCGACATTCTGGACAGGATTTCCAACAATGATTATCAATTCCCATCTACAAGGCTTGGAATTGGGAGAAAATCACATAGAGAATTCGAGTTAGACACTAAGGATTATGTGTATTCCCAAATTACTGATATCACCAATATGTTGAAGAATTTGCAAAGACCAAGTGAGGTAAAAGAAGTGAAGGAAGAAAATTCAACATGTTTATTATGCCATGGTAATCACCATGAGAGCGAGTGCTCAACCAATCAGAAATCCATCAATTATATAGAAAACTACAATCGAGGTAACAACAACCCCTATTCTAACACCTATAATCCTGGATGGCGTCAAAATCCAAACTTCTCGTAGGGAAATCAAGGAACCAACAATGCTCATCAGCCCGCTAGGAAACATAATTTCAATGACTCCCAAGGTTTCAAACGAAAATGCCATGACATAATTCTAGTAAGGGAGTGCCATCTTCATCCAACACAAGTTATTTAGAGGCCACAATGCAAGAGTTTATAGCAACCACAAAGACCATGTGACCTTCATAAAAAACCAAAGAGCTTTTATTCAAAGCCATAACTCATCTCTGAGGGCGTTGGAGGGTCAGGTTGGTCAAATTATCGCGGCATTACAATAACGTCAACTAGGTCGTCTAGCGAGTGACACTGAAATCACAAAACCTCATGGAAAGGAGAAATGTAGTGTACTCACTCTACAGAGTGGCACCCAAATCAATGTACAAGACACGTTTAGGGGAAGAATGAAAAATAAATTACCCCCTGTAACCGTGCAAGCTGAACGTGAAATACCAGAAGAGACACAAGTGGAAGAGGAAAAGGATAAGGGTTCATCTAGTAAAGCAACTGAGGGAGAAAATAAAAATGCCATGAGAAATGTTGTTCCTACCCCTTCATTAAAGGAAGTCAGACCCCCACCTCCTTTCCCACAAAGACTGAAGAAGAAGAATGATAACATTCAATTCGAGAAGTTTATCGACATTCTGGACTAGCTCCACATTAATGTTCATTTTCTTGTAGCTATAGAAAAAATGCCGACATATGCTAAATTCATCAAAGAGATTGTTACCAAGAAAAGAAAAGCTGAGAAGTACAAGACAGTTTCCATGACAAAAGCATATTGCTCTGCCTTGAGCAAGTTGTCACCAAAAAGAAAAGATCCAAGAATCTTTATCTTTCCATGTTTGATAAGAGAAAATTATGTTGGGAAGGCACTATGTGACTTTGGCTCAAGCGTGAACTTAATGTCTAAGTTAATCTTTGTGAAGCTTAGAATAGGAAATACGAGACCCACCTTTGCTATCTTGCACCTAGCCGACCACTCCCATGTTCATCCCGAGGGGCGAGTCAAGGATGTCATTATAAAGGTGGACAAATTTGTGTTTCTAGTAGACTTTCTTATATTCGATTACGAGGTTAATGCCACGACACCAATAATCTTAGGGAGACCCTTCCTAGCTACCGGGCGTATACTTATCGACTGCGAGAAGGGTAAGCTTACCATGAGAGTGGCCATCCAATGTGTCACTGTTAATGTTTTATGTACTCTCAGGTATATGGATGAGTCTGAAGAATGCCAGAGCATTTTCGAAGCAGATTCATTGATAGCAGGAAAAACTGATCAATTATACCATGGCAATTTCATTCAACTGGAAAATTATGAGAGGTTTATTGAAGAAGAAATTACTGAGGAGCCCAATGATTTTTCTTTGGAGGTGCAACAAGCCAGCTACCTTATAGCTAGCCCAGGTACATGTTTTGAACCTCTTGATTTCGATGGGTTTGTTCCTCCTAAGCCCTCATTACAAAATGCACCTACCCTAAAGAATTTGCCACATCATCTTAAATATGCTTATATGGATAATAATGAAATTTTACATGTTATTATTTCCTCTGTCCCTACTCCTAACCAAGAATGTAGTTTGCTAAGTGTTTGTCACAGCACAAGAAAGCGTTAGGATTGACTATGGAAGATTTGAAAGGGATAAGTCCCACCAATTTGCATGCACAAAATCATGCTGGAAGAATGCCATGGAAAATCCATAGAACCACAAAGAAGTTTAAACCCAATAATGAATAAAGTCATGATGAAAGAAATTCTCAAATGGCTTGATACTGGAGTGATTTACCCATCTCTAATAGTTCTTGGGTGAGTCTAGTCCAATGTGTCCCAAAGAAGGGAGGCATGATCATAGTGACAAGCGAGGACAATGAGCTGTTACTAATACGCACTGCCACCGGGTGGCGAATATGAATGGACTACCGTAAATTAAATAAGGCCACCAAGAAGGACCATTTCCCTTTACCCTTCATCGATCAAATACTGGATCAACTAGCTGGCAAGGTATTTTACTTCTTCTTGGAATGATACTCGGGGTATAATCAAATTAACATCGCACTAGAGGACCAGGAGAAGACTACGTTCACGTGTCCCTATGACACTTATGCTTTCTGGAGGATGCCTTTTGGACTCTATAATGTTTGATAACTTTCAACTCTGCATGCAATTTTACTTCTTGGAATGATACTCGGGGTATAATCAAATTAACATCGCACTAGAGGACCAGGAGAAGACTACGTTCACGTGTCCCTATGACACTTATGCTTTCTGGAGGATGCCTTTTGGACTCTATAATGTTTGATAACCTTTCAACTCTGCATGCAAGCCATAGTTTCTGACATGGTTGAGGATTTTTTAGTAATCTTTATGGATGAATTCTCTATTTTTGAAGATGACTTTGAGAAATGCCTCAACAATTTGGTAAAGGTACTCAAGCGATGTGAGGAGGCAAATCGTGCTGAATTGGGAAAAGTGTAACTTCATGGTGACCGAATGCATTGTGTTAGGCCATATGATCTCTCATAAGGGCATTGAAGAGGACAAAGCCAAAATCGAGGTGATCGAGAACCTACCCGTACCAACTTCTGTCAAGGGCAATAGAAGTTTCCTTGGACATGTTGGGTTTTATAAAGGATTCATGAAGGATTTCTCCATGATATCCAAGCCCTTATGCACCCTGCTTCAACAAAATCAATCATTCGCTTTCGATAAAAATTGTCATGGTGCATTTATTTAGCTGAAACAAAGACTTATCTCTGCACCCATTGTGGTTTTCTTGATTGGACGTCACCATTCAAGTTGATGTTTGATGCGAGCGATTTTGCCATGGAAGCTGTGTTTGGCCAACACAGAGGTAAAATTTTCCATGTTATATATTTGCTAGCTGTACCTTGAATGAAGCACAACTAAACTATACTACCACTAAGAAGGAATTACTTTCCGTTGTATTTGCATTTGACAAGTTTAAGCCATACTTGATAGGCACCAAAGTCATTGTTCAAATTGATCACTCAGCTATAAAATACTTATTGAACAAGAAAGATGCCAAGCCTAGACTTATTAGGTGGATATTCCTACTGCAAGAATTTGACTTAGAGGTGATAGATAGAAAAGGCACGGAAAACCAGGTTGTAGATCATTTATCTAGGCTAGAGAACAATTCTGAATGCAATGTCATTTTAGATATTTAAGAAGAATTCCCTGATGAGAAAATTTTATATGCCACAAAAATTTTGTGGTATGTTGACATAGTTAATTTTCTTGTTAGTGGTATTTTGCCTTATGAATTGAACAACCATGGAAGGAAGAAGTTCAAGCATAATGCCAAGTTCAACTTCTAGGACTAGCCATATTTATTCAAATAATGTATCGGTAAATAATTCGACGTTGTGTCCATGAAGAGGAGCAAAGAGACATTCTACACCATTGCCACACAGCCCTTGTGGAGGACATTTTAGAGGTGTGAGGACTGCTTCTAAGGTCCTTCAATAAGGCTTTTATTGGCCATAACTGTTCAAGGATGCTCATGAGTTTTCAAAGCGTGGATAGATTCCAGCACACTAGGAGCATTTCCAGGCGACATGAAATGCCATTGCAAAATATTCTGGAGATCGAGCTCTTTGACGTGTGGGTCATTGACTTTATGGAACCGTTCCCATCTTCTTTTGGAGACTTGTATATATTGCTTACTGTGGACTACATATCTAAGTGGGTTCAAGCAATTACGACACCAAGGAATGACTCTAAAACCGTGCTCAAGTTCCTTCACATGAACATTTTTACCCAATTTGGAGCATCTAGAGCAATCACAAGTGACAAAGGAACTCATTTTGATAACATGCTAATTGCCAAGGCATTACAAAAATATGGAGTATGACATAAAATTGCCACAGCATATCACCCTCAAACCAATGGGCAAGCTGAAGTGTCCAACCGCGAGATTAAGCAAATCCTAGAGAAGGTGGTGAATTCTAGAAGGAAGGACTAGTCCCCGGAGTTAGACGAAGCACTCTGGGCTTATCGAACAATATTCAAAACACCTTTGGGAATGTCACCTTTCAAGATGGTATATGGGAAAGCATGCCACCTACCTGTGGAGTTAGAGCATAAGGCATATTGGGCTATTAAGAAGTTTAACATTGACGCGCAACTAGCTGGGGAGCAATGTGTACTCGATCTGAATGAAATAGAAGAATTTCTAGCATAAGCATATTAAAATGCCAAGCTTTACAAAGAAAAAACCAAGTGGCATGATCAAATACTTTTGCCAAGGCATTTTCATATTGGCCAACATGTGCTCCTTTTCAACTCAAGGTTGAAGCTCTTTCCCGGCAAACTGAAGTCACGATGGTCCGGACCTTTTGAAGTACAACGTGTCTACACTCATGGCACTGTTAATATCAATAATATAGATGATGGGTTCATTTTCAAAGTTAATGGTCAACACCTGAAGAATTATCAAGGAGCTCTGCTAATTATTATAATTTACATTTTTTAGGGACCACACAGAAGGTATGAGGAAAACTGTACGGAGTGGGTGACACTAAGACAAAATTAGGAGGGAAATTTTTACCTTTTGACATTTTTAATTTTTAGGGTTTATTTTTTCATTTAATGTTGTGTTTGTCTTTTTCAGAAGATGCTCACCAGCCCACTGATGATGAGGGGTCAATTAATCCTGATCCATTACACTCAGTGCCAACAATCGAATGTCAAGAAATTGAGCTCCAACTCTCAACCTTACCAATACCCCCATAACCCACAGAGCCACTTGAGGACGTATAATAAGAAATGCCACAGCAAATCCCTCTCTGAAGGAGTTGACGCCGGTTGAAGAATGGTGTCTCGACAAGAGGAGCCTCAACTATCCCTGACCCTTGAAGGCCTTAGGACCCCCTGTTGCACCACCAACAGATTCTAAACACTCTATCCCCACACAATTGTGTAAGTTCCTATGTCGCACGGCTGTACCACCACCACATTAGATAGTCAAGGTACCTTGCATTACATTGCATTGCATAGCATGTAGTTTTGTTTTACTTAGTTTTTTATTTAGCATTGAGGACAATATTTCTCTCAAGTTTAGGGAGGTAGGGCTATTAATTCATTGCATGATAGTATTAGTAGAATGAATATGCCATGACATTAGTAAGTGTTCATATTAGTTTTCTCGAATCAATTAATGATTCTCGATGATGATGAACTCTCTATGGCTAGAATTGAATGTACATGACTATTAAGGATGATAGAACCAACTCTAAGACTTGATTCTTTGTAATTTTTGATACACCATTGTATTTTTTCCATGATTCGGGAACTTAGAAATATTTCATAAGACAACTCTTGCATGCCTTGGTATAAAGCTTTGATAATGAATGATGAAAACCCCACATAAAAAAAATTTGAAATTGCAAATGCTTTGGCATATCTGTAGAGGGACACTCCACAATGCCATGGCATTGCCTGGAAACTGCATTTAAATAAATGGCAGCCACGGCATATGAGTGAATGAAAGTAGTCACAGGATGACTCTACCTGACTAGCTAGGGGGTGGAAGGTATGTTTCATTTCACCTAGAGTATGGGATGGTAGGTGTGATAGACTGACTCCCCTCATAGCAGTGCTAAAGAATAAGAACAAAACAATGTGGGAGTAAACTTCTAAATGTCATGGCAAAACCAGAGAGCTTGCTTAGAAATTTTCTAGGTTTGTTAAGCATAGACTTGATAGAATCACACTCACACACTCACACAAAGGATCTTTCCCTAGGAGATAATAGTTGATTTCTCAAACTAGTCTAGTGTGTTGAAGCCAACTGATTTGAGGGCTAAAATTCTATCCCTTATGACTAGTTTGAACCTGAACTTGCCATGGTATTTTTATTTTGCTTAATACTATCCATTGTTTGAGGAAAAGAAATAGCTTAAGTTTTTGGGTATGATAACTCCGTAAAAAGGCCATATTTAGGGCCTTTTCACTTAAGTTATTGACTATCTAACAGCTCATATAGGATCATATAGATGCATTTAGGAGCATATAATTACATGTAGTGGAAAGATATTTTATCGTGGCATTTTATTTTGTAAACAGTTTTGTGTTATGGGGAAGGTGTTTTGGTTGATTATGTGAAGGATTTTGGAGCAAGGATAAGCAAAAGGTAATTGTCGTGACATGTTGGGACCGATGAGTAGCAAGCAAATGCTAAACTAGACGACATTTTGGAAGAGGAAAAGATGAAAGATGATATTTTCAAAGCCAGTTGTCCTTGTCTTCCCATGCCCTCAACCGCGAGTCACCTAGAAGGAGACATTTTCCACTTGGATCGGTTGATTCTATCGGGACCACACCCAGCTGGAAGTTGCCTAGGAGGGGACCATGCCCAGCTGCCCTAGAAGGGACCACGGCTATATTTGCTCACCCCCTCACGTGAAGGGAACTTGATAGGGGTATCCTAGGAATTTTAACACAAATTCCTATGTTTAGTCCCCAATAAATAGGAGATGAAGCCACCAAAAGAAAGAGACTTTACACATCCCATTTTGAGCATTCATTCAGAAAGAAAGAGGTCTCTCATTTTTTCATCAATCATTTTTGTCGTGACATTCCTCCATTAACAAGCTAGATGGAGTGGCAAACTAGGCGTTCGAGAGGAGCTAGCGAGCTGGGAAAGTTCATGGTGGTCGAGGGGAGCTCTGGTAGTGTACCTCGAAGGCTTTTCCTCCATCTCTTTGTTGTTTGCTTTGTTTTATCTTATTTGAGTTGTATTGAACGGATTAATTTCATGCCTTGTTGCTTGGAATATTCAAACCCCACCATGAACTAGTCTTATTTGGTGAGAGTTCCTTATGGATATTTAAGTTTTATTTTAATGGATGATTATTTTTGTATGCTGTCATTTTTTTGTTTATGATGTTTAATGCCTTAAGGTTGTAGGAGCTATGAGAGTAGCAATTCCTTAGGAAACTACTTAGTGTTCGAGAGAATAACTAAGTAACATATCCTTAGTGTACGATAGACACTAGGGAGGATCCACATAAGCAAGGGATTCTAGATAGTAACTAGGCCTAATCCAACCTTAGACATAAGGCTAAGATTTTAATCGACTGAAAGGAGTAGTGCTCGGTCGAGAGGTTAGATGCTAGTTCTACTGCTAAGTGGTATTACTATGACATATTCTATTGTCTAAACTAATAGGATCCCCACACTTGCTAACGCTAATAGGTTTTGCCATGGCATCCTTAACCTGTCGAGTCCCTTGACTAGAGATAACATAGGGCACCCTTAGTAAACTCTATTGGGGAAATAAGGCATAAAAGTAAGACCATATTGAAAAGATGGACTTTAGTTTCCTAAGTGACTCCAATCATTCATTCCTGCAGTAGCTTGTTGTGTGAGGAGTCTAAAGTCATTTTAATCAAATCCAATGTTTACATTTTGTTTTGCCTTTTCATTTTCAATTGATTCCACTCTCAATTTACTTTGCCAAGACATTTCCATCCACTTTTCCACAACATTCCATTTGCTACCATATTACATACACCATTCCATTCCACCAACATCATATTCATTCCTGCAGTAGCTTGTTGTGTGAGGAGTCTAAAGTCATTTTAATCAAATCCAATGTTTACATTTTGTTTTGCCTTTTCATTTTCAATTGATTCCACTACTCTCAATTTACTTTTGCCAAGACATTTCCATCCACTTTTCCACAACATTTCCATTTGCTACCATATTACATTACACCATCATTCCATTCCCACCAACATCTATATCATTTTGCCATAACATTCTCATTTGTATATACCATTACTAACTATACTTAGGTGAAATAGTAAATTGATGTGATTGAACTTATAAATTTCCTCCAATCCCTGTGGATATGATACTCACTCATCACTGTATTACTTGTTCAATTGTGTATACTTGCACATATTTTCATAACCATATTTATTAGTCACAATTCGTGGACAGCTGACTATTGGGTCAACACTAGAGCTATATCATTAGCTTTGGGGCAATCTCTGATAAATCATCAAGGGATCCACAATATAACAACCCCTAGACCCTTGCCTACAAACTCTTGGGTGTCTCCTACCATATAGAGAGTAATGGGGCTGAGAAGATGATTTCTATGATCATCCAAAACTTACCACTGAGGCGGTAGATAATGGCCTTCTACGTTGATTGGACCTACTCCCACCCCCGCTCAGACTCTAGTCTGGTCTTTTAGATTGGCCTGGGTCCCTCAAAAATCCCTGAGACTCTCTCACCCTCTTGGATTACTGGGGTAGTTATACTGACTTGACTAGTTCTCTCTCCTAATTAGAAGTAGAACCCTCTGCCTCTACTTTTCTTCCTAGAACTCTTTCTATTTCCTTCACCTGGCAAACTAATTTGGAAAAAAACTATGGTGGATTAACAACTAGGTGATTCATGATTTCTAGACGGAGACCCTCTCTAAACATCTTGCAGCAATGATATTTAGATGAAACTAACTCTGGGAGTACCTACTCAACCAAAGGAACTCCATATCATACTCAAATACTGATATGTCTCCCTGAGTTAATTGAGTAAACTGTTCCCTTAAAGCATCCATATGGACCTCTCTGATATACTTTTGGCAGATCTCTTACAAAAACTGGTCCCAGGTAGGTCACTCAGGTTCTAACGACATCTCGATGGTTTCCCACCAATTTATGGCAACACTTTTCAACAGTGAGATAACATACTCTAACATTCCCTCAGGTGAAGTGCAGCTGACGAAGGGTCCTAAGGGTTTATCTTAACCATTGGTCGGTTACGACAGGATCATCACCTCATGTATCGAAGAAATCAGTGGTCTGGTATCTCTAGAGCCTCTCAACTAGTGTTTCCTAAGTACTAGGAGTGGAGGAACTGGCTAGACTGGCTGAACAGGTGGGGTAGTAGGCGTACTAGGAAGGTCTCTAGCTGTACACTCCAGGGTAGAGGTCAGATTCTTAAAGAAGGTCACTTCCTCAACCCCACGTCTCCAGGCTCTCCATGCTCGGAGTCTGGGACGAACTCATCACCGGAATCATCAGCTAGGGAATCTCTACTCTCTTGCCTGTCCTCTCTACTGGCCTGGGCTCTCATCCATTTCTAAGATATGGGATTAAGAAAAAAAGAGGAGTTACTACTACTATTTTAGATACAGAAGTACGCTTAACTCTTTAGAGGCATGTATACTGATAATATCTTTGTCGACACTGACCTTCGGGTAATAGGAATTCCTAAACCTTGCTCTGATACCATAAATATAACACCTTATACAATACGACACATAATCGACCTATTAGAATGCTACACAGAACCACTAGAGTAGCTGACCATAATTGTTCTCATTAAATCTGACTTTAAAACAACCATTTTCATAAGAAAATCAACCATCAAATATAATTTAAACTTTATATTGGGGAAGCTCCCAAAAATAAGTATATACATTCAAAATAATACAGACCATCATTGATTAAAATTACAACTCAACTTTACAATTGGGTCTATGAATATACGTGCCATCAAAATATTGGTACGTACTTTGATCTGGACTTGATCTAGACCTCGACCACTCTATGTCATGTTATGTGCTCTGAGTGTTAAAAATTGGATGCAAATTATGTGCAAATATACACAATTGAATAAGTAATAAAGAGTGAGTGAGTATCACTCCCACGAGGACTGGAGAAAATTGCAAGTTAAGTTAAAGCACGAATACTAAATTATCTAAGTATGGTTAGTGCGGTGGTATGCACAAATGAGAATGTTGTGGCAAAATAGAATGTTTACGGATGAGGTCTTAATGGTATTGCGGAAATGTGATGGCAATGTGGTAGTGTAGCAAATGGAAATGTCGTGACAATTGAAGATGTTATTGAAATGTAAACAACTAAAAATGTCAATGCAAAACGAGTTGAGAATTTTGAGATAAGTTAGCAGACTTAATAATCCTGACACAAAAAGCTACTATGGGAATGAGTGGTGGGGTTACTAAGGAATCCTAAACCTTTCCTCTCAGAATGATTCAAGCTTCTATGGTCTATTTACTTGAGAGAGTTTACTAAGAGTACCCATACGCTATCTCTAGTCATGGGACCTGACAAATAAAAATTCCATGACAATACCTCTCGGCGTGAACAATAACATCAAACCTATCAAATAAGCTCTATTCCTTTTAGTCGTTGAAATCTTATCCTTATCTCTAAGGTGGATTAGGTCTTAGTTAGGAGCTAAAACCCATTGCTCACGTTGATCATCCTTTAGTGTCTCTGGAACACTAAGGATCTTTCACATAGTTTCTCTCGAACACTAAGTGTTATACCTAAGAAAAGGCTACTCTCATAGCTTTTACAATCCTAAGTTATTAAGCACAATGAGCAAAACAAGCATAAAAACATAAAAACTCAAATCATTCATTACAGTGAATATTTAATTGTCCATAAAAAACCCACACCGTATAAGGTTTAGTTCATGGTGGGTTTCAAAATATCCAAAAGAATAATCCAAACCATACAACCCAAATATTCGAATGAAAATAAAAGCATAAAGGTGGAGAAAACTTCTAACGTGCGTTGTTGGTTGCTCCTCAGACCATCAAGAATGACACCATAGCGTGCTAGCTCCTCTTGGATGTCTAGCTCGCTACTCCCTCAAGATTAGCTATGGAGGAACCCTTTCTAAAATATGAAAAAGAAAAGAAAGTTGGAAACTTTCAGTTGCCTCTTCTTTTGCTTAGCTCACTATTTCTTTCCAAGAATAATCTTTAATTATTTGGCAACCTTTTCTAATTATACTAGGGGAATGTCCTAGGTTTTAGTGTAAAAATTCCCATAGTACCCTAAGGTACATTCCCCTTACGTGAATAAGGGTACAAAGGTGGAAGTGTTCCCCACCAAGATGGTTAGCAACAGAAAACACGTGATTGTTGGACAGCTGGCAACTTCCATAAAAATATCTTCTTCATTTTTGTCTTTTTCTGCACACATGAGTCATCCCAAATTACCTTGGCAATTCTCCTTTGCTCACCATATGGGAACATTGTGGCAATTCTCCATGCTCACCCTTTGCTTCATCAACTTGTACATTATCAATAAAACACAACCTTCCTTGTAAAATAACACCATTTACAAAATAATATGCCACGACAAATCTAAACCACCAAATGCAATAATATGCTCCAAAATGCATCTATATGAACCTATATGTGCTTTAAGATAGCTAATAACTTAAGTGACAACTCCCTAATTATATCTCTTTTACAGAGTTATCACACCCCCAAACTTAAGCTATTGTTTATACTCAAGCAATGTATAGTAGTTAGCGAAAGAAAAATGTCATGGCAAGGTTCAGTTTCAGGAAAGTTATGTGAGATAGAGTTTCAACCCATAGAAATGTATCGGTATCAACAAGTTAGACAAGTGGAAATTTCAAGAATATTACCTTAGGACAATGTCTTTTGCAAGTGTGTGTTCGTGACAATATCTAATCTATGCTTAGTCAAGTTCGAAAAATTCTAAGAAAAGTCTACTATTTTGTTGTAGCATGTTTTCAAATTTAAGCACAAGTTCATTACTCCCATTTCCTTAACACATAATTAATATTTATATATTTTTACGTCACTGTTATGATGGGGTCAGCCTATCACAACTACCATTCCATACTCTAGATGAATGGGAGCATACCTTTCATCCTCGAGCTAGCTAGATAGAGTCATCACGTGATTACTTTTATTCACTCGTATGCCCATGGCTTCCATTTATTAAAATGTGGTATCCATGCAATGTCACTACAAAGAGGAATATCCCTCTACAGTTATGTCGAAGCATTTATTCACAATTTACAACTATTCACAAGTATACATGAGTTTAACAATTAAGTTCACTCTTATTAATACACACTAAGGCATTCAAGCTTTCTTTCCTAAAAAAATTTCTAAAATTCCTAAGCAAAGAGAGCATACAATCGTGTAATGATTAAAAGCACAAAAAACCAAGTCCTAGAGAAAATCCTATCCAACTCCAAAGTCATGTGCATTAAGTTAATAATAGCCATAAAAAAGTATCATCATCGGGCATCATCAACTTATTCCAACAAACTATCCTATGTCTTACTAATGCCATGGCAAATTCATTCTGCTAACACTATTATGAAAATATCCTACTAAGAACACTCCCTCCCCCAAACTTGTAGGATGCATTGTCCTTGATGAATAAAATAAACTGAGTTAAAAAACTACACTAAATGCCATGCAATGCAATACAAGGTACCGTGACTTATCTAAGATAATGGTGGTGTCACAGTAGCTGTGTTACACCTGGTGCACCTTTTAAACTTGGGTGGGCTCGGCTCTGAGACTGATGCAGGCTCAGTTTATGGGGATTGAACGCACTTATTTTCCTGGTGAGGCATCATTTCAAGGAGTTGTTCAATAGTAATGAGCGCCTACATGGGATGGTCTGGATCAGCTTGGGTTTCTATCCTACTAAAAAACTAACTTTAAAATTAAATAATAAAAAAATAAAGTAAAGAAAAACAAACACACAAAATAAAACAAAAAAATACTATAGCATAAATTAGAAAGGGTTGAAGGGATGCAAACTCCAAAACATCCTGAATTAGTATGACAATTTTGTCGCATTCGATTGGAGCACCAATATAGACCAAAATGCCCCACATATATAAAAGTTCCACCTTTATAATATTTTGCTTGGGTGTTTCGTTCTTCTATATTTGTTCTTTGTCTCTTAGCTTCTATGACAAGATTTATAGAAATTTTGGGTATCCTTGAAGAGTGTAAGCTAATAGAACTCAATTTGTAGGACCTTTATATTATTCCTTTCTCCTCTAGAGTGTTCTTCACATGAAGGTAAATGGTAGTGTTCATCCCAATGATTATATCAAAGATCGTACATGAGCTTACTTTTCCTTGACAATTCAAATCAGATGGCAAAATAAAACTAACGAGAAAATTGACAATGCCAGCGTACCATGAAATTACTGCGACAAATAATAATTTCTCATTAGGAAGTTCCGCCTTAATTTCAAAATCATTCCTTAGTTCTTTTATAATTTCTAGCCTAGAAATATGGGAAACTACTTGGTTTTTAGTGCCTTGCAAATTTTCATTGCAACCCAAGTAAGTATACTTAAGGGTTGTAGGTAAAGACTTCAACTCTAATATGGGTGCATACTCAAGTGAGGTTTTGGAAGGAGTAAATTCAATGAAATCTAAAAGTTCAAGACACGTACCTGGTCTAGCTTAGAGTAAGCTAGACTGTTGTACCTCCAATGGAAAGTCTTAAGCCTCCTCTTTGTTGTCCTCTTCCAAGAGCTTTTCATAATCATCTAGCTGTATGAAATTGTTATGGCAAAGTTTTTCTGCTTCCCATTTTATCATTGAGTCTGTTTCCATAATACTCTGGCATTCTTCAGAGTCATCCACATACTTGTGAGAACTAAAACCATTCACGGTCACACTTTTGTCTGCTACTTGCATAGTGAGTTTACTCTTTTCACAGTCAATGAGAATGTGACAAGTAACTAGGAAAGGCCTTCCCACAATTATGGGTGTAGTTGTGTCAACCTAGCAATCAAGTATAAGAAAGTTGTATGGGAACACAAATTTATTCACCCGCACTGTGACATCCTCAACCTTCCCCTTAGGAAGAACATAGAAATGATGGGCTAGTTGCAGAATAACAGATGTGAGTCTTGCATTGCCTATCCCAAGCTTTAAAAATATTAACTTGGGAACCATATTCACGTTTGATCCAAGGTCACATAGTGCTTTACCAACATAGTTATCTTTTATAGAACATGGA
This sequence comes from Hibiscus syriacus, assembly GCF_006381635.1. Classification (NCBI taxonomy): domain Eukaryota; kingdom Viridiplantae; phylum Streptophyta; class Magnoliopsida; order Malvales; family Malvaceae; genus Hibiscus; species Hibiscus syriacus. Next base: position 1,184,954 of record NW_024062586.1, read on the forward strand.
ATGAAAAAGCTGCCCGGATCATTTTTCTTTGGTTGCAGCTTTCTCAAGGCAGAGCAATACTCTTTTGACGTGGCAATTGTCTCAATCTTCTCGACTTTTCTCTTTTTGGTGATAATTTCATTGAGAAATTTGGCATATGTGGGCATTTGATCAATGGCCTCCAGGAGTGGGACATTGATATAAGCTGATCAAGGATGTTCATAAACTTCTTGAACTGCACATCATAATTGTGCTTTTTCAGCCATTGAGGGAAAGGCGGTGGGGGTCTGACTTCTTCCACATATAGTGTGGGAACTATTTTTGCTGTGGCATTTTTATTTGCTCATTCAGTGGGTTCACTTGTTGTGCCCTCATCCTTGTCCTTCTCTATAAGCATCTTTTCTTACAACTCGGGTTCTTCTTGCTTAATAATGGGGTTGGAATCATCAATCTTTCTTCCCCCAAACTTGTCTTGTTGATTAATTTGGGTGCCACTCCTTAATATAAGTGCAGTACATTACTCCTTGTCATGAGGTTTAGTGACTTCAATGTCACTTGGCAGATGACTTGGCTGGCATTCTTATATTGCCGCCACAATTTGTCTTACCTGACCCTCAATAGCTCTCAGAGATGTGTTGTGGCTTTGCAGCAATGTTCATTGACTTTATAGAAAAGCTCATTTATTCTTGATAGATTGAGAATGTTCTTGCAGCATAGTCCTTGTATTGGCTATAAATTATTGCATGGTAGCCTCCAACGAGTTGGTGTTAGATGAAGATGCGGCCCCTTTGTTAGAATTATGTCATGACATATTCATTTGAAAGATTGTGGTTCATTTACATTTTGCTACCAACCAAGATGACTAGCATTAGTGGCTTCTTGATTTCCCCATGAAAAATTAGGATGATGACGCCATCTTGGGTTATAGGTAATGGAGTAAGGGTTGTTATTGTTACTTTGGTTGAAATTCCCCACATAGTAGATGGATTCTTGATTGTTTGGGCATTCACTTTCATGGTTATTACTACAACATAATAGACATGTTGAGATGGCCACCTTCACTTCTTTCACCTCATTAGAACGTTGGATATTCTTCAACATATTTGTGGTAGCGGAGAGTTGGGCGGACATTGAATCCTTGGCATATAGCTTAAATTTCCATTGTTGCTTCCTCCCAATTCCAAGCCTTGAATAGGGAAACTGGTAGTCATTGTTTGCTCTCCTATCAAGAATTTCAAAAGCCTCTTTAGGTGATTTGTCTAGCAAAGTGTCATTTACCGAGGCATCTAACATTATCCTGGGGGTGCATTGACTCCATTTTAAAATAACACAACTTGATTCCAATCTTGAAATCTGATTAGTACATTTACGAACTAATCCCTTGTATCAGTCCCAATAATCATACATTGACTCGTCATCAGCTTGATGGAAATATGTTATGTCATCAACAGAAAAAATTTGTATAGATCAACCCATGTCACCATAGAGCCAGATGGAACTCCACTCAACCAGGCCCTCGCTCGATCACACAAAGAATAAGGAAATAATTTAAGCTTCAACACATATTCATGCACTCCTTCTTGTATAAATGAGTCACAAACTTCCAACAAAGCATGAATATGTTGTCTAGCATCTTCATGAGGCATGCCACCAAATTTTCCTATAGAGTTCAACATGTTGAACATGACTGGTTTGAGCCCAAAGTGGGCTACCTGAATCTCAGGTGCTTCATGAGGCATTTAGATTTGCAGGATCTTACACTTGAGGTAATCCTTGGTTCTAAACGTTGTACATAACTCTATTAGCACTTTGAGCACGTTGTCATCGACAGAATAAATGTTCAATTTTAGGTACTATAGGATAAAGAGGTTCCTCAATAGTCCTTCTAGTCATGCAAAGCCAAAGCGTAAAAAAAACAAAGAAAATAACAAGTAAAACTATACTAGAAATAAAGAATAAAAATGAAAATGTTATAACAAAACTGTTAAACTTCCAATTGTCAATCACCAGCAACGGTGCCAAAAACTTGTTGCATGTTGTGAGTGTTATAAATTGGATGCAAATTATGTGCAAGTATACACAATCACACAAGAAATAAAGAGTGAATGAGTATCGTTCCCATGAGGATTGGAGAAAATTGCAAGTAAAGTTAAAGCACAAATACTAAATTATCTAAGTATAGTTAGTGTGGTGGTATGCTCAAATGAGAATGTTGTGGAGAAATAAAATGTGTGCAGTAGGGGTTTTATGGTATTGTGGAAATGTGATGGCAATGTGGTAGTGTAGAAAATGGAAATGTCGTGTCAATTGAAGATGTATTTGAAATACAAACAACTAAAAATGTCAATACAAAACAAGTTGATAATTCTGAAATAAGTAAGCAGACTTAATAATCCTCGCACAACAAGCTACTATAGGAATGAATGGTGGGGTTACTAAGGAATCCTAAACCTTTCCTCTTAGAATGATTCAAGCTTCTGTGGTCTATTTTCTCAATAGAGTTTACTAAGAGTACCCCTACGTTATCTCTAGTCATGGCACTTGATAGATAAAAATGACACGATAATATCTCTTGGCTTGAATAATAACATTAAACCTATCGAATAAGCTCTACTCCTTTTAGTCGTTGAAATCCTATCATTATCTCTAAGGTGGATTAGGTCTTACTTAGTAGCTAAACTCATTGTTCACGTTGATCCTCCCTTAGTTTCTCTCGAGCACTAAGGATCTTTCATGTAGTATCTCTAAAACACTAAGTGTTCTACCTAAGAAAAGGCTACTCTCATAGCTCTTACAATCCTAAGTTATTAAACACAATGAGCAAAACAAACAGATAAACATAAAATCTAAAATATTCATTAAAGCAAATATTTAATCATCAATAAAAAAACCCACACCATATAAGGTTTAGTTCATGGTGGGGTTCAAAATATCGAAAAGAATAATCCAAACCATATAACCCAAATATTCAAATGAAAATAAAAGCATAAGGGTGGAGGAAACTTCCAACGCGCGCTGTCGGTTGCTCCTCATACTACCACAAACGACACCTTAGTGTGCTAGCTCTCGCCACTCCCTCAAGCTTGGCTATGGAGGAAACCTTTTGAAAAGATGAAAAGGGAAAGAAATTTGGAAACTTTCAGGCGCTCTCTTCTTGCTTAGCTCACTATTTCCTTCCAAAAATCCTTTTTACCTGTGTGGCCATCTTTTCTACTTATACTAGGGGAATGCCCTAGGTTTTAGTGCAAAAATTCTCATAGTACCATAAGGCACATTCCCCTTAAATGAATAAGGGTACAAAGGTGGCAGTGGTCCCTTCCAAGGTGGTTAGCAGCAGAAAACACGTGAGTGTTGGATAGGTGGCAGCTTCCATAAAAATATCTTCTTCGTTTTTATCTTTTTTTGCACACATGAGTCATCCCAAATTACCTTGGAAATTCTCCTTTGCTCACTATCTAGGAATGTTACGTCGATTCTCCATGTTCACCCTTTGTTTTATCAACCTGCACATTATCAACAAAACACAACCTTCCCCGTAAAACAACACCATTTACAAAATAATATGTCACAACAAATCTAAACCACCAAATACAATAATATGCTCCTAAATGTATCTATATGAACCCATATGTGCTTTAAGATATCCAATAACTTAAGTGAAAAGGCTCTAAATATAGCCTTTTACGGAGTTATCACATCTCTTCAACTTCTCCAACTAATATGCGTAAGGAAACAAATTCTAAACGCTGAATTAATTAGCTCAGTGTCACACTAATAACTAGAAGGGTTGACCCGAACTACTGACCCTGGATTCGGGGTATTACATATATAATTGATTTCGAAGTAAAATATTAAATTAATTAATCATGATTTGATTTAAATGATTAGAAAAGTAATTATTTAATTTTGGATTAATATTAAATTAATAAATAATTATTTAAATGATTTAGATATTGGATTAATATTTTTGGATCATTGTTTAATGTAATTTAAAATGGATATTAAATTATTATTAAATGAATACAATTTTAAATTAAAATTTTAAATTAAAATAAAAAATTAAATAAAGATTTACATAAATTCTAAAATGATAAAAGTTATTATTATTTTTACGGAATTTAAATTTAATTATATAAAAATCATTTAAAGGAAAAATTTATTTCATCATAATTAATTATTTAAATAATTGTAGATTAAAATTAATTTGGGTTACTTGATTATTGGATATTTAAGTAAGTATTAAAATTTAACAATAGGTATTTATAATAAAACTAATTGAAGAAAGTTCAAATCAAATCAAAAAATATATATATCGTTGAATATTATCTTACCATTTTATTATTTATCATATTGCTAAAAAATATGTTCGATGTTTGATTTGATCAGATTTTGACAAATTAAATTTGATTTACTTTTTGTTCGGGTTATTTTCATTTCATGTTGTTTTTGGTTTGGGATAGTTTCGATTTAAGTTATTCAAGTTCATACCGATCCCATTTAAATTTGGGTAAGTTTCGATTCAGTAGAAGTTTTGAATCAAATTTGAGTCATCATATTCAACTCTATATTAGTCTAAGACTAGATAAATTGGTTTGAGTATCGAGTTTAGGTCAAAATTGGCAAGTCTACATGTGGTTTAAAATTGATAAAAAAAATGGACTAAAAACGAAAGATAAAGTGAAGAAACAAGGAACTTAGGGACCACATTACAAAAGCAATCAAATTACTTAGCTAAAGATTGAAATGTTGTTGTTTTAAGGGTTTTTTTTCGATTGTTCAAACTTTGTGTATTCAAACTCGACTCAAATTCGAAATTCAAACTAAAAATTCGAGTTAACTTGAATAACTCAAAATTTTAGTGTGTTTTTAAGAATATATGTTAGGATAAATAACATCATCAGTCACCAATATATTACAATTTTTTTCTATTTTAGTTATTGATGCTTTGAATAATGAACAACAATAAGTGCAAGCATAAGCTATCAATATCAAGTAATAAAAGTAGATACAACTAGTGCATTGAGTATCGTATCCATAGTAACTAATATTACTTAACGAATTGTATGATATAAACTAAATAACAAAATATAAAATTTGTGTGGTTGATGTGGTGAGCAAAGTAAAGACAATGTAAACTGAAAATATTGTGGAAAAGAGGAGATCACAACACAAGTAATGAGAGCATTAAATCAATTTAGGTAAGAGATTGTGAAATATCATGTAATCATCAATGTTATTATAATGAGATTGATGTGTCCAGCATTAACCTAACATATTCTTTCTCTCTTGAAGGTATTCACCCAAAAGCTTATAAAAATGTTATATATCTATGTTCAATAAGAAAAGTTTAGTAAGTATGCTACGACAACAATCAACTAAATCTTTCTATACTGAAATATTGTTCTCACAACTCTGATGATACATATGATGTCACTCATCTTCGATGTAATGGCTGACAGTGTATACCTCTATACTAATGTTGTAAAAGAAGTTCAAAGAACATCAATCAACATCAATCAAACTAAAAAGACAACTAATTTAAACATGCATTTCATCAAATATGTTCAAAATAAAACATCTAAAGTTTAACATTTCATCCAAATTAAAGTAATCAACTTAAATAAATATATTATGCTCCCTCTCAATTTCGATTTAAAGTTAATAAGTTGATGCCTAATCTGTCATTGATCACCTCTCTCTCGGGTACAATCTCCACCACATCTAAGTATTCTTCTCTCCGAAGAGCTCAAATTTCCATGATTAGCAATAAGAGAAGAAATACAAAAGAAGGCTAAGAAATTCAAGATGAAAGGTGTGTAAAGGAAAAAGATAGGTGCAGCACGTCTCTGAGCATGGGCAAAAAGGCACTTGTCCAGATCTCCTCTTGTCTAGAGCTCAAAATTATAAATTCACATATAATTAAAAAAGGATAAATTATCTATTTAGTCACTCATTTATTATTTTATTTATGTATTGGCCATCTAATTATTATTTTTTTCGAAATCATACTTAACGTTATATTTTATTTATTTTTTTGTCAACCACTTTTAGAAAATTAACGACGAAGTTAATGTTGATGTCGCATTTTTAATTTTTTTCATTTTTACTTAATTATTCTTTTATTTTATTTTTTTGAAAAGAAAAAGGATACTAAAATCTAACATGTACCTTCTTAAAAGAGGATCATACTTGTTGTGTGAGTAGTTGGGTGTTTAATAAAATTTCTTGGTATTTTCTATTTAAATTTTGATGTATTTATTAGATAATTTATTAGACGTAATAAAAAATAATTTACAAGCAAATTTATTTAATTTTACTTTTCCTTATGATTCAAATTTTTTATACTTCATATTAGGAGCCTAATTTCTATATTCGTCTCATGTCACTAAAATCTAAAAAACGGGTCTGATAGGTGCTTCTATTTATAGCCTCCAATGTTAAACTAGTAACCAATAGGAAAATTCTTATTTTTCTTAATTTTCAGTACTTTGTATAATAGATTAGATAGTTGGCTTCTTTCTTAAAAAAATTCATTTAACCGCCTATTGACTAATCGATGCTTTCAACACTGATTCTAGCCGAACAACTATTTTGTCTCTCGTTGCTCGCAGCAATATCTGACAACATCAAAGAACATGCAACATCAAAGTAGGTTCTATCATAGGAGTGTCACAGTAAAATATACTCAAAATCTACCAACTCATTCCCAGTATGAATGTAATGCAAAATATATTAAAATATTCTAAATATGATCATAATATACTAAAGTACAAGCTTAAAGCTAAGTAAAGAGACTCTAAATAGTAATACTTTTGGAGAATTATCAGTCATTTAAGAGCTAATTTTAAACTCGAGTAGTGTAAAGTAGTTTCATCGTAATAAAAAATATTTGTAAACTACACATTTAGTACTTAAATTATTAGTTTTGTTTCAATTTAGTACTTAAATTTTAATTTATTTCAAAATCATATATAATATTTACTTTTTGTTTCATTTTAGTACCCCTCGTAATACAAAGACATTGTCCCTTTTTTATTCTTTTCAGATTTTTGTTATATTTAGATCTCAACACTTGGAGTATAGAAGCTAGTAAAAAAAATAAGATTCAATGATTTTCAGGCTTGATCTTGAGATTAAAGAAAGAAAGAACTAATTTTAAACTCGTGTAATGTAAAGTACATTCTCTGTAATAAAAAATATTTAATGTATACTTTTAATAAAAACATTATACACAATATGTATAAATTTAACGATTTGATAATAAAAGATACTGGCATAATTTTATACAAAATGTGTTGCTTGGATAAAATAGGGTAAACTACACAAATGGTCACTAATGTTTGAATAATTTTTTGTTTTTTCCACTGAAGTTTAAAAAGTAACAAATTAATCACTAACGTTATAATTTTGTAACAAAACAATCGCTCACCGTTAACAACCATTACAAAGATAACATAATGTTGATGTGGATGTTAAACCAGTGAATTGGCACCGTTTAACTCCTCTAAACTAGTTTTTGCATGAACCGCGTGACCGTCGTGGTAAACAAGTTGTTGTTATTTCTTGAGGTCTCGGGTTTGAGCATCAGGAATGTCAAGGGTATGGGCGTTTAATATTAAATGGTTGAGATTTATCTTTGAACATATATTTCCTTATACTTACCATAGATTAATAAAAAAAATTAAAGGAAAAAGTTTCTTTTTCTTCATGGTTCGTCTGCTTTCTTATCTCTCTATTTAAAAACCAGGGCAACTACTCTACGACTCCCAAATTCCTATCCTCTCTTGAAGATTAAGCAAAGATGATAAACTTTGTGAACCTTTTCCTCTCCAATCCGAAAATCTAAGGTAATATATGAAATCCTTATCCTTCAAGTTTTCATCCAAGTGTTCTTTTGTGAGCTTTGGCCATGGAAAACCATTAATGGGGGTTTAAGATGGGTTTTAAGTTTTAGGGTTCTTAGTACCCCAAATCCATTTTTAGGGTATTGAAAATCATATTTCTAATCTCCTTGAGTATTTATTTGAGTAGATAACTCACTTCATTGCTTGTGATTAGTGCAAGAAGTGGGGGAGAGCTCCAAGGGAATTGGCAAGGAGAAACTTGCTTTTGGTTAGCTTGAAGGTGTCTTTCCCAATTCCCAGGAGAAAGGTAACACACTCTTAACCCTCCTCTACCACTTGTAGATCAGCATGTTTAGTTTGTTCCTTGTTTTGTGTGTATGAGCCATTTATGTGCACTTGGGGGTTTAAATCATGAAAATAAGAATTTAGTTTTATTTATGCTTAAAGTAATGACCTTTCATGATCCTTTAACCATATATAAGCTTTAAACACCATTTGAAGGCCTTAGGATAACTTTAGGAGTAATTTGAGAGAGTTTTTATGAGAGAAAATAGAGTTTATGAGTTATCGATACTGTAAGAGCAGTACCGATACAGCCAACTGGGAGAGGATAAAATTTAAAGGATTTGTGAGAATAGCATCGATACTCCATCAATGAGTATCGATAATGCTCGTATGGTATCAATAATTGGGAGTTAGTATCGATACTCAGGAACCTAAATCAGATTCCAATAGCCAATTTTGGTATTTGTACTCATGGGAGTATCGATACTGAGGAGGTGAGTAGCGATACTCCGAGGCAAGTATCGATATTGACAATAATTTCCAAACATCAAAGGTAAAATCAGTATCGATACCCATGGGAGTATCTATAATACCCAAAATCCTGGGTCAACCCAAGACCCATAAATTGAGCCCATTATATCTTCTAGATTAGTTTGGACCAATTCAAAAGGGTATTGGGCTTAAGTTTGGCCCAAAAATATTGGATAAGTGATGATTTTAAAAGTGCGATAGAATAAGGGGGCCAAAAATGTAATTTACCCATAACTTGGTTTAAAGGATAAAAACCCCTTAAGTCAATAGTTTTTCACATGAAAATCCCAAAACTCTCAAAATATCTTCATTTTCTCTATTCTTCTTCCTTCCCAAGAGCAATAAAAATGTGAGAGCCATTGAGATTTCAAGCCAAATTAGACTTAACAAAGGTAAGAGTCTTAACTTTTATCCTGCAAGCTTCAATCTAAGCCCCAAATCTTAGGTTTTGGGTAAGGATTTAGAAAATAGGTTTTTGGGAGTTGAAAGAAATCAAGCGTTTTAAGCTTTTGTTTTGGTAGATTTGAGTTATAGTAGTTGTATTTAAGCTTAATCCAACCTCTAGTTTAGTAGTAATCCATTTCCTTTCTTTGGTTTAGTTAAAGAGGTGGAAAAGAGTTCAAGGCTAGAGATGAGAAAATGATGAATTCTAATTGAATTGAGAGAAGCTTTAGTAACTAAGAAGGCCATATAACATACTCACAACTCTTTCATACCCTTAGTGGGTCAATAGAAATGCAAGATAGCTAGAAAGTTAAGTTTGAGAATGTTAAGTAGATTTTCATGGTAGATTGTAAGTTTTAAAGTTAAAGCATGTCTTCAAGCCTTATTTATGACCTTATAATCACATAAAATTTATAACTAATTGGGAACCTTAAAATAAGGAAATTTGGGGGTTTTAGTAGGAAATTTGGGCCTAAATATGCATTTTATGTGTTGGTATCGATACTGTAGTATCGATATTGTTCATGTATCAAACTTAAAATTTAGAGTTAGAGGCAGTATTCGATACCCTTAAAGAAGTATCAATACTGAGGTTGGTATCGAGATCAGGGAGCTCGGTATCAAGACTGGGATTTCATAACATCATATTGGGATCGATACTCTAGGGAGTATCGATACCCAAGGTCCCAGTATTAATACCCCATATGATTATCAAACTTCCTCTTTAACTTCAAGGCCAATCAGTTGGAGTACCATACCTTAGTAGGGTAGTATCGATGCTAAAGTAAGGGCATCGTTACTGCAAGGTCAGTTTTGATACAAAAATGATGTTTTAGGCAGTAAATTCAAGATAGCTTTAAGAAGAGATGAGGTTTTCCAAAAGCTTATAATTACATCTGAATAAGACTACATGTGAGAATATTATTAATGATTAATTAAAACGTAGAAACGAAAATAAAGTAGGATCAAATAAGACTAGCCTTGTTTAAATGCTCAGGAAATGATCATGACACCCAAGTTCCTTTAGAAAAGCTAGCAGATTTGAAAGTATAGATTTGGTATAGATATATCCTTAGGGAGTGCATAAGTCACTTTAAGCTGACTAACTAAGGCCAAGGTCTGTCACTCGTAAGGGGTGGGTTAGTCGAGGGTGTGGTATCCGTTGGATAGAATCTGAGGGCCCTATCCTCGGTAGAGTATAAGGGTGTGTGAGCTTCGAGATACAGAACCCTCATCCGTACCATGTTATCTACCATAGAGTATAGGGTGAGTGTACAAATATACTCACTAAAGAAAAGTAGTAGACTTGATAGCTTGAGCTTTTATTGATACAGTTTTAGTGTGGTGATGAGCTAGTTAACTCAGCCTTCAGATGTTTCCGTTGGCAGGTTAGTAGATCATTCAGTTTGAGAAGAGTAAGAGTGATCGGGGTCCAGTTTTAAAGCAAGCAGAGTACATCATCAAGTTTCTTGAAGTGCATGTATATTCATAAACCTTGTTGTATTGAGTTGTACAGTCAGTTAAGAGTCGGTTTATATATTTTTTAAAAGTATTTATTTATTTTGATTGATGTCCGATATATTAAGCTTTTAATTCTTTTTATAAAAAGAGGGTTAATATAAAAGTTTGTCAGCTACTCTGGTGGCTCCGTGTAGCACCCTAGTCGGTCGACTATGTGTCGTACTGGTCTAGGGTGATTTAATGGTATCAGAGTAAAGATTTAGGTGTTCCTATGACCCACGGGCCAGTGTCGATATAGAGTTTATGAGTATACATGTCCTAAAAAGTAATGATGTACATTTGTATCTCACTAGTATAAGTAATTCCTCGATTTATTCTTAATCTCATATTTTAGAGATGGATGAGAGCCCAGACCATAATAGAGAGGGGTAGGAAAGAGAGTAGATCTTCCTTAGCCAGTGATTTTGGAGATGAGTTTGTCCCAAACTTCGAGAATGGAGAGCCTAGAGATGCAGGAGTTGATGAGGTTGCATTCTATAGAAATTTTACCTCTACTCTAGAGTGTATACCGAGAGCTAGTCCTCAGACACCCGCTACCCCATCATTTCAACCATTTCCTCCAATTGTAACACCTCATGAAACCCTAGTATAAGGCTCTAGAAGTACCAGACCACTAAGTTCTTTGGGTCAGGAGATGATGATCCATTAGTACCCGACCAGTGCTTAAGAGAAACCCTTGGGACATTTCGTCAGTTGTATCTCACCCCTGAGGGAATCTTAGAGTGTGTCATCTCCCTTCTGAAAGGTGGCACAGTAGACTAGCGAAAGACAATGGAGATTTTTTTAGAGCCCGAGCGACGCACCGGGGACCGATTCCTAGATGAGTTCTGCCAGAAGTATGTCAGAAAGGCCCACATGGATGCGATGAGAGACCAGTTCCATATCAGTCTTTGAGTATGAAGTAGAGTTCCTCCGGCTGAGTAGATATGCCCCAAAGTTGGTTTCGTCAAAATATAATTGCTTCAAAAAGTTTAAAGAAGGTCTGTGTGTGGATATTTTGACACACTTAGCCACTAATCCCCCATTATTTTTTACCAAGCTTGTTCGTTAGACAAAGGCGTTAGAAAGAGTTGTGGGAAAGAAAGTAGCAGAAGAAGGTGAAGAAAAGTAGTGGGAGAAGGTGCCACCTCTGGTCAGAGTAGAGAAGTGGTCGATACAGTAGAACCCATCCAGCCATCTAAGAGGGTGAGAGAGTCTCAGAGGTTTTGGAGGGCTCCAACATACCAGTCTAGTATGTCAGAGAACAATGCTAGAAGAAGAAGAGGTATACATGATCGACATAGGACATCGTTGGCCACAACTTCTTTAGTTAGTTCTGGAGGTTCTGTGAGGGCATAGTTTCAGCCTAATTGGTCTACCTGCGGCAAGAGGCATTTAGGAGTATGTACATATAGAACCATAGATTGTTACCATTTTGGATCCCTGGATCATTTTCTTTAAGATTGCCCAGAAGTTCATAGTGTAACTCTATCATCAACTTAGCAGTCAACTCCGACAGTTCAGAGGGGCGGAAGATTTCAGAGATGACGGAGTTCTTTTTGTAAGGCCGGTAGGGGTGTAGCTCAGTCCAGAGCTAGTGTGGAGCCTATAGTTGCTGCTCATCAGTTTACGATTAGAGCTTAGGAGGAGGACGATGTACCTGATGTGATCTCATATAACCTTACCGTGATTCCTATTCCAGTAGATGTCCTAGTTGAACCAATATCCAACCTTTAGAATTTGATGTCCTATTTGTTGAGATTAGACGTAGATACCTTGTCAAAATTTGGAGTACGGAATTTCCTATTAGGAGGGGAGAATTATAATACCACGAATCTCTAGTCAGTAGTTCGGGTTAACCTGATACCATAAGTTGATTCCATTAGATCTCCTAGATTAGTTTGGACCAATTTAAAAGAGTATTGGGCTAAAAGTTTGGTCCAAGAGTATTGGAGAAGTGATGATTTTAAAAGTGAGTTAGAATGAGAGAGACCAAAAGTGTAGTTTACCCATAGCTTGGTTTAAAGGATAAAAGCCCATTAAGCCAATAGTTTTTCTTTCAAAAACCTCAAAGCTCCCTAAATATCTTCCTTTTCTATCTTTTTTATTCCTTTGCAAAAGCAATAAAAAGGTAAGAACCTTTGAGATTTCAAACCAAATTAGAGTCAATCAAGGTAAGAGACTTAACATTCATCTTTCAAGCTTCAATTTAAGCCTCAAATCTTAGGTTTTGTGTAAGGATTTAGGAAATGGGTTTTTGAGAGTTGAAAGAAGTCAAGTGTTTTAAGCTTATTTTTTGGGTAGATGTGAGTTATATGAGTTTTATTTAAGCTTAATCCAACCTCTAGTTGAGTAGTAATCCATTTTCTTGCTTTGGTTTAGTTAAACAGATAGAAGAGAGTTCAAGGTTAGAGATTAAAGAATGATGAATTCTAGTTGAATTGAGAGAAGTTTTAGCAACCAAGAAGGCCAAGTAACACACTCACAACTCTTTCATACCCTTAATGGGTCAATAGAAATGAAAGATAGCTAGAAAGTTAAGTTTGAGCATGTTAAGTAGATTTTAATGGTAGATTGTATGTTTTAAAGTTAAATCATGTTTTCAAGCCTTATTTATAACCTTTATAATCACATAAAATTTAATAACTAATTGGGAAACCTCAAGGTAAGGAAATTAAGGGGTTTGAGTAGCAAATTCGGGTCCAAATATGGTATTTTTAAGGGTTGGTATCGATACTGCATGAAATAGTATTGATATTGTTCATGTTTCAGACTTAAAATTCATAGAGTTATGAGGCAGTATTGATACCCTTAAAGGAGTATTGATATTGAGGATCTGGTATCGAGACCAGGGTTCTCGATATCATGACCGGGATTCCAGAATACCCAAGGTCTCAGCATCGATACTCTCATATGAGTATCGATATTTCCTCTTTAACTTTAAGGCTAATCAGATGGGCTATTGATACCTTAGGTAGGGTATTGATATTGAAGTAAGGGTATCGATACTGCAAGGTCATATCGATACCAAAGTGATGTTTTAGACAATAAATTCAAGAGAGATTTAAGAAGAGATGAGGTTTCCCAAAAGCTTATAATTACCTCTAAATAAGACTATAAGTGAGAACATTATTAATGATTAATTCAAATGTAGAAACAAGAAAAAAGTAGGATCAAATAAGTCTAGTCTTGTTTAAATGCTCGGGAAACAATCAGGACACCTGAGTTTCTTTATAAAAGCTATCAGAGTCGAAAGTATAGATACAGTTTGGATATATCCTTAGGGAGTGCGTAAGGCTCTTTAAGCTGACTAACTAAGGCCAAGATTGTCACTTGCATGTGGTGGGTTAGTCAAGGGTGTGGTGCCCGATGTAGAGATTCTGGGGGGGCCATCCTTGGTGGACTAGATGGGTGTGTGAGCTTTGAGATGCAGAACCCTCAGCTGCACCATGATGTCTACCATAGAGTAGAAAGTGAGTGTACAAGTATACTCACTAAAGCAAAGTAGTAGAGTTGATAGCTTGAGCCTTTCGGTGATACACTTTTAGTATGATCTAGTTGTTAGTGTGGTGCTGAGCTAATCTTCGGATGTTTTTGTTGGCAGGTTAGTAAATCCTTCAGTTTGAGAAGAGTCAAAGTGATCGAGGTCTAGTTTCAAAGACAAGAAGAGTGCATCATCAAGTTTCTTGAAGTGCATGTATATTCATAAACCCTGTTGTATTGAGTTGTAAAGTTAGTTAAGAGTCGGTCTGTATATTTTTTAAATGTATTTATTTATTTTTAGAGCTCTCCAATGTATTAATTTTTTAATTCTTTTTATGAATGTTTTTGAGTGAAAATGGTTTTTAAAATAGTCATTTATAGCAAGAGAAGTAGAAGTAAAAGTTGGTCAGCTACTCCGGTGGCTCCGTGTAGCATCCTAGCCGGTCGACTATGTGTCATAATGGTCTAGGGTGTTACAGTATCAACACCACTAGAAGGCAGTAAGTCTAGTTTGAGTTAGAGAAAAGATGTTGGGATTTTATTAAGAGGGGGCATTGTTCCATAAGAATACAAGTTAAAACCTTAATAATTGTGTGATAACATAAGGTCTTAATGAGGTAAGATTCAATAAGACTTATGTCTTTGCTTGATGCTCAAGAAAACAACGACGACACTTGGGTTACTTAAATGATGGTAGTGTGATAGTATAAGGATTATCTGGATATATCCAATTAAGTGCTGGTGTACTTTAATGATAGTTAGATATTGTACTGTTGATATGTGACCCGGGTAAATCCCACGTACTCTAGAGGAGTAGACTAGTCGAGTGAGTCTAATGCTTTGTTGATATTTATTGTCTCATAAATATCGACACTTTAATTATCTATTTTAATTACTAACTCGGTGCAATATATCTATTTGATAGGTAACCTAGTCCTCGAGGGATCGGCATCCACACGTCCAATTGTCCACTTTATTACT